>NC_083343.1:35083726-35404647 GCF_019175385.1 Lycium barbarum | reverse complement strand
GAGTCGACAGAAAGCTTATGCAGACAGACGACGTCGACCGTTAGAGTTCCAGATTGGCGACTGGGTGTTTCTGAAGGTGTCACCCATGAAGGGTGTCATGAGATTCGGTAGAAAGGGTAAGTTGAGCCCGCGGTATATCGGGCCGTATCAGATCATTCGGAAGATAGGCGAGGTCGCCTATGAGCTAGACTTACCATCCGAGTTGGAGGCCGTACACCCGGTATTTCATGTGTCTATGCTGCGAAAATGTATTGGTGATCCTTCCAGGATATTCCCAGTGGATGATATTCAGGTAACGAAGCATTTGTCTTATGAAGAACAGCCTGTAACTATTCTGGATCGGCAGGTCAGGAGACTACGCACTAAGGAAGTGCCTTCTGTTAAAGTCCTGTGGCGCAACAACAATCGGGAAGAGATGACTTGGGAGGCGGAGGATGAGATGAAGAAGAAATACCCCCACTTGTTTCCTGTACCCACAGGTAATTTAAACCTTCAAATTTGTTGTATTGATTGGCGAATGAATTGTGTGTGCTATAAAGGGAGACTCCCCCGTTATATTATAAGACTAATTTAACATTCGGGGACGAATGTTCTTAAGGGGGGGAGAATGTTATATCCCGTGTTTTCGCATATTTGGAAATCGAGAAAAATGAATAAGACTTGTGTGTTATAAGGAAATATTTTGATTCTAGATAATATGACTATGTTGGTTATGAAACTATTGGTGCTAAGACATTGGGGAAGGCCGAGGGTAAAATTGGAATTTTGGAAATTAGTTTCGGGAATTACAAAAGACGGGATTTTAATGAATTCGGCCAAGGAAATTGAACAACAAATTGAGGCCCAAAGTCTATGGGGTGGTCGGCCATAAGGCTAGGCCCAACCCATTTTTAAAGGGTCATGTGATATACATGTGACCCTTATATGGATATATATCAATGTTTTCCTTTAGAATTATCAAGAAAAAAATCACAACTTATCCTTGAGCAATAATACTCCCTCTCGGCCGAACCCCTTTGAGAGAAAGAAAATTTTTTCTAGCCCTTGTTTGTGATCCAAAAATCTTGTTCTTCCCATATTTGTAGAGTACTCAAGACGCTCTTCAACGGGATACAATTAGTTTGGCGAAAGGAGCGCGTTTGCGACAAGTCGGAAATTCAAGTAAAGGTATGAATTTTGCTATTCTAATGTTTTGGAATTGGTATGAATGTGTTAAGGATGGAGAATAGACGAGAATCCCGTAGTTTTGATGTGTGTGCAAAGTCGTGTGTGTGTGTGTGTTTGGTGTTGTAGCCGTGACCTATGGGAAGTGCAAAGCCATGTGAATTTAATCTTGTGCAGTTGTTTGTTGCGTTGTTGTGACCTTTATAACGTAAACGAATGTTTAATGAATTGAATTGGTGTTGGAAAATGATTTCGGAACATTATGGGAAAGTATATACCTTTGGTATATTTGTGTATATCATTGTATATCTATGATATTAAGGCTTTAAATGTGACTTATGGTTGTTGTTAATGAATTTGGAATGAAACAATGTAAGTTGGAATGTTCGTCGGAATTTTTGATGTTTCGGGCGAAATATGGAAAGTAAGGAACTTCTTGAAATTATGTATAGTGTTTGGAACATAATTGGGATGTGATTGAATAATCTTGAATGATTGAATGAATACAATAATGTGGACATAAGTTTGGAATTGTGAAGTTTGAATGAAAGTTGTCAACTTTTATAGTAAAGAAGAATATTGAAGTTAGAATGATTTAGTGTGGTTTATGTTGTTTGTGACGTTTGGGTTGTTGTTGTTGATGTTTATTGAGCCGAGCTAAGTCTCGGGGGTGTTAGATATATAGGGGAAGTGCTGCCGAAATTGCAGTAGACAAAAATGAATTTAAGGGCATTTTTAAGCTTAAGAATCTCTAATTGGTAACTTTGACCATTTGTAGATTTTGGACGAAACGGGATTTGATTTTGGGGTGAGCATAAGACGTTTCTAAGGTATGTAAAGCTTCCCACTTCTTCTTTTGGCATGTCTTAGTATGTTAGGTTGATATCGGAACCCCGGGAGCAATTCTGCTCCTCGAAATCCGATGTAGAAAATGGCTACTATTCATTCAATTCAATTGAAGCCTAATGTTCCTATTTTGGCTAGAAAGCAATCAAACGTCTGAAACTTATGCAAATGCAATTGGATTACTTTGAAACCTTTATGAATGATCCCATAGACCCTAAATGTCCGTAAATTATGTTCGCCACCTCGAGTTGACCCGAGGTGGGCCCGCTAACCCCGAGATGCCCTATTTGTTCTACTAGGCTCTCTTTTTGGATAAGCTTCGATAAAGAATCTTCGATTTTGAAATTGTCCTCTATGAAATAATGTTCGGAACACTACGATATAACAAGCAATGTTTTGAGCTATATGTACCACTTTGGAAACATTTTGTGAAATAAACTTTCGCACCAACTAATTATTTGACTATTTTGGTTAATGAACTGACTTATGAAGTAAACAAAATTTGAAAGGCTATTTTAATATAAAAAGTGCATTGTTTGCTCACGACTCTGCTCGTGCCCTATTATGACTTCGTTCACCGGTTCCCGGGCCGGTTATGATTCATGCGCTCTATGATGATTCGGCCGTATGCTGCGTTACGGTTCCCCGAGGCCTCGCCATAGGGTCGGGTTCCGTTTGGAGTTATGCTGTGATATGGCTGTGATGTGATACGCTCATATGTGTGTGTTCGGGGATGTACGGGGATTTGAACCTTCTGGTGTTATGCTGTGTGTGGCACCAGCGTCGGAGTGGTGACCACGTTCTTGAGCTTTGCATGATTTTGTTTGCATTATGTATATATGTTTTTGATAAACATTTGATATACTGTTCGGCATTTCTCTCCTTTGTATTCTGTTTGCTTTCAGTTGTGGCCTATATTTTTGTACTCCATGCTTTACATACTCAGTACATCTTTCGT
Organism: Lycium barbarum; assembly: GCF_019175385.1. Lineage (NCBI taxonomy): Eukaryota > Viridiplantae > Streptophyta > Magnoliopsida > Solanales > Solanaceae > Lycium > Lycium barbarum. Next base: position 35,401,679 of record NC_083343.1, on the reverse strand, counting down.
ACTGACCCCCTTTCTTCGGGGGCTGCGTTTCATGCCCGCAGGTACAGACGCCGGTGATCCACCACTGTAGGCTCCACTTCTGCTATTTCGGAGTACTCCTTTGATTCGGAGTCCACTTTTGGTATATATATATCTTTCATCATGTATATATTTCTGCATATCTGACTATTTGGGTACGGCGGGGCCCTGTCCCGTCATATGATTCTGTCGGTCAGTTTAGAGGTCTGTGGACATGTCTGTGGGTTATGGTCAGTCTGTATGCTTATGTGTATATGCTGTTTGGGCGATCCCATACGCCAAGGCGGCCGGTCCGCATATGTTTATACGTTGCTTTGTTAGCCCTGTGTGGCCTTTGTTGGTGTTTGCTGTGTACAGGGTTATTCTGGATAGTCTGAAAAACAAAGGAGACTCTGCCGAATTTCTTTCTGGAAATTATCTAAATTTGTAAATACAGCCTTGTCGGCTTCTGCTACTTACTTGAATGTATTTGATAGATGGGTTTGGGTGCCCAGATCGGCCTACGGGGTTGGGTCGTGACAGGGGTACACATATTGAATTGTTTTTATGAGACCGAACTCAAAAGAGCACCTGCATATCCCGAATGGGAATCAAGTCATAAATTAGTTCAAAACACATAAATTTGGGTTTTTTTTTTGTTAAAACGACCGAGCTTGGAAAAGCGCCTACATATCTCCTTATAAGCATAGCGAATCAGGTCCTTGCATAGTTCGTACATAATTTTGGATTTAGTTTTTTCTAAAAATGTAAAATTACAAGTAGAGGAAGTGTAATCAAAGTAACATAAACTATAAAAACTCTGGATTTTCGCAGTCGCCTTCTGCTTCAAACGTAGTATCTCTTGATGGCATTTGAATTTACTGCTCTTGGCCACTCCTGACCATCCATTTCAACAAGTACTATAGCTCCTCCTGATAGTACCTTTCGCACCATATAGGGGCCTTGCCAGTTTGGTGCGAACTTTCCTTTGTATTCTTCTTGATTAGGGAATATTCATTTGAGCACCTATTACTCGATTTGAAAAACCCTAGTTCTCACATGCTTGTTAAAAGCCCGCGCAATTCTTTGTTGGTATAGTTGGCCATAGCAAACAACAATCATCCGCTCTTTATCTATCAAAGCTAGTTGTTCATATCTTTTGCGGATCCATGCTGCATCATCCAACTCAGCTTCTTGTATTATCCGAAGTGAAGGGATTTCTACTTCGGTTGGTAATACTGCTTCGATGCCATACACTAACAGGTAAGGAGTGCCCCAGTTGAAGTTCTAGCAGTAGTGCAATATCCGAGTAATGCATAAGGCAATTGTTTATACAAGCTATTTCTAGTTATCAATCATCTATCGGAGGATTTTCTTGATGTTTTTGTTGGCGGCTTCTACAGCCCCATTCATTTGCAATCGGTATGCGGTTGAATTTCGATGAGTGATTCGAAACTGCGCACATATGTCTTTCATCAAGTGGCTATTTAGATTAGCCCAATTGTCTATTATGATTGATTCTGGGATGCCAAATCGGCCTATGATGTTGTTGCGCACAGAATCTGTGACTACTTTCTTTGTTACTGATGAATAAGATGCTTCTTCCACCCACTTAGTGAAGTAATCTATGGCGACCAAAATGAAGCGGTGTTTGTTTGACACAGCTGGCTCAATTGGTCCTGTGACATCCATGCCCCAAGCGGCAAATGGCCAAGGTGATGTCATAGAATTCAGTTTTGTCGAAGGGACCTTTATCAAGTCTCCGTGAACCTGACACTTGTGGCATTTCTGGACGAATTTGCCGCAGTCATTCTCCATGGTCATCCAGTAATAACTGGTTCTCAAGATTTTCTTTTCTAGCACGAACCCATTCATGTGAGGCCCACAGGTTTCGGTATGAACTTCTTCAATCAATCCTGTGGCTTCAACCGAGTCAAGACATCTAAGCAATCCCAAATCCCCAGTTCTTTTGTACAGGACATTCTTGTTGATGAAGAAACCATTCGCTAACTTCCTGATAATCCTCTTTTGATTTAAGGTGATTCCTTCGGGATTTCTCTTTTCTCCAATAATATTTTAATGTCAACGTACCAAGGTTTTCCATCAGTCTCTGCCTCTACAAAAGAACAGTAGGCTGGTTGATCTTTAATCTCAATTTTGACAGGATCAATGTATTTGCTGTCGAGATGCTGAATCATGGACGTTATTGTTGCCATTGCATCAGCAAACTCATTCTGGGTTCTCGGTATGTGTTTAAACATGACTTCTCGGAACCGATCTGCCGATCTTTGCACAAGTCCAACATACAGTATGATCTTTTCATTTTTAGTAGCCCACTCTCCACGAACCTGATGAATTAGCAAATCCAAATCACCGATTACCTGAAGATTTTTCACATCCATGTCGAGGGCTAAACGTAGACCCAAGAACATGCTTCGTACTCAGCCATGTTATTGGTGCAACTGAACCTCAACTTGACCGCCACTGGATAATATTGGCCCGAGTTTGAAACTAAGACAGCTCTAATTCCTGATCCTTTAAAGCTGACTGCTCCATCAAAGTATACTTTCCTTCCTGACTCGTCTTCACTTTTTTCGCCTTCAATTATCATTATTTCTTCATCCGGAAATTAAGTGCATAAGGTACGGGATTGCCATCTACCAGGCTTCCTGCCAATAGATCTGCCAATGCCTGCCCTTTAACTGCTTTCTACATGACGTATTGAATGTCGAACTCACTTAACATCATTTGCCATTTGGCCAACTTCCCTAAGGGCATAGGCTAGCGTAATGTCACGACCCGATTAAGCACCATGACGGGTACCCGGGGCTAACCACCGAGCACCACTCATATTACTCGTAACCATACTCATTCTGTGATCATTCGTTAATAACCTGCTTATAATCATAGTGAAACCATTTTCATTTTAATCATAATTACTTTTATATACATAAGCCCTCTGGCTATCAAAATAATACATATATACACATGGGAAAAATCGTGAGACCATACCACCCACACATGCGTATCTACGAGCCTCAACTAGATTACTAGACATATGGACGGCGTCGTGCTCAAAATATATATACACACAAAAGCATAAGTAATGGCAACTCCGGAACAATGGAGTGCTCTCAAGTCTGCTGATAGCTGCTATGAGTCTTGATCACCTCCCTATCTACTTGTGGGCATGAACACAGCGTCCAAAGAAAAGGACGTCAGTACGAGCATTGTATTGAGTATGTAAGGCTTAAATAAAATGAGCATAATAAAGAAATCTTGAAACATAAGGTGAAAACATAACCTGCTTAGCCTCTTTAAGAGTAAATGCATTTTAAACATATCACATACATCAACCTATCACCTATATAATCCTCATTTACCCGCGTCCGGGTACCATCATACGCCGCCCACTAGTGGTGTCATGTCCGGCCCTCTAGGCACGGTAAAATCACAAGCAGCCCGCATTAGCGGTGACATGTCCGGCCATCTAGGCGCGGTATAATCACAAGCAGCCCGCATTAGCGGTAACATGTCCGGCCATCTAGGCGCGGTATAATCATATCATCATTCCATATACTCATCATAAAACATACATTAGAGTCCCAAGATAATCTATAACCATATCGGGGTGACGTAAGGTCGAGAACCCCCGATTCTATTATGGGGAAATCATAATCATCTTACCTCACCTTGAAGGAACTAGTATCATAAGGTGGGTCTATCAATAATAATTAATGTCATACCATGGACTTTAGAATCTCTATATAATGTTGACTCATATTTCCCGGAATGTAAGAAAGTCATGGAAGGAAAAAGGGAATTCGTTTCATGAGAATCATGCCTTAGAAGGAAGGGACTAGCCTTTCATACATTAATGATTCGTTAACTCTATCACTTGGATGCCTCTCTCCAATGCTCACGTTTCTTCCTTCAAGGAAATTCGTACCAAAATTAGATAATCGAAGACATACTTATGCTTAACTAAAGCTAACGAAAATCGGTTAACATCTTCCTTTATTTCGATAACTTGCTCCTCGTAATAATAATAATGAAGATAATAATAATTCCTAATATCACAACAACAACCACCATATCTTAATCCACAATTTCATCAAGCTAGACATTATCAATCCCAACATTCCCTATCACTCTTTTATAACCCTAGCTATGGCACTATCCGTGTCCATCCTCATACAATGTCTCTACAACATATTTACCACCATTCATAGCAAGATTTCACTCATTACATATCAAGAACTATGATTCAATTCAAGTCATGATTTAAAAATATCTTTATTTTCATACTTTCACCTCATGTTCCCTTTTTCACCATAATTCATGTCTTTTAACCCTTCAATAGTTTAAATAACATGGAAGAATCGTAAAACTTACCTTAATCACTTGGAAATAAGCCTTGAGCTACTCCACTCCATTAGAATGAAATCCTCCACTTGCATGCCAAAGAAATTCATACCCTTATCAAACCCTAATAGGCTTCCTAGTATTTGAATCTCTTCATTCTTGGCTTTGATCTTGGCTTTTTGATATAGATTGTTATGAAAATGGAGGGAGTGTTTTTGGTGGGTTCTAGAGAGATATAGAATCTGATTTTTGTGGAAAATAATGAAATACAACGTGGGTTCGTTCTTATATTGGTAGACAGGGCTGGAAACTTCCAGATCGGCGGGTCGACGAGCAGGGTTGACGGCTCATCGATGTGCGTCGTCAATCCTGTGCCTGAGATGTCTGGGATATCTAACCGCAGAACCTTATCGACGATGCCAGGCGACGACTCGTTGACGTGTCGACGGTCCGTCCCTTGGTCCGTTGACGCTGACTGGTGTTAGCAGTGTCCTGAACTGCTCCGATTCAATTCGTTTCACTTCCAATTCCCTCGAAATATCTAGAATACATACTTATACACTTGTACACATACCAAGCAAAATATCTCATAACCAAGACTTTGGTGCGGGCTACCGTACCGATGGTATAAACCACCAATAAGACGAAATTTCCTTGAAATAAAATGGGAGGTGTACCATTCTTCCCCCTTTAAAACATTTGTCCTCGAATGTTAAGTTCTCGGGAATTTTACGAAAATTTTGCCAGAATTTCCTCTGTAATATGGCACTACCAATCTGTCACAACAGCCCATAACAATGCCTCACAGGGACACAACATCATAGTAATAAAGTTTGGCCACACACAACCCGAAAACATAAAAAGAAAACATGCATACCTCATAATCTTGACGTTTCATCTTGGATTTCTTCTGGGGGCTGAAATAAATGTGGATGCTTAGCCTTTAAGAATACCCAGTCATCAACTAGAAATTCTATGTCCCGCCAGCGGTTGTCCGCGTACGATTTCTGACCACTCTGGGCTGTCAACAATCGATCTCGGATAACCTTGACCTTTTCCACTACCTGTTAGATCAACTCAGGGCCTATTAATTGTGTTTCCCCGACTTCAAACCATCTAATTGGGGATCTACACTTCCTTCCATATAGAGCTTCGTACGGAGCCATTTGGAAACTGGAATGATAACTGTTGTTGTGTGCAAACTCGATCAGGGGTAAGTGGTCGTCCCAACTACCACCGAAATCTAGAACACATGCTCTTAGCATATCTTCCAAGGTCTGAATAGTACGTTCGGCTTGCCGATCGGTTTGTTGGTGAAATGCTGTGCTAAGCTTCACCTGAGTACCCAAACCTTCTTGCAAAGACTTCCAAAAATTAGTTGTAAATTGCGCTCCTCTATTAGTAATAATGGACATCGGAATACCATGGAGTCGCACTATTTCTTTAAGATACAGTCTTGCATAATCTTCTGCTGAGTAAGTAGTTCTAACCGGAAGGAAATGGGCTGATTTCGTGAGTCTGTCCACGATCAACCATATAGAGTCATACTTGCTTCGGGAACGAGGTAACCCTACAATGAAATCCATGTATATTGCTTCCCATTTCCAAGTTGGAATTTTCATTGCTTGCAATAACCCTCCTGGATTTTGATGCTCGATTTTTACTTGTTGACAGTTCGGACATTGAGCTACAAATTATGCTATGTCTTTCTTCATTCCATCCCACTAATACATCAATTTGAGATCATGATTCATCTTTGTTGCAACTGGATGAATAGAATACTGAGAATTATGGGCTTCTTCTAGAATTCGGCGACGTAATTCTGCAACTTTCGGAACACATAACCTGCCTCAGTATCGAAGAACTCCATCTATAGAAGTTTCAAATGGAGACTTCTCCTTTTCATAAAATGTGTCTCTATAGTGGCTCAACTGAGGATCTTCATATTGACGCTCTTTTACCTCCATGTCCAAGGATGAAACAGTGGGATTATTGACATCAATTCCTGTACTGCCTGAATCAACTAGAGGAATTCCAAGATTAGCTAGTTTGGTGGAGCTCACGAATTATTTCTTTCTTCTCCGGAGGAACTTCACATAGGCTGCCCATTGAACGGCGCCTAAGCGCATCAGCTACTACATTTGCATTCCCGGGGTGGTATAAAATACTCACATCATAATCTTTCAATAATTCTAACCACCGCCTCTGCCGCAGATTTAACTCCTTCTGCTTTAAAATGTATTGGAGACTCTTGTGATCTGTATAGATATCGACATGCACACCATACAAGTAATGCCTCCACATTTTTAATGCATGAATAACTGCAGCCAATTCGAGATCATGAGTTGGGCAGTTCTTTTCATTTTTTTGCAACTGTCTTGAAGCATAAGTAATAACTTTACCGTGCTGCATTAATACACATCCTACCCCAACGCAAGAAGCATCGCAATATACAACATAACTGTTTGGCCCTTCTGGAAGTGTCAAGACTGGAGCTAAAGTTACCCTATCTTTCAATTCTTGAAAACTGCGTTTACAAGTATCATTCTATTGAAATTTAGCTGACTTCTGGGTTAGCTTTGTCAATGGGGTTGAAATAAAGGAAAACCCCTCCACAAACCTTCTGCAGTAACCTGCCAATCCCAAAAAACTATGGACTTCTGTAGGAATTGTAGGCCTTGGCCAAGTCTTCACAGCCTCAATTTTCTGAGTATCCACTCGGATGCCATCATCTGAAATGACATGACCAAAAAATGTCACAGAATTCAGCCAAAACTTGCACTTTGAAAATTTCGCATACAATTTTCGAGTTCAGAATTCCAACAACAATACGTAATTTGTCTGCATGTTCTGATTCTGTGCGAGAGTACACTAGAATATCATCATTGAATACTATTACGAATAGATCCAAGAGAATTCTAAATACATTATTCATCAAATTCATAAACACTGTCGGAGCATTAGTTAACCCAAATGACATCACCCGAAATTCATAATGGTCGTATCTCATTCTGAAGGCTGTCTCGGGAATATCTTCTTCTTTAACTCTCACTTCATGATAACCTGACCTTAAGTCTATTTTGGAAAACCACTTGGCACCCTGTAATTGATCAACCAAATCATCAATCCTTGGGAGAGGATATTTGTTCTTGATCGTCACTTTATTTAACTGCATGTAGTCAATACACATCCGTAAAGAACCATCTTTCTTTCGCACAAATAGGACTGGTGCTCCCACGATGATGAACTGGTCTAATAAACCCCTTATCAAGCAAATCCTTCAATTGTGCCTTTACCTCTTTCAATTCTGCAGGAGCCATTCGGTAAGGAGGGATAAAAATGGGCTTAGTGTTCGGCAACACATCAATGGAGAAATCAATCTCTCTTTCCGGAGGAAGGCCTAGAATTTCATCTGGGAATACATCCGGAAACTCATTCACCACCGGGACGGATTGGAGAGTTGGTGACTTTGCTTCGGTGTCATGAACTCGTACTAAATGATAAATATATCCTTTAGCTATCATCTTTCTTGCCTTAAGGTATGAAATAAACCTACCCCTTGGGGATGCTGTATTACCCTTCCATTCAAGCATGGGTTCTCCCAGAAATTGAAATCGAACCACTTTCATGCGACAACCAACATTAGCATAACATGAGGCCAACCAATTCATGCCCATAATTACATCGAAATCTAGCATTTCCAGCTCAACTACACCAACTTTAGTCTAACGATCACATATCACAATCACAAAATTTTTGTAGACTTATCTAGCTATCACGGGACTACCAACTGGAGTAATACTTCAAAAGGTTTAATTGGCTCGAGTCTCACCCCAACACGACTGGAAATATATGGAGTGATATAAGATAACGTAGAACCCGGATCAATCAACGCATAAACATCATGAGAGAAAATATTCAATATACCTGTAACCACATCTGGAGAAGACTCGAGATCCTGGCGTCCAGCAAAAGCATAGATACGAGGCTGGGTACCACCTGAACTGGATGCTCCCCCTCTGCCTCTACCTTGGCCTGCTGGAATCTGGGGAGTCTGCCCTGTCGGGCGCACAGAAGAAGAACTCGCCGCTAATCCTGTGGGCTGGACGCCACCTCTACCGTACCTCGTAGGACAATCACGCATGACGTGTTCCGTCTGTCCACAAACATAACAAGCATCTGTACCTTGGCGACATGGCCCCGAATGTAACTTTCTGCACTGACTACATCGTGGAACCGGTGGTATCCTCTGGCTATAATCACCTCCAAACTGAGAACCTAAAGCTCTCGAGCTCTGACCCTGCCCTGAATGAATAGAGCGGTCAAACCTCCTTCTTGAAAATCGTGGAGGTGCACTAGTCGCTGACTAGCCTGAATATCTGGAATATGACTGCCTCGATCCCCCTCTATAGTCACTACTGGTACCCGTAGATCTGGCCCTCTTACTCTGCCCCTATCGGTATCACGCTCACCCCTCTTTGGACGTTATTGCTCTTCTAAGTTCTGGGCATGGGCCTGAATGTGAGAAATATCCATCCCATCTTGCAAGGAATCCGACAAGAAATCCTTGAACAAATGTGGCCCTAAGCCACTCACAAATCTATGCACTCTATCTCCCATGTCGGCCACCATAGTGGGAGCATATCTAGCCAATGAATTAAACTGAAGGCTATACTACCGGGCACTCATATTTCCTTGCTTCAAATTTAAAAATCTATCCGTTCTAACTCGACGGACTTTGGGTGGCAAATAGTGGCGGATGAAGGCATCTATAAATTCTTTCCAAACCGGAGGTGGTGATTCTCTTTTCTTGATGATATCCAATTATTATACCATAAGACCGCCACATCCCGAAGTCTATAAGATGCTAGCTCCACAGACTCAGTTTCAGAGGTATGAATAATCTTCAATGTTCTCAACATTTCATCGATAAAACCTTGCGGGTCTTCATCCGGCTTTGACTGGAAAAACTCCAGACGATTCAAACTCATGAAATCACGGGCTCTAGTACTAACTACCCTGTCACTTGAACCTGAACTCTGCTGCTGTGCTTGGGTGGCAACTAATTGTGTCAAGAGATGGATAGCCTCGGTTATTTGTTGACCCAAAGTAGCCAGGGGAGGAACTGGAGGCATAGGAGCTGGAACAGAAGCCCCTTCTTGTTCTCCTATGCTAGGCGGAGTAGGAGAGGTACTAGATAGAGCCTCATTATGTGATTCACCCTCTTCTACATTCATTGGCGGCTCCTTTTCTACCCGTCTTTTCATCGTAGTCTCACCCTTCTGGGTGGCTGTAGCTTTTCCCTCTGGCGGCATCTCTGAAATCACAACACAATATTAGGGAGGAGAAAATCTTATAACATGGCTCTATCGCACGATCTCATAAGAAGAAGAATGGTCATTTTTCCTAAATGCCCTGTAGCCTCCTGTTTATTAGTGTGGTGCGCAACACACCATAAACAAGACACGGCTCGTAGACACCTCCTAGGACTGAACTGCTCTGATACCACTTTTTGTCATGACCCGACTAAGGACCATGACGGGTACCCGGGGCTAACCACCGAGAACCACTCATATTACTCGTAACCATACTCATTCTGTGATCATCCATTAGTAACCTGCTTATAATCATAGGGAAACCATTTTCATTTGAATCATAATTACTTTTATATACATAAGCCCTCTGGCTATCAAAATAATACATATATACACATGGGAAAAATCGTGAGACCATACCACCCACACATGCGTATCTACGAGCCTCTACTAGATTACTAGACATATGGACGGGATAGGACCCCGTCGTGCCCAAAATAGATATATACACAAAATCATAAGCAATGGCACCTCCGGAATAATGGAGTGCTCTCAAGTCTGCTGATAGCTCCTATGAGTCTGGATCACCTCCCTGTCTACCTATGGGCATGAACACAGCGTCCAAAGAAAAGAACGTCAGTACGAGCATTGTACTGAGTATGCAAGGCTTAAATAGAATGAGCATAATAAAGAAATCCTGAAACATAAGGTGAAAACATAACCTGCTTAGCCTTTAAGAGTAAATGCATTTTAAACATATCACATACATCAACCTATCACCTATATAATCCTCATTTACCCGCGTCCGGGTACCATCATACGCCGCCCACTAGTGGTGTCATGTCCGGTCCTCTGTTACACCTTGAAAATTTCCCCGCGAATGTACAGTGGATAGGCTAACAAAGGGCATAGCGTATGCGATGTTTTAATAAGAAGGGAACGACGTTTGACGATCCTAAGCAAGATTTCAAAGGGCATTTGTAATAAGAGATAGGTTATGCTCCATAATGACTAAATATAGGTTCTGAAAATGTGGGAAGTTGCAGATTTACACTTTGGCCAGTTGGTCGTAAAATGAAATACGGACCGTAAAGTGGTATACGGCCCGTAAACTGCCATGTCGTATTTCAACTTCCAAAACTTCAACTTTCTGTCAAATGCTTGAATGGTTAAAGACGACTTGAAATACGGACCGTAAACTGAAATACGGCCCGTAAACTGTGATCATAATCACCATATCTCAACCTTACTTTCTGATTCTGTTATGCTTAAATACGCCCACAGAATACGGACCGTAAACTGGAATACGACCCGTAAACTGGGTTTACGACCACTGTGCACTTTCGACCACTGTTCATTTCAGATCAGATTTTTGGGTTATTAAAAAGGGTACCAAGGTTATTATTTCATTTCCACACTTCACCCCTTCTCTCTAAAACATCTCTCTACATTTATTCCACAAGAATTCAAGGATTATTAGTGATCAACAACATAAATCAAGTGAATCAAGTTTAAGAAAACTATCAAAGATCATTCAAGTCAAGAAATCTCATTGGAGATAAACTAGGGTTTTTGCTCAAGTGGAGTATTATCAACCAATGCTTTTTCCTACGATATCGAAGGTAATATTTATGATACTTCTATGTTGTTTAAGGTATTTAAGAGTTGAAATACTTGGATTGTAGAAAGGTATGGAAAAATGGGTCATAAATGTGGAATAGTGCCATTTGTGAAATAGTTTGAATTGAGTTATGAGTCTTGATGTATTGTGATGTAAAAAAGTTATAAATGATGTTGAGAACATGAGATGAGCAATATACGTGAATGGAAATAGTCGTGTGTTATAGCCATGGGTATGGATAATTGAAAGTAGGTCTAGAAATATGGATAATGTGGATGAATAATGATTATTGTTATGGTATTGTGAATGTATTAATGACGTTTGGGAGTTGATATACGTTATGGAGGAACGTCGTATGAATAAAGGAGATGTTGTCCGATTTTCTCTAGTTTCAGTCATGCATTCTAGCTATCGATTCTAATATGAGTATGCACTTCAATGAAGGTAGAACGTGAGCCTTGAAGGAAAACGTACAAGTGATAGAATAGTTGCACGGGAAGGTATGTAAGGCTAACCCTTCTTTCATAAGGCATTGTTCTTTGGCCAAACTTCTAAATCTTCTATGAGACTATGATATCCTTCAAATGATTTGATCTTCCGAGCTAGTAAGCTCACGATTCTTGATACGCCACGATTGTACTAAGTTCCTCGTATGACGAGTAGGCCTATTGAGGTAGATGAGATGAATGACAATAATAGTAATAATGATGTTGATGACGATTACGATAGTAATGATAATAGTAAAGATGCTTATGAGCTAGTATGTATATGTATCTACGTATGATTATTATGGAACCCCGAGCTTATGAGGCCAGGTAGGATATGTAAGTAAGTATGTATATGATTACGTAACACGCGCACACCTCTGCAGATGGTACGGATAACCCTGACACCTTGGTAGGGCCAGGTAGATGTAACCCTGACGCCTTGGTAGGGCCAGGTATGAGTAACCTTGAGCCATGCTTGGCCAAGTATGTATGAAACACCGATTCTGCATGGTCGGGTATGCTATGTAAGTGCTATGTATAGGATATGATTATGTAAATGATATGCATACGAGTATGAATACAAATATGATACGATATGAATGTGAATAAAGGTATGTATACGAATACGGGTACTAGTATAGATACAGATATTAATGTATGAACACAAATACGCATTAGAATGGAAAGTTCAATGAAAGGAAAGTAAGTGCCTTTGACGATGATATTACCATCTCCCATCTTGTGCTATTTCTCATGTTTCTTATTATGCTTCTATATTGATATTGATCATGCTTTACATACTCAGTACATTCTTCGTATTGATGTCCTTTTGTTTGTGGACGCTGCTTCATGCCCGCAGGTGCACAGGGAGACATGCTTGATCCATAGTCACATTCTCAGAGACTACAAAGCAGAGCTCCATTTCATTTGGAGCCATAGCTTTTGGGTACTTATTCTTTTGTGTACATAATTATGGGCATAGCGGGGTCCTGTCCCGCTTATGTGATATGTTATACTCTCCTTAGAGGCTCGTAGACATGTGTATATGGTTAGATATGTCTGGCCTTGTCAGCCTATATTTTGTATATCATTTTGATAGCCTTGTCGGCTGATGTACATTGGTGTGGCATAGATGCCAACGATGATATACAGGCATTGTTGTCCTATGGGACTAGTATGACTGATGAATAGAAATGTATGTTTAATTATGTGGCTCACCTAAATGTAAGTGAAGTGTAAGCCAAGGGGTGCCCGGGTGGGCTAGCACCGGGCGCTCGTCGCGGCCCTCTAGACGGGCCGTGACACCCTCTAGCCACGGTAAAATCACAAGCATCCCGCATTAGCGGTGACATGTCCGGCCATCTAGGCGTGGTATAATCACAAGCAGCCCGCATTAGCGGTGACATGTCCGGCCATCTAGGCGCGATATAATTGTATCATTGCGTACATTACATAAACTCATCATAAAACATACATTAGAGTCCCAAGATAATCTATAACCATATCGGGGTGACGTAAGGTCGAGAACCACCGATTCTATTATGGGGAAATCATAATCATCTTACCTCACCTTGAAGGAACTAGTATCATAAGGTGGGTCTATCAATAATAATTAATGTCATATCATGGACTTTAGTATCTCTATAAAATGTTGACTCATATTTCCCGGAATGTAAGAAAGTCATGGAAGGAAAAAGGGAATTATTCGTTAACTCTATCACTTGGATGCTTCTCTCCAATGCTCACGTTTCTTCCTTCAAGGAAATTCGTACCAAAATTAGATAATCGAAGACATACTTATGCTTAACTAAAGCTAACGAAAATCGGTTAAAATCTTCCTTTATTTCGATAACTTCCTCCTCATAATAATAATAATCATAATTCCTAATATCCCAACAACAACCACCATATCTTAATCCACAATTTCATCAAGCTGGACATTATCAATCCCAACATTCCCTATCACTTCTTTATAACCCTAGCTATGGCACCATCCGTGCCCATCCTCATACAATGCCTCTACAACATCTTTACCACCATTCATAGAAAGATTGCACTCATTACATATCAAGAATTATGATTCAATTCAAGTCATGATATTAAAATATCTTTATTTCATGCTTGCACCTCATGTTCCCTTTTTCTCCATAATTCAAGTCTTTTAACCCTTCAATAGTTTAAATAACATGGAAGAATCATAAAACTTACCTTAATCACTTGGAAATAATCATTGAGTTACTCCACTACATTAGAAGGAAATCCTCCACTTGCATGCCAAAGAAATTCTTACCCTTATCAAACCCTAATAGGCTTCCTAGTATTTGAATCTCTTAATTCTTGGCTTTGATCTTGGCTTTATGATATAGATTGTTATGAAAATGGAGGGAGAGTTTCTGGAGGGTTCTAGATAGATATAGAATCTGCTTTTTGTGGAAAATAATGAAATAAAACGTGGTTTCGTTCTTATATTGGTAGACAGGGCTGGAAACTTCCAGATCGGCGGGTCGACGAGCAGGATCGACGACTCATCGACGTGCACCGTCAATCCTCCGCCTGAGATGTCTGATCGCAGAACCTCGTCGACCGTGCCAGGAGATGACTCGTCGACGTGTCGACGGTCCGTCCCTTGGGCCGTCGACGCTTACTGGTGTCAGCAGTTTCCTGAACTGCTCCGATTCAATTCGTTTCACTTCCAATTCCCTCGAAATATCCAGAATACATACTTATACACTTGTACACATACCAAGCAAAATATCTCATAACCAAGACTTTGGTGCGGGCTACCGTACCGACGGTATACACTACCAATAAGCCGAAATTTCCTTGAAATAAAATGGGAGGTGTAACACGAAAGATGTACCTTGGTTGATCCATTCTTGGGATCAAATAGATCGTATATGCAGCCATCTAATGTCTCAACTTCTGAGATACCCAAGTTAGAGTGTAACACGTCTTTTCCACTAAGGAATATCTGGATTCGCAGGGTGTGAACTTCTTAATGATGTAATAGATGGCTCTCTCTTTCTTGCCTGTTTCATCGTTTTGTGCTAACATGCATCCAAAAGCATTTTTGATACCGACATGTATAGCAGCAAAGGACTCCCCGGCCTCGGCGAGACCAAAACAGGTGGGTTTGACAGGTATCTCTTGATTGTGTCAAAGGCTTTCTGACAGTTCTCTATCCATTTAGTTGGAGCATCTTTCTTGAAGAGTTTGAGGATTGGCTCTATGATCACTTTGGACAGAGCGATGAACGTCCAATGTAATTCAACCTTCCTAAGAAACTCATGACCTCTTTCTTCATTCTTGGCAGTGCGAGTTATGGATTACGTTGATCTTGGCGGGATCTAATTCAATATCATGACGACTGACTATGAATCCTAGTAATTTTCTGGCAGGCACTCCAAATGCCCATTTTGCAGGATTCAACTTCAAATCGTACTTGCGGAGTCTGTCAAAGAATCTTCTTAAATGTTCGAGGTGGTCCTCACCCACTCGGGATTTGATGACGACATCATCCACATATATCTCGATCTCTCTATGCATCATATCATGAAAGATGGTGGTCATGGCCCCCAGGTAAGTGGCGCCGACACTCTTGAGCCCAAAAGGCATTACTCGGTAATGAGACACTCCCCACGGTGTGATGACTGCCGTTTTTTGAGCATCTTCTTCATCTATCTGTATATGATGGTAGCCCACGTAACAATCCACAAAATATTTCACCTCATGCTTGGCGCAGTTATCAATAAGTATGTGAATGTTCGGGAGTGGAAAATTATCCTTTGGGCTAGCAAGGTTAAGATCACGATATTCCACACAGATCCTTATTTTCCCATCTTTCTTTGGTACCGGGACTATGTTTTCAAATCATGTTGGGTAGGTGTCACTTCAACAACCCCTGACTGAATCTGTTTTTCTACTTCTTCTTTAATTTGGATGCTGACATTAGGTTTAGCCTACCTGATTTTTTGGTTTACTGGGGCAAATCCTTCGAGGATCGGCAACCTATGGGCAACAATGTTCGTACTCAATCTCGGCATATCGACGTATGACCAAGCGAAAACATCTTCATACTCCTTCAGTAGACTCTGATACCCTTCTTTCTCAGCTTTTGTCAAATGCACACTTATTCTAGTTTCCCGAACCAACTCTTCATTTCCTAGATTAACTGCCTGTGTTCCTCTAGGTTTGGCATTAGTCTATTCTCGTATTCTTCTTCAACATCTACCAACCCTTCCGATTCAGTTATCCCTTCTTCTTGATCGTCATTTTGTTCGTCGTCGTTTTTACTTTTTTCGTAGCATGTCATGAAATTATTTGTGGCCCCTGTATTATTACTGTAAAACAAAATAACACGGTTATTAATCATGTGAAAGAAATTATGTATTTGTATATAATTATATATATATATATATATAGGTACAGTAAAACGATTTTGTCTTTATTGTGAACTTTGAGGCGTTTTCATTGAAATTTTTTAAAGGAGCGTTACAAACTGTGGTCCTGACTTGGAATGGAAAATCAAGCCATTTCTATTATTAAACAACACATAATAAAACATTAAAAGGCAATAAGCCTGGCCTCAAAGCCGACTTTCGCCATTTTTCTAAAAATGAGCATTCTTTCTACCGCAGAGTGAACAACGGGGTAGAAGTCCATCCGCTTTTTGTTTCTCCTGGTTCAGCATGGCGAATCTCTTATGCTTCAAAGAATTCTTCAATGATGGCTGCATATTCTTCTTCCCAAAGCAACATCCTTAAACCCTCTTCTGGATCCTCGCTGTTGTAACCCAATGTGCATGCTGTGAAGGACTAGTATAGATGAGGAAATGGCTTTCTCATTTCAACGGAGCCTCTTGGCCCTTATTCTGCTTCTTTTTCTTCTGCCTCACATGGCTCATATCCAACCTCAAGTCGATACTTCCCATGTTTGATACTCACTGTTCTTCGATTCCTTGTAAGTTCTTTCCCAGACCTTTCCCGAGCTCAAACCTACTCTTTATCGTAGTTGTAGCAACCATTTTGTAGACCAGTGGCATAAGGGTATCTTCATCATCCCCCCTACAATCTATCATGGCTAGTTCAATGGTGTGAAAATCAGCACCAACTGGGGATTTCTCTAGGACAGGTATGGAGTTGTCTGAGTAGTTGTGGACACTTCCTTTACTATGGATCACGACTTCTTAATCATCCCATATGTGTCACGACCCAACCAGAGGGTCATGATGGGCACCCGGAGCTAACACACCGAGCACCTCTAACCATACATCTTATAATCACTTTTGGGTGGACCATAAAGATAACTCATGGATATCATAATCTGTAAGGACATATATCATAATATAACTACACATCTCTAGATATTCTTCAACAATTATGTTCATCATAACCAGCCGACAAGGCTACTAAAGTATTATCCAATGATGTGAGCTATTAAGGCTATGAAACCTCTATTGTACACACATGTCTATGATCCTCTACATAGAATACAAGTAACCATAAGGACCAATACCTATAGACTGCAACTCCGAAGTAAGTGGAGTGCTCCTGAGAATCTGCTGATAAATTACCTACGGGTCATATCCGTCTACCTGCGGGCATGAACGCAGCGTCCACAAGAAAGGACGTCAGTACAAGCAATGTACTGAGTACGTAAGGCATAAACAACAACATAATGAAAAATATAGAGCATAACATAATATAAAAGAGATCAGCTTGTGCCTCTGAATGCCTTTTTAAGGCAGATGTCGTGTATGCTTAGCTTTTAAAATAAAAGACTTTTCCGTATATGCATATATAATATCTTATCCGGCTGCTAAGGCGTGGTATCATATATATAGCATCTTGTCTGGCCATAAAAGTACGGTATTATCTTGCCCGGCCATGTAGGCGCGGTGTTATCTTGCCCGACCATGTAGGTGCGGTATTATCTTGCCCGGCCATGTAGGCGCGGTGTTATCTTGCCCGGCCATATAGGCGCAGTGTTATCCCCAGCTAATCAGTGGGATGCAATGCATACATATATACATACACATAAAACTACATAAATGAAGTCAACATCATCATTAGCATTAGCATTATCACTATACCATTCCTTGAACGATCAACCCCCGTAAGATGAAATCGACGATGTCATGGGAGTCTCGAGAATCATGAACTTAGATAGCACTGAGAATAGAATCATTATCTTCGCTATATCTCACCTCGAAGGAACGAGTAACATGAGGTGAGACCATCAACAATAAGTAATATCGAGGGATTCATGGAATGGCTCAATAATCTCATAATGCTCTCAAATCATAGGTTCGGAGTTTCTAGAAGAGAATCATCATCATCATCATAATCATCATAGAACATTTTTCATTTAACATCATAAGAAGCTTTAAGTGTTATGTTCCGTGTTTTTGTATAATTGGAAATCGAGAAATAATTAAGATTTGTGTGTTATAAGGAAATATTTTGATTTTAGTGAATATGACTATGTTGATTAAGGAATCATTAATGTTAAGACATCGGGGAAGGCCGAGGGTAAATTTGGAATTTCGAAAATTAATTTCGGGAATTACAAAACGGGACGTTTTATGAATTGGGCCAAGAAAATATAACACAAAAATTTGAGGCCCAAAACTTAAAGTGGCCGGCCATAGAATGGTCCAAGCCCACTTTTAAAGAGTCATGTGCTATGCACATGACTCCTATATGGATATATATGATGTACACACTTAGAGTTATCAAGATTAAAACAAATTCAAGAGCACCACAAAAAAAAGGGGTTCGGCCGAAGCTAAAGAAAAAGAGAAAGAAAAATTTCCAAGCTTTGTTGTTGATCAAAAATTCTTGTTCTTCCCATAGTTGTGAAGTGCTCGAGACCCTCTTCAACGGGGTATAATTAGTTTGGCACAAGACCTACGTTTGCGACAAGTCGGGGTTTCAAGAAAAGGTGAGAATTCTTACACTTTAATGTTATGGAATTGATATGAATATGTTAAGGATTGAGAATAGACGAGAATCCCGTAACTTTGATGTATGAATGAAGCCGTGGGTGTGTGTATATTTTGCAAAGTGGTCGTGTGCCTTTAGGAAGGAGAAATAAATGTGAATTGATCTTGTTTAGTTGGTTCGTAGCGTCGTTGTGACATTTAGGACGTAAATGATTAGTTAATGAATTGATTTGGCATTGGAAAATGATTTCGGAACGTTATCGGAAAGTATACACCTTTAGTATATTTGTGTATATCATTGTATATCTAGGGTGCTAAAGACCTTAAATATGATTTATGGTTGATGTTAAGGAATTCGGAATGAAGCGACGCAAGTTAGAATGTTCGTCGTGATTTTTGATGTTTTGAATGAAATATGGAAAATAATGAATTTCGGGAACTTTCGTATATGGTTTGGAATATATTTGGGATGTGATTGAATAATCTTGAATGATTGAATGAATAAAATAATGTGGATATAGATTTGGAATTTTGAAGCTTGAATGAAAAGTTGCCAACTTATGTAATAAGGTAGAATTTTGAAGTTAGTATGCTTTGAATATGATTTGTGTTGTTTGATGATGTGTGGGCTGTTGTTGTTGATGTATTTTGAGCCGAGCTAAGTCTCGGGGGTGTTAGATTTATAGGGGAAATGCTGCCGAAATTTCGGTAGGCAAAAATGAAGTTAACGGCATTTTTTCTAAGCCTAAGAATCTCAAATTGGTAACTTTGACCATTTGCAGATTTCGGATGAAACGGGACTTGACTTTTGGGAAAGCATAAGACGTTAGTAAGGTATGTAAAGCTTCCCACTTCTTCGTTTGGCATGTCTTAGTATGTTAGGTGAATATTGGAACCTCCGGAGCATTTCTGCTCCTCGAAACCCGATCCACAGAAAAGTTACTATTCATTCAATTCAATTGAAGCCTAAGGGCTCTATTTTGGCTAGAATGCCACCAATCGTCCGAAACCTATCAAAATGTGATCGGGTCACTTGATAATGATTATGTATGACCTTTTGGCCTATAAATGTTCGTAAACTATGTTCGCCACCTCAATTTGACTCGAGGTGGGCCCGCTAACCCCGAGACGCCCTATTTGTCCTATCGGGCTCTCCTTTTGAATAAAGTTTGATATGACCCCTTTGATTTCGAAACGTTCCTCTATGAGATATGCTTCGATTACTATGATATGTTAAACTACGCTTTTGAGTTATATGCACTACTTTGAAAACGTTTTGTGGAATGAACATTCGTACCAACTAACGATTTGACTATTTTTGGTTTATGAAGGGATATATGAACTCATTATGTTTTGAGAGGCTATTTGGAAATATGTATTGCATTTGTTTGCTCACGACTCCGCTAGTGCCCTATTATGAATTCGTTCACCGGTTCCCGGGTCGGTTATGATTCGTGCGCCTTATAATAATTCGGCCGTATACTGTGTTCCGGTTCCCGAGGCCTCGCCATAGGGCCGGGTTCCGTTTGGAGTTATGCTGTGATATGGCTCGTGATGCGATACGCTCACCTGTGTTGTGTTTGTGTTCGGGGATGTACGGAGATTTGAAACCTTCTGGTGTTATGCTGTGTGTGGCGCCAGCGTCGGAGTGGCGACCACGTTCTTAAGCGTTTGCATGATTTCGTTTGCATTATGTATACGTATATGATTTTGATACGGATTTTGACATACTGATTTGTACTCCACTTTGTCATCTGATTTTCTTTCGGTTTTGGCCCATATTTCTGTACTCCGTGCTTTACATACTCAGTACATATTTCGTACTGACCCCCTTTCTTCGGGGGCTGCGTTTCATGCCCGCAGGTGCAGATATTGGTGATCCTCCACTGTAGGCTTCACTCTTTGCTACTTCGGAGTACTCCTTCTTGACTCGGAGTCCACTTTTGGTACAGACTCCCTTTTGCTATGTATATTCTGTACATTTGACTATTGGGGTACGGCGGGGCCCTGTCTCGCCATATGTCTTTGTTTTGAGTTCGTAGAGGCCTGTAGTCATATATGTGGGGCGAGGGCCCTATATATGTTTGTCTGATTTTGTTTTCTGGTCTTAAAGCGGTTCGTTTGTTTTGATGGCCCTGAATGGCCCTTATGCTTATATTTGCATTTTTGACCGGCGATGTCTATTCCGCCGCTCAGTTTGGATCCGATATGACATTTTGATTTGTGCGACCGCTTAAGACATATTTTGATATAAACTATGTTTAATATGACTTTTATGAAATTCTGAAATAAGTTTGGATTTGGCAATGAATATGTAATTTGGTCTAGGTACCCAAGTAGGGTGCCAGTCGCGGCCCACGGGGCTGGGTCGTGACAAAAGTGGTATCAGAGCAGTCTGTCCTCGGAATGTCTACAGGTCGTCTCTCGTAGAGTCTTGTTTATCGATGTGTTGTGCACCGCATCTATAAACAGGAAGCTACAGGGCATTTTGGAATCTTAGATCGTGCGATAGAGCTGTGCTGTTAGGGTGATTTTGATCTGACTCGCTATTGTGTTTGCAGTGATGCCTCCGAAGAAGGCAACGGCGGCCCAGAAGGGCAAAGCGAGGATGGGAGAGACTAGTCAGGCACAGCGCGCTACACGGGCTCGTGTCTATGATTTGCTCGAGGTTGTGCCTCGTTCTGAGGGGTCTGCTACACCCCCACTAGTACAGCCTGGAGCAGGACCTTCAGCAGCTCCAGAGGTCCGTGTACCCGCTCCTGAGACTCCAGCTCCTCAGCCAGGGGCGGAGGATAGGACCCTGAGGGAGGCTGTACAGTTGTTGACTACACTAGTAGCAGGTCAGGCTCGCAGACGCGGGCGGAGGGACGATGATGACGATGACAGGCGGGACAGCCTTAGAGTTAGGGAGTTTCTATTATGTGGCCCTCCAGATTTTTTCGGGTCTAAGCCCGACGAGGACCCCCATGACTTTATTCGGGGGATGCGACGCTCATTGGACTTGGTCAGGGCTTCAGAGACCGAGTCGGTCGAGCTGGCTTCGCACAGACTTCGAGATGTTGCCACCCATTGGTACGAGACTTGGGAGCTGTCTAGGGGAGAGGGTGCCCCTCCAGCCACTTGGGATCAGTTTGTGACTGCTTTCTGCCCCCAGAGTTACGGCGGGCGCGGGCTGATCGATTCTTACGTCTGCAGCAGAGGGGCCGGAGTGTTCGCGAGTATAATCTTGAGTTTGATTCTCTGGCCCGATATGCACCGGCCGTGGTAGCAGATATGTCCGATCGGATGCACAGATATGTTATGGGATTGGATCGGTATTTGATTGATGGTTGTATGACAGTGTCATTACAGTCAGATATGGATATTGCCCGACTTCAGGCTTATGCGATGGGTATGGAGGACCGTCGCAGGTCTGATCCTTCTGGCAGAGATCGAGATAGGAGACCGCCCAAGAGGGCTAGGCCCGCAGGCTATTCTGGAGATTCTCGAGGCGGACAGCCTCAGCAGCAGCAGTCAGATAGACAGTTTCCTCCGTCCGGCCGGAGTACTCAGTCAGGCAGCCGGAGATTCGATAGTGCGGGACCGTCTGGGGCCGGTCAGAGCTCCAGAGCGGCAGGTTCACAGGTATCCAGAGGCCCCAGCCAGGCCAGACCACCCAGGCCCCGTTGTTCTCATTGCGGGAAGTCTCATCCTGGGGAGTGCTATCGAGCCCCTAGAGCTTGTTTTTCATGTGGTGGTCAGGGCCATTTTATGAGAGATTGTCCATTGCCCAGCGGTTCTGGTAGTGTGGCTCAGCCGACAGGGTCAGCCGCCGGTTCATCATCTGCCCCATCTGTTGCACGCCCTGCAGGGCGAGGTGCGCCGACGCCGACTGGACACGGTCGAGGCCGCGGTGGCGTTTCAGGTTCTAGCGGTCCCTCGAACCGCATATATGCTTTGGCCAGCCGCCAGGATCAGGAGGCTTCGCCAAACGTCGTCACAGGTACATTCCTGGTTTTCTCCAGATCTGTATATGCATTTATTGACCCTGGTTCTACTTTATCATATATTTCCCCGCTCGTTGCTAGTAAAATTGGGATAGTGTCTGAGCCTATAGAGCCATTTGAAGTAGCTACGCCAGTTGGGGATTTTGTTATAGCGAGACAGATCTATAGGGATTGTTCTGTGACCATTTATGATCGTAGCACTAAGGCTGATTTGATAGAGTTAGACATGCTTGAGTTTGACGTCATTATGGGTATGGACTGGTTGTCTTCCTGTTATGCTAATGTCGACTGCCAGAAAAAGGTAGTCCGTTTTCAGTTTCCAGGGGAACCAGTTATAGAGTGGTTCGGATCTACAGCATCGCCGAGGGGTAAGTTTATTTCATACCTCAAGGCTAAGAAGATGATCCAGAAGGGTTATATCTATCATTTGGTTCGTGTGCACGATACTGCAGCGGAGATACCTACCCTTCAGTCTGTTCCGGTCGTCAGTGAGTTTCCAGATGTTTTTCCTGACGAGCTTCCTGGCCTTCCGCCCGAGCAAGAGATTGATTTTACTATAGAGTTGATGCCGGATACGCAGCCTATATCTATTCCTCCGTACAGGATGGCACCGGCTGAGTTGAAAGAGTTGAAGGAGCAGCTGAAAGATTTGTTGGATAAGGGCTTTATCAGACCCAGCACATCACCCTGGGGAGCGCCGGTATTGTTTGTCAGAAAGAAAGATGGGTCATTGCGGATGTGTATCGACTACCGGCAGCTAAATAAGGTGACTATAAAGAATAAATACCCCCTCCCCCGGATTGATGACTTGTTTGATCAGCTGCATGGTGCTAAATATTTTTCGAAGATAGATCTGCGCTCAGGTTATCATCAGGTGCGAGTACGGGAGTCAGATATCCCGAAGACCGCTTTCAGGACTCGGTACGGGCATTATGAGTTCAGAGTTATGTCTTTCGGGCTGACTAATGCTCCAGCGGTATTTATGGATCTGATGAACCGGGTATTTCGGCCTTTTCTGGATATGTTTCTTATTGTGTTTATTGATGATATTTTGATTTACTCGCGATCAGCCGAGGAGCATTCAGATCATTTGAGGACGGTACTTGGCGTTCTCCGTCAGCAGAAGTTTTCTGGGATTGGCCGGATATTATCGCAGGTTCGTGGAGGATTTTTCTTTTATTACAGCACCACTGACGAGGCTTACCCAGAAAGCAACAAAATTCCAGTGGACAGATGCCTGCGAGCGCAGCTTGCAGATGCTGAAGGAGAGATTGATTACAGCACCAGTTTTGGCTCTTCCAGAGGGATCTGACGGGTATGTTGTCTATTGTGATGCCTCTGGTATTGGGATAGGATGTGTATTGATGCAGCACGGTCGAGTTATAGCCTATGCTTCCCGGCAGCTCAGACCGCACGAGAAGAACTATCCCACTCATGATCTTGAGTTGGCCGCGGTGATTCATGCTTTGAAGATTTGGCGGCACTATTTATATGGGGTCCATGTTGATATTGATACAGACCACAAGAGTCTTCAGTATATTTTTAAGCAGAAGGAACTAAATCTGCGGCAGCGGAGATGGCTTGAGCTACTAAAGGATTACGACGTTGATATTCTGTACCATCCGGGGAAAGCCAATGTGGTAGCTGATGCGCTTAGCCGCAAGTCCGTAGGCAGTCTGGCTGATGTTCCATCTGATAAGAGAGAGTTGGTTCGTGATATTCATCAGCTGGCCAGCCTCGGAGTTCGTTTGGCAGATTCTGGAGATTCTGGGATTTCTGTTCGTCCAGTTGCTGAATCATCTATTGTTTAGGAGGTAAAGCAGCGCCAGTTTGAAGATCCTCTTTTGATTCAGTACAGAGATGTGGCCCTTAATAAAGCAAAGACTCAGTTTGAGATCTCGCCTGAAGGAGTATTATTATATGACGGCAGATTCTGTGTACCGGACGTTGCGGGCTTACGGCGGCAGATTATGGGCGAGGCCCATAATGTATGGTATTCTGTTCATCCTGGTTCCACTAAAATGTATCGGGATCTCAGGTGTTTGTATTGGTGGGACGGCATGAAGAAAGATATTGCTGAGTTTGTTCGTCAGTGCCCGAACTGCCAGCAAGTTAAGATCGAGCATCAGAAGCCCGGTGGATTATTACAGGAGATGGAAATTCCAGCCTGGAAATGGGAGATGATTAATATGGATTTCGTTGTTGGGTTACCGCGCACTCCACGCAGGTACGACTCTATCTGGGTTATTGTTGACAGGCTGACGAAATCAGCCCATTTCCTTCCGGTTCGGACTACTTATTCGGCTGAGGACTATGCCAGATTGTATATCAGAGAGGTAGTCAGACTTCACGGAGTCCCTATATCTATTATTACTGACCGAGGTGCCCAGTTTACAGCTAATTTCTGGAGGTCATTTCAGGAGGGATTAGGGACTCAGGTGAGCCTTAGTACAGCTTTTCACCCTCAGTCCGACGGGCAGGCCGAGCGCACTATTCAGACGCTCGAAGATATGTTGCGGGCCTGCGTTATTGATTTCAGGGGCAGCTGGGATGATCATTTGCCACTTATTGAGTTTGCCTATAATAATAGTTATCACTCCAGCATTCAGATGGCACCGTATGAAGCCCTGTATGGAAGGAAATGCAGATCTCCTATCGGTTGGTTTGACGTGGGCGAGACTAAGCTGATTGGGCCAGATGTGATCCAGGAAGCTGTAGATATGGTAAAGCTTATTCGAGAACGATTATTGGCTGCTCAGAGTTGACAGAAAGCTTATGCAGATAGACGACGTCGACCATTAGAGTTCCAGATTGGCGACTGGGTATTCCTGAAGGTGTCGCCCATGAAGGGTGTCATGAGATTCGGTAGAAAGGGTAAGTTGAGCCCCCGGTATATTGGGCCGTATCAGATCGTTCGAAAGATAGGCGAGGTCGCCTATGAGCTAGACTTACCATCCGACTTGGAGGCCGTACACCCGGTGTTTCATGTGTCTATGTTGCGGAAATGTATTGGTGATCCTTCCAGGATATTCCCAGTTGATGACATCCAGGTGACAGAGCAGTTATCTTATGACGAGCAGCCTGTATCTATTCTGGATTGACAGGTGCGGAGACTACGCACTAAAGAAGTGCCCTCCGTCAAAGTCCTGTGGCGCAACAATAATCGGGAAGAGATGACTTGGGAGGCGGAGGACGAGATGAAGAAGAAATACCCCCATTTGTTCCCGACGTCCACAGGTAATCTAAACCTTTCAGTTTGTTATGTTGGTTGATAAAAATAATTTTTGCATGCCTCTAATAATAAAGAACTCCCCCCGCCTGGGTCATAAGACTTTATAAGGTGAATTTAACATTCGGGGACGAATGTTCTTAAGGGGGGGGGGATGTTATGTTCCGTGTTTTTGTATAATTGGAAATCGAGAAATAATTAAGATTTGTGTGTTATAAGGAAATATTTTGATTTTAGTGAATATGACTATGTTGATTATGGAATCATTAATGTTAAGACATCGGGGAAGGCCGAGGGTAAATTTGGAATTTCGGAAATTAGTTTCGGGAATTACATAACGGGACGTTTTATGAATTGGGCCAAGAAAATATAACACAAAAATTTGAGGCCCAACACTTAAAGTGGCCGGCCATAGAATGGTCCAAGCCCACTTTTAAAGAGTCATGTGCTATGCACATGACTCCTATATGGATATATATGATGTACACACTTACAGTTATCAAGATTAAAACAAATTCAAGAGCACCACAAAAAAAGGGGTTCGGCCGAAGCTAAAGAAAAAGAGAAAGAAAAATTTCCAAGCTTTGTTGTTGATAAAAAATTCTTGTTCTTCCCATAGTTGTGAAGTGCTCGAGACCCTCTTCAACGGGGTATAATTAGTTTGGCACAAGAACTACGTTTGCGACAAGTCGGGGTTTCAAGAAAAGGTGAGAATTCTTACACTTTAATGTTATGGAATTGATATGAATATGTTAAGGATTGAGAATAGACGAGAATCCTGTAACTTTGATGTATGAATGAAGCCGTGGGTGTGTGTATATTTTGCAAAGTGGTCGTGTGCCTTTAGGAAGGAGAAATAAATGTGAATTGATCTTGTTTAGTTGGTTCGTAGCGTCGTTGTGACATTTAGGACGTAAATGATTAGTTAATGAATTGATTTGGCTTTGGAAAATGATTTCGGAACGTTATCGGAAAGTATACACCTTTAGTATATTTGTGTATATCATTGTATATCTAGGGTGCTAAAGACCTTAAATATGATTTATGGTTGATGTTAAGGAATTCGGAATGAAGCGACGCAAGTTAGAATGTTCGTCGTGATTTTTGATGTTTTGAATGAAATATGGAAAATAATGAATTTCGGGAACTTTCGTATATGGTTTGGAATATATTTGGGATGTGATTGAATAATCTTGAATGATTGAATGAATACAATAATGTGGATATAGATTTGGAATTTTGAAGCTTGAATGAAAAGTTGCCAACTTATGTAATAAGGTAGAATTTTGAAGTTAGTATGGTTTGAATATGATTTGTGTTGTTTGATGATGTGCGGGCTGTTGTTGTTGATGTATTTTGAGCCGAGCTAAGTCTCGGGGGTGTTAGATTTATAGGGGAAATGCTGCCGAAATTTCGGTAGGCAAAAATGAAGTTAATGGCATTTTTTTTAAGCCTAAGAATCTCAAATTGGTAACTTTGACCATTTGCAGATTTCGGACGAAACGGGATTTGACTTTTGGGAGAGCATAAGACGTTAGTAAGGTATGTAAAGCTTCCCACTTCTTCATTTGGCATGTCTTAGTATGTTAGGTGAATATTGGAACCTCCGGAGCATTTCTGCTCCTCGAAACCCGATCCACAGAAACGTTACTATTCATTCAATTCAATTGAAGCCTAAGGGCTCTATTTTGGCTAGAATGCCACCAATCGTCCGAAACCTATCAAAATGTGATCGGGTCACTTGATAATGATTATGTATGACCTTTTGGCCTATAAATGTTCGTAAACTATGTTCGCCACCTCAATTTGACTCGAGGTGGGCCCGCTAACCCCGAGACGCCCTATTTGTCCTATCGGGCTCTCCTTTTGAATAAAGTTTGATATGACCCCTTTGATTTCGAAACGTTCCTCTATGAGATATGCTTCGATTACTATGATATGTTAAATTACGCTTTTGAGTTATATGCACTATTTTGAAAACGTTTTGTGGAATGAACATTCGTACCAACTAAGGATTTGACTATTTTTGGTTTATGAAGGGATATATGAACTCATTATGTTTTGAGAGGCTATTTTGAAATATGTATTGCATTTGTTTGCTCACGACTCCGCTCGTGCCCTATTATGACTTCGTTCACCGGTTCCCGGGCCGGTTATGATTCGTGCGCCTTATAATAATTCGGCCGTATGCTGTGTTCCAGTTCCCGAGGCCTCGCCATAGGGCCGGGTTCCGTTTGGAATTATGCTGTGATATGGCTCGTGATGCGATACGCTCACCTATGTTGTGTTTGTGTTCAGGGATGTACGGAGATTTGAAACCTTCTGGTGTTATGCTGTGTGTGGCGCCAGCGTCGGAGTGGCGACCACGTTCTTAAGCGTTTGCATGATTTCGTTTGCATTATGTATACGTATATGATTTTGATACGGATTTTGACATACTGATTTGTACTCCACTTTGTCATCTGATTTGCTTTCGGTTTTGGCCCATATTTCTGTACTCCGTGCTTTACATACTCAGTACATATTTCGTACTGACCCCCTTTCTTCGGGGGCTGCGTTTCATGCCCGCAGGTGCAGATATTGGTGATCCTCCACTGTAGGCTTCACTCTTTGCTACTTCGGAGTACTCCTTCTTGACTCGGAGTCCACTTTTGGTACAGACTCCCTTTTGCTATGTATATTCTGTACATTTGCCTATTGGGGTACGGCGGGGCCCTGTCTCGCCATATGTCTTTGTTTTGAGTTCGTAGAGGCCTGTAGTCATATATGTGGGGCGAGGGCCCTATATATGTTTGTCTGATTTTGTTTTCTGGTCTTAAAGCGGCCCGTTTGTTTTGATGGCCCTGAATGGCCCTTATGCTTATATTTGCATTTTTGACCGGCGATGTCTATTCCGCCGCTCAGTTTGGATCCGATATGACATTTTGATTTGTGCGACCGCTTAAGACATATTTTGATATAAACTATGTTTGATATGACTTTTATGAAATTCTGAAATAAGTTTGGATTTGGCAATGAATATGTAATTTGGTCTGGGTACCCAAGTAGGGTGCCAGTCGCGGCCCACGGGGCTGGGTCGTGACAAAAGTGGTATCAGAGCAGTCTGTCCTCGGAATGTCTACAGGCCGTGTCTCGTAGAGTCTTGTTTATCGATGTGTTGTGCACCGCATCTATAAACAGGAAGCTACAGGGCATTTTGGAATCTTAGATCGTGCGATAGAGCTGTGCTGTTAGGGTGATTTTGATCTGACTCGCTATTGTGTTTGCAGTGATGCCTCCGAAGAAGGCAACGGCGGCCCAGAAGGGCAAAGCGAGGATGGGAGAGACTAGTCAGGTACAGCGCGCTACACGGGCTCGTGTCTATGATTTGCTCGAGGTTGTGCCTCGTTCTGAGGGGTCTGCTACACCCCCACTAGTACAGCCTGGAGCAGGACTGTTACACCCCGCGTTTTTAGAGCAGGAGTATGACATTTACCTCACCGTACTAAGGGAGTGTTGGAGACGTCCCATAATGTTTTGAAAAGCACAAGCCATGGAAAGTACGTAACAACGAAGAAAGAGGGTGAATTACGATCTCGTAAGTCGTAATCGGGAAAGAGTATTTTGAAACACGAGAACATGATCATTATTAGTATAATAAGTGATAAATATCATGTATGGAGAGTTTCGGAATATTTCGAGATCGAGCAAATTGAAGAAAATAAGTTCGATGAAAATTTGAGAAATGCTGGAAAGATTTTTAGTCATATTTGGAGGGGTATATCTCCATATATATTTGGAGTTTTAAGGCGTTTCAAAAGCCTAAAATGAAGTTCGTCGAGTCTAGTTTGTAATGCAACAAACCTCTCGTCGATAGGGCGTCGGAGTAGAGAATTATAGACGTTACAAACTGAACTGTCGCGCAGAAACAGAGCTGCTACAGCATTGCTACAGTACCGCTACAGTACTGCAGCAGTACTGTAGCTACAGTACGTCGGCCCACCCTCTATAAAAGGGCTAGAAACCCCCATTTTGATCACAAAAAAAATGCTACAAAGTTCCAGAAAATTCAGCCATTAAAAGGCTCTTAATCTCACATAAAAGTGAAGATTTTGGGCGAAATTTCAAGCTACGAAGTACTAATCGAAGTCCGGGCAACGCATAGTCACAAATATGATTTCATTTTGGAGTTGGAGTGGCTTGGAAACAAGTAAATGTTGAAGATTTGGCTACCTTCATGAAAAACAAGGTATGAATTTGTTGAATCTCTTTCTCTATCAATATGAATTAAGAAATAATGGCAAGAACAAGGTGATAGTTTGTTGTATTGATGTTGTTAATTTGTGGGTTGAGATTTGAAGAGAAATTGGACGAAATATACATATATCTATCTTGTAGGATGTTGGGGATGTTATTATTGATGTTGTTAGTACTAATTTCAACTTCTTTACGGAAATAAAGTTATTAAATAGTTGTATCACAAGTGGGTTGGTTGAGAAATTTGGAAAATAGTGTGTGGGTTGTTTTATGGCATATGTTGGTGTTGGAAATGATATTACGAGTATTGGTATTGTTGAAGAATAATGAGCAAGTTATATTTAGTGTTTTAGTTGTTGTGTTGTAGATTGCATATAGGTGTGGTAAAGTATTGGCAATTGGAAGTTTGTGTAAATTGAAAATAATGTTTTTTGTATGGAAGACATGTAATGGTATTACTATGATGTTGTTGGAATATATGTATTATAAGGTTATTGTTGTTTCATTGGAATTGGAGAGTATTGAAGGAGGTAGAATGTTAATTGAAGTGTTGGAATGCACCTTGAATGGAATATGTGAATTTTTAGTGTGATTGTTGAAGTATGTTAATAGTTTGGCCGGGTTTGAATTCCCGGATTGTGATTGATGAGAATTTGGCTATTTTCAATGTTGAGGATGGTATATTTACAGAGGAAGTGCTGCCAAAATTTCGGTAGCCAAGTGGTTCCTTAAGATTCTAACTCTAAGTACCCTAATGAAAGTTTGGGTAAATGTGACCAATTTGCAGATTTTGACGAGATTGCAACGTGAATTCGGAATAGCAAAAGAAGCGGAAAGAGGTATGTAAGGCTTCACCCTTCTTTCTATGGCATGTCTTAGTTGAAATAAGTTGGGTACGAGCCTCGGGGACAACTCGGTTCCCCGGGATCCGCACCTAAAGTTTTCTCCTTTTTGTTCAATAGAATTGAATTAGAAAGTGTGCCAATTGTGGGAAAAAAACCTCCTACAACCTTAGAGCTTGTATAAATGGGACCCGATTACCCTAAGATCCTCACAAGTAACGCTATGACACGTAACATACGTAAATCGTATACGCTACCTCATCCGGCCCGAGGTGGGCCCGCTACTCTCGGATTTTTCCTTACAGTCTTGCTTGACTTACTTGAAGTGAATCCAAAGGGAACCTTTGATCCCGATTTCAATACCAAATGATAAATACTATGACTCCTCTAACGAGGGCACTTCCATGACGATAATGATAACAATGATGTTAGATAAGAGAATATGCCTATGATACGTACTACCGGAACGACTCTATGACTAAGATGACTAAGCTAAGTATCTTATGTAAACATGAAAATGATAAACTAATTTTTGAATCTTATTTATATTTCCTAGCTATGACTTTATTTTCTAAAAGATTTCAAAGTCTATGAACCGTCATCTATGATGCCCCGATTTCATTCTACGTTTACTTTAATATTATTCCCCGTTGGTAGTCTCACCTTAAAATACTGGTCCCTTCAAGGTGAGACAAAGCGATCACGAGTATTCTATAATATAATTGGAGGTCACCGACCTTACGTCACTCCGATGACTACATGATTCTTCTTTGGGCTTTCCTGTGTGCCTATGAGACATATGTATATAGGATACGTAAATGCATATAAGACATGTAAATGTATGTAAGATATGTGTATATATTTTTTTAAAACATGCACATGACGAAAGAGCTAGAGCGCTATAGACGCTGATATATGTACATGATATATGCATGTGTATACGGGGAAAATGGAGGTAAGGGCAGAGCGTTATGAACGCATATCCACCTGATCAGTTGGCATTACATGATATGATATCGTCCCGGACGCGGGATGCCCGGACGCGGGATGTGTATATTTATGGTTAAATGGATCGGCTTCCGACGCCTCGGCAATATGAGATGTCCTATTTTATATGTGTATATATATGAACAAGGAAAGATTCTTAAAGGAAAGCTAAGTACGCATAGCACCTGCCAAGGGTATATATATATACAGGTTATGTTTCTATCCCAGGACATGTGTTGTAACTCTCTTATGTCATTATACATGATTCATATTTTCTGTATATTACTATTCATGCCTTACATACTCGGTATACTATTCGTACTGACGTCCCTTCTTGTGGACGCTGCGTTTCATGCCGCGCAGGTCAGCAGACAGGCAGATTTGATCCTTAGAAGCTCTACCAGCAGTGTTGACAGTGCTCCAGTTATTCCGGAGCATCACTTCCTTGGTACTATTTTGTGTATATATATTCGGGCATGGCAGT
Organism: Lycium barbarum; assembly: GCF_019175385.1. Taxonomy (NCBI): domain Eukaryota; kingdom Viridiplantae; phylum Streptophyta; class Magnoliopsida; order Solanales; family Solanaceae; genus Lycium; species Lycium barbarum. Next base: position 35,369,186 of record NC_083343.1, on the reverse strand, counting down.
ACTCAGCCCTTTCTATGTATAAGTGTACTACGTCTAGAGGCTCGTAGACAGATATGTACAGTAAGTTAAGTATAGTTAGGTATATGGTGTTTTGGCATGCTAATGTTGATGTATAAGTGATAACGAAGTTTATTAGTCTATGTTCAGAATGACGCCGCTAATGTTAATGTTCAAAAACAAAATGGCTCTGTTTACATGGCTTGCTAAGAGGTAAAGGTAAAACGATAGACAAGGGGTGCTCGGTACAAGTATCGGGTACTCGTCACGGCCCCTAGACGGGTCGTGACAAGGACCTTCAGCAGCTCCAGAGGTCCGTGTACCCGCTCCTGAGACTCCAACTCCTCAGCCAAGGGCGGAGGATAGGACCCTGAGGGAGGCTGTACAGTTGTTGACTACACTAGTAGCAGGTCAGGCTCGCAGACTCGGGCGGAGGGACGATGATGACGATGACAGGCGGGACAGCCTGAGAGTTCGGGAGTTTCTATTATGTGGCCCTCCAGAGTTTTTCAGGTCTAAGCCCGACGAGGACCCCCATGACTTTATTCGGGGGATGCGACGCTCACTGGACTTGGTCAGGGCTTCAGAGACCGAGTCGGTCGAGCTGGCTTCGCACAGACTTCGAGATGTTGCCACCCATTGGTACGAGACTTGGGAGCTGTCTAGGGGAGAGGGTGCCCCTCCAGCCACTTGGGATCAGTTTGTGACTGCTTTCTGCCCCCAGAGTTACGGCGGGCGCGGGCTGATCGATTCTTACGTCTGCAGCAGAGGGGCCGGAGTGTTCGCGAGTATAATCTTGAGTTTGATTCTCTGGCCCGATATGCACCGGCCGTGGTAGCAGATATGTCCGATCGGATGCACAGATATGTTATGGGATTGGATCGGTATTTGATTGATGGTTGTATGACAGTGTCATTACAGTCAGATATGGATATTGCCCGACTTCAGGCTTATGCGATGGGTATGGAGGACCGTCGCAGGTCTGATCCTTCTGGCAGAGATCGAGATAGGAGACCGCCCAAGAGGGCTAGGCCCGCAGGCTATTCTGGAGATTCTCGAGGCGGACAGCCTCAGCAGCAGCAGTCAGATAGACAGTTTCCTCCGTCCGGCCGGAGTACTCAGTCAGGCAGCTGGAGATTCGATAGTGCGGGACCGTCTGGGGCCGGTCAGAGCTCCAGAGCGGCAGGTTCACAGGTATCCAAAGGCCCCAGCCAGGCCAGACCACCCAGGCCCCGTTGTTCTCATTGCGGGAAGTCTCATCCTGGGGAGTGCTATCGAGCCACTGGAGCTTGATTTTCGTGTGGTGGTCAGGGCCATTTTATGAGAGATTGTCCATTGCCCAGCGGTTCTGGTAGTGTGGCTCAGCCGACAGGGTCAGCCGCCGGTTCATCATCTGCCCCATCTGTTGCACGCCCTGCAGGGCGAGGTGCGCCGACACCGGCGGGACGCGGTCGAGGCCGCGGTGGCGTTTCAGGTTCTAGCGGTCCCTCCAACCGCATATATGCTTTGGCCAGCCGCCAGGATCAGGAGGCTTCGCCAAACGTCGTCACAGGTACATTACTGGTTTTCTCCAGATCTGTATATGCATTGATTGACCCTGGTTCTACTTTATCATATATTTCCCCGCTCGTTGCTAGTAAAATTGGGATAGTGTCTGAGCCTATAGAGCCATTTGAAGTAGCTACGCCAGTTGGGGATTTTGTTATAGCGAGACAGATCTATAGGGATTGTTCTGTGACCATTTATGATCGTAGCACTAAGGCTGATTTGATAGAGTTAGACATGCTTGAGTTTGACGTCATTATGGGTATGGACTGGTTGTCTTCCTGTTATGCTAATGTCGACTGCCAGAAAAAGGTAGTCCGTTTTCAGTTTCCAGGGGAACCAGTTATAGAGTGGTTCGGATCTACAGCATCGCCGAGGGGTAAGTTTATTTCATACCTCAAGGCTAAGAAGATGATCCAGAAGGGTTATATCTATCATTTGGTTTGTGTGCACGATACTGCAGCGGAGATACCTACCCTTCAGTCTGTTCCGGTCGTCAGTGAGTTTCCAGATGTTTTTCCTGGCGAGCTTCCTGGCCTTCTGCCTGAGCGAGAGATTGATTTTACTATAGAGTTGATGCCGGATACGCAGCCTATATCTATTCCTCCGTACAGGATGGCACCGGCTGAGTTGAAAGAGTTGAAGGAGCAGCTGAAAGATTTGTTGGATAAGGGCTTTATCAGACCCAGCACATCACCCTGGGGAGCGCCGGTATTGTTTGTCAGAAAGAAAGATGGGTCATTGCGGATGTGTATCGACTACCGGCAGCTAAATAAGGTGACTATAAAGAATAAATATCCCCTTCCCCGGATTGATGACTTGTTTGATCAGCTGTAGGGTGCTAAATATTTTTCGAAGATAGATCTGCGCTCAGGTTATCATCAGGTGCGAGTACGGGAGTCAGATATCCCGAAGACCGCTTTCAGGACCCGGTACGGGCATTATGAGTTCAGAGTTATGTCTTTCGGGCTGACTAATTTTCCAGCGGTATTTATGGATCTGATGAACCAGGTATTTCGGCCTTTTCTGGATATGTTTGTTATTGTGTTTATTGATGATATTTTGATTTACTCGCGATCAGCCGAGGAGCATTCAGATCATTTGAGGACGGTACTTGGCGTTCTCCGTCAGCAGAAGTTATATGCTAAATTCTCCAAATGTGAATTCTGGTTGACTTCTATGGCATTCTTGGGCCATATTGTCGGTGCAGACGGTATTCGGGTCGATACGCAGAAGATTGAGGCTGTACAGAATTAGCCCAGGCCTACTACACCGACGGAGGTGCGCAGTTTTCTGGGATTGGTCGGATATTATCGCAGGTTCGTGGAGGATTTTTCTTCTATTGCAGCACCACTGACGAGGCTTACCCAGAAAGCAGCAAAATTCCAGTGGACAGATGCCTGCGAGTGCAGCTTTCAGATGCTAAAGGAGAGATTGATTACAGCACCAGTTTTGGCTCTTCCAGAGGGATCTGACGGGTATGTTGTCTATTGTGACGCCTCTGGTATTGGGATAGGATGTGTATTGATGCAGCACGGTCGAGTTATAGCCTATGCTTCCCGGCAGCTCAGACCGCACGAGAAGAACTATCCCACTCATGATCTTGAGTTGGCCGCGGTGATTCATGCTTTGAAGATTTGGCGGCACTATTTATATGGGGTCCATGTTGATATTGATACGGACCACAAGAGTCTTCAGTATATTTTTAAGCAGAAGGAACTAAATCTGCGGCAGCGGAGATGGCTTGAGCTACTAAAGGATTACGACGTTGATATTCTGTACCATCCGGGGAAAGCCAATGTGGTAGCTGATGTGCTTAGCCGCAAGTCCGTAGGCAGTCTGGCTGATGTTCCATCTGATAAGAGAGAGTTGGTTCGCGATATTCATCAGCTGGCCAGCCTCGGAGTTCGTTTGGCAGATTCTGGAGATTCTGGGATTTCTGTTCGTCCAGTTGCTGAATCATCTATTGTTTAGGAGGTAAAGCAGCGCCAGTTTGAAGATCCTCTTTTGATTCAGTACAGAGATGTGGCCCTTAATAAAGCAAAGACTCAGTTTGAGATCTCGCCTGAAGGAGTATTATTATATGACGACAGATTCTGTGTACCGGACGTTGCGGGCTTACGGTGGCAGATTATGGGCGAGGCCCATAATGTACGGTATTCTGTTCATCCTGGTTCCACTAAAATGTATCGGGATCTCAGGTGTTTGTATTGGTGGGACGGCATGAAGAAAGATATTGCTGAGTTTGTTAGTCAGTGCCCGAACTGCCAGCAAGTTAAGATCCAGCATCAGAAGCCCGGTGGATTATTACAGGAGATGGAAATTCCATCCTGGAAATGGGAGATGATTAATATGGATTTCGTTGTTACGTTACCGCGCACTCCACGCAGGTACGACTCTATCTGGGTTATTGTTGACAGGCTGACGAAATCAGCCCATTTCCTTCCGGTTCGGACTACTTATTCGGCTGAGGACTATGCCAGATTGTATATCAGAGAGGTAGTCAGACTTCACGGAGTCCCTATATCTATTATTACTGACCGAGGTGCCCAGTTTACAACTAATTTCTGGAGGTCATTTCAGGAGGGATTAGGGACTCAGGTGAGCCTTAGTACAGCTTTTCACCCTCAGTCCGACGGGCAGGCCGAGCGCACTATTCAGACGCTCGAAGATATGTTGCGGGCCTGCGTTATTGATTTCAGGGGCAGCTGGGATGATCATTTGCCGCTTATTGAGTTTGCCTATAATAATAGTTATCACTCCAGCATTCAGATGGCACCGTATGAAGCCCTGTATGGCAGGAAATGCAGATCTCCTATTGGTTGGTTGAGACTAAGCTGATTGCGCCAGATGTGATCCAGGAAGCTGTAGATAAGGTAAAGCTTATTCGAGAATGATTATTGGCTGCTCAGAGTTGACAGAAAGCTTATGCAGATAGACGACGTCGACCGTTAGAGTTCCAGATTGGCGACTGGGTATTCCTGAAGGTGTCGCCCATGAAGGGTGTCATGAGATTCGGTAGAAAGGGTAAGTTGAGCCCCCGGTACATTGGGCCGTATCAGATCGTTCGAAAGATAGGCGAGGTCGCCTATGAGCTAGACTTACCATCCGACTTGGAGGCCGTACACCCGGTGTTTCATGTGTCTATGTTGCGGAAATGTATTGGTGATCCTTCCAGGATATTCCCAGTTGATGACATCCAGGTGAAAGAGCAGTTATCTTATGACGAGCAGCCTGTATCTATTCTGGATTGACAGGTGCGGAGACTACGCACTAAAGAAGTGCCCTCCGTCAAAGTCCTGTGGCGCAACAATAATCGGGAAGAGATGACTTGGGAGGCGGAGGACGAGATGAAGAAGAAATACCCCCATTTGTTCCCGACGTCCACAGGTAATCTAAACGTTTCAGTTTGTTATGTTGGTTGATAAAAATAATTTTTGTATGCCTCTAATAATAAAGAACTCCCCCCGCCTGGGTCATAAGACTTTATAAGGTGAATTTAACATTCGGGGACGAATGTTCTTAAGGGGGGGGGGGGGGGGAATGTTATGTTCCGTGTTTTTGTATAATTGGAAATCGAGAAATAATTAAGATTTGTGTGTTATAAGGAAATATTTTGATTTTAGTGAATATGACTATGTTGATTATGGAATCATTAATGTTAAGACATCGGGGAAGGCCGAGGGTAAATTTGGAATTTCGGAAATTAGTTTCGGGAATTACAAAACGGGACGTTTTATGAATTGGGCCAAGAAAATATAACACAAAAATTTGAGGCCCAACACTTAAAGTGGCCGGCCATAGAATGGTCCAAGCCCACTTTTAAAGAGTCATGTGCTATGCACATGACTCCTATATGGATATATATGATGTACACACTTAGAGTTATCAAGATTAAAACAAATTCAAGAGCACCACAAAAAAAGGGGTTCGGCCGAAGCTAATTAGTTTGGCAGAAGAACTACGTTTGCGACAAGTCGGGGTTTCAAGAAAAGGTGAGAATTCTTACACTTTAATGTTATGGAATTGATATGAATATGTTAAGGAGTGAGAATTGACGAGAATCCCGTAACTTTGATGTATGAATGAAGCCGTGGGTGTGTGTATATTTTGCAAAGTGGCCGTGTGCCTTTAGGAAGGAGAAATAAATGTGAATTGAGCTTGTTTAGTTGGTTCGTAGCGTCGTTGTGACATTTAGGACGTAAATGATTAGTTAATGAATTGATTTGGCATTGGAAAATGATTTCGGAACGTTATCGGAAAGTATACACCTTTAGTATATTTGTGTATATCATTGTATATCTAGGGTGCTAAAGACCTTAAATATGATTTATGGTTGATGTTAAGGAATTCAGAATGAAGCGACGCAAGTTAGAATGTTCGTCGTGATTTTTGATGTTTTGAATGAAATATGGAAAATAATGAATTTCGGGAACTTTCGTATATGGTTTGGAATATATTTGGGATGTGATTGAATAATCTTGAATGATTGAATGAATACAATAATGTGGATATAGATTTGGAATTTTGAAGCTTGAATGAAAAGTTGCCAACTTATGTAATAAGGTAGAATTTTGAAGTTAGTATGGTTTGAATATGATTTGTGTTGTTTGATGATGTGCGGGCTGTTGTTGTTGATGTATTTTGAGCCGAGCTAAGTCTCGGGGGTGTTAGATTTATAGGGGAAATAATGCCGAAATTTCGGTAGGCAAAAATGAAGTTAATGGCATTTTTTTTAAGCCTAAGAATCTCAAATTGGTAACTTTGACCATTTGCAGATTTCGGACGAAACGGGACTTGACTTTTGGGAGAGCATAAGACGTTAGTAAGGTATGTAAAGCTTCCCACTTCTTCGTTTGGCATGTCTTAGTATGTTAGGTGAATATTGGAACCTCCGGAGCATTTCTGCTCCTCGAAACCCGATCCACAGAAAAGTTACTATTCATTCAATTCAATTGAAGCCTAAGGGCTCTATTTTGGCTAGAATGCCACCAATCGTCCGAAACCTATCAAAATGTGATCGGGTCACTTGATAATGATTATGTATGACCTTTTGGCCTATAAATGTTCGTAAACTATGTTCGCCACCTCAATTTGACTCGAGGTGGGCCCGCTAACCCCGAGACGCCCTACTTGTCCTATCGGGCTCTCCTTTTGAATAAAGTTTGATATGACCCCTTTGATTTCGAAACGTTCCTCTATGAGATATGCTTCGATTACTATGATATGTTAAATTACGCTTTTGAGTTATATGCACTACTTTGAAAACGTTTTGTGGAATGAACATTCGTACCAACTAACGATTTGACTATTTTTGGTTTATGAAGGGATATATGAACTCATTATGTTTTGAGAGGCTATTTTGAAATATGTATTGCATTTGTTTGCTCACGACTCCGCTCGTGCCCTATTATGACTTCGTTTACCGGTTCCCGGGTAGGTTATGATTCGTGCGCCTTATAATAATTCGGTCGTATGCTGTGTTCCGGTTCCCGAGGCCTCGCCATAGGGCCGGGTTCCGTTTGGAGTTATGCTGTGATATGGCTCGTGATGCGATGTCTATTCCGCCGCTCAGTTTGGATCCGATATGACATTTTGATTTGTGCGACCGCTTAAGACATATTTTGATATAAACTATGTTTGATATGACTTTTATGAAATTCTGAAATTAGTTTGGATTTGGCAATGAATATGTAATTTGGTCTGGGTACCCAAGTAGGGTGCCAGTCGCGGCCCACGGGGCTGGGTCGTGACAAAAGTGGTATCAGAGCAGTCTGTCCTCGGAATGTCTACAGGCCGTGTATCGTAGAGTCTTGTTTATCGATGTGTTGTGCACCGCATCTATAAACAGGAAGCTACAGGGCATTTTGGAATCTTAGATCGTGCGATAGAGCTGTGCTGTTAGGGTGATTTTGATCTGACTCGCTATTGTGTTTGCAGTGATGCCTCCGAAGAAGGCAACGGCGGCCCAGAAGGGCAAAGCGAGGATGGGAGAGACTAGTCAGGCACAGCGCGCTACACGGGCTCGTGTCTATGATTTTCTCGAGGTTGTGCCTCGTTCTGAGGGGTCTGCTACACCCCCACTAGTACAGCCTGGAGCAGGACCTTCAGCAGCTCCAGAGGTCCGTGTACCCGCTCCTGAGACTCCAGCTCCTCAGCCAGGGGCGGAGGATAGGACCCTGAGGGAGGCTGTACAGTTGTTGACTACACTAGTAGCAGGTCAGGCTCGCAGACGCGGGCGGAGGGACGATGATGACGATGACAGGCGGGACAGCCTGAGAGTTCGGGAGTTTCTATTATGTGGCCCTCCAGATTTTTTCGGGTCTATGCCCGACGAGGACCCCCATGACTTTATTCGGGGGATGCGACGCTCATTGGACTTGGTCAGGGCTTCAGAGACCGAGTCGGTCGAGCTGGCTTCGCACAGACTTCGAGATGTTGCCACCCATTGGTACGAGACTTGGGAGCTGTCTAGGGGAGAGGGTGCCCCTCCAGCCACTTGGGATCAGTTTGTGACTGCTTTCACCCGCCACTTTCTGCCCCCAGAGTTACGGCGGGCGCAGGCTGATCGATTCTTACGTCTGCAGCAGAGGGGCCGGAGTGTTCGCGAGTAGAATCTTGAGTTTGATTCTCTGGCCCGATATGCACCGGTCGTGGTAGCAGATATGTCCGATCGGATGCACAGATATGTTATGGGATTGGATCGGTATTTGATTGATGGTTGTATGGCAGTGTCATTACAGTCAGATATGGATATTGCCCGACTTCAGGCTTATGCGATGGGTATGGAGGACCGTCGCAGGTCTGATCCTTCTGCCAGAGATCGAGATAGGAGGCCGCCCAAGAGGGCTAGGCCCGCAGGCTATTCTGGAGATTCTCGAGGCGGACAGTCTCAGCAGCAGCAGTCAGATAGACAGTTTCCTCCGTCCGGCCGGAGTACTCAGTCGGGCAGCCGGAGATTCTATAGTGCGGGACCGTCTGGGGCCGGTCAGAGCTCCAGAGCGGCAGGTTCACAGGTATCCAGAGGCCCCAGCCAGGCCAGACCACCCAGGCCCCGTTGTTCTCATTGCGGGAAGTCTCATCCTGGGGAGTGCTATCGAGCCCCTAGAGCTTGTTTTTCGTGTGGTGGTCAGGGCCATTTTATGAGAGATTGTCCATTGCCCAGCGGTTCTGGTAGTGTGGCTCAGCCGACAGGGTCAGCCGCCGGTTCATCATCTGCCCCATCTGTTGCACGCCCTGCAGGGCGAGGTGCGCCGACGCCGGCGGGACACGGTCGAGGCCGCGGTGGCGTTTCAGGTTCTAGCGGTCCCTCGAACCGCATAAATGCTTTGGCCAGCCGCCAGGATCAGGAGGCTTCGCCAAACGTCGTCACATGTACATTCCTGGTTTTCTCCAGATCTGTATATGCATTGATTGACCCTGGTTCTACTTTATCATATATTTCCCCGCTCGTTGCTAGTAAAATTGGGATAGTGTCTGAGCCTATAGAGCCATTTGAAGTAGCTACGCCAGTTGGGGATTTTGTTATAGCGAGACAGATCTATAGGGATTGTTCTGTGACCATTTATGATCGTAGCACTAAGGCTGATTTGATAGAGTTAGACATGCTTGAGTTTGACGTCATTATGGGTATAGACTGGTTGTCTTCCTGTTATGCTAATGTCGACTGCCAGAAAAAGGTAGTCCGTTTTCAGTTTCCAGGGGAACCAGTTATAGAGTGGTTCGGATCTACAGCATCGCCGAGGGGTAAGTTTATTTCATACCTCAAGGCTAAGAAGATGATCCAGAAGGGTTATATCTATCATTTGGTTCGTGTGCACGATACTGCAGCGGAGATACCTACCCTTCAGTCTGTTCCGGTCGTCAGTGAGTTTCCAGATGTTTTTCCTGGCGAGCTTCCTGGCCTTCCGCCTGAGCAAGAGATTGATTTTACTATAGAGTTGATGCCGGATACGCAACCTATATCTATTCCTCCGTACAGGATGGCACCGGCTGAGTTGAAAGAGTTGAAGGAGCAGCTGAAAGATTTGTTGGATAAGGGCTTTATCAGACCCAGCACATCACCCTGGGGAGCGCCGGTATTGTTTGTCAGAAAGAAAGATAGGTCATTGCGGATGTGTATCGACTACCGGCAGCTAAATAAGGTGACTATAAAGAATAAATATCCCCTCCCCCGGATTGATGACTTGTTTGATCAGCTGCAGGGTGCTAAATATTTTTCGAAGATAGATCTGCGCTCAGGTTATCATCAGGTGCGAGTACGGGAGTCAGATATCCCGAAGACCGCTTTCAGGACCCGGTACGGGCATTATGAGTTCAGAGTTATGTCTTTCGAGCTGACTAATGCTCCAGCGGTATTTATGGATCTGATGAACCGGGTATTTCGGCCTTTTCTGGATATGTTTCTTATTGTGTTTATTGATGATATTTTGATTTACTCGCGATCAGCCGAGGAGCATTCAGATCATTTGAGGACGGTACTTGGCGTTCTCCGTCAGCAGAAGTTATATGCTAAATTCTCCAAATGTGAATTCTGGTTGACTTCTATGGCATTCTTGGGCCATATTGTCGGTGCAGACGGTATTCGGGTCGATACGCAGAAGATTGAGGCTGTACAGAATTAGCCCAGGCCTACTACACCGACGGAGGTGCGCAGTTTTCTGGGATTGGCCGGATATTATCGCAGGTTCGTGGAGGATTTTTCTTCTATTGCAGCACCACTGACGAGGCTTACCCAGAAAGCAACAAAATTCCAGTGGACAGATGCCTGCGAGCGCAGCTTTCAGATGCTAAAGGAGAGATTGATTACAGCACCAGTTTTGGCTCTTCCAGAGGGATCTGACGGGTATGTTGTCTATTGTGATGCCTCTGGTATTGGGATAGGATGTGTATTGATGCAGCACGGTCGAGTTATAGCCTATGCTTCCCGGCAGATCAGACCGCACGAGAAGAACTATCCCACTCATGATCTTGAGTTGGCCGCGGTGATTCATGCTTTGAAGATTTGGCTGCACTATTTATATGGGGTCCATGTTGATATTGATACAGACCACAAGAGTCTTCAGTATATTTTTAAGCAGAAGGAACTAAAGGATTACGACGTTGATATTCTGTACCATCCGGGGAAAGCCAATGTGGTAGCTGATGCGCTTAGCCGCAAGTCCGTAGGCAGTCTGGCTGATGTTCCATCTGATAAGAGAGAGTTGGTTCGTGATATTCATCAGCTGGCCAGCCTCGGAGTTCGTTTGGCAGATTCTGGAGATTCTGGGATTTCTGTTCGTCCAGTTGCTGAATCATCTATTGTTTAGGAGGTAAAGCAGCGCCAGTTTGAAGATCCTCTTTTGATTCAGTACAGAGATGTGGCCCTTAATAAAGCAAAGACTCAGTTTGAGATCTCGCCTGAAGGAGTATTATTATATGACGGCAGATTCTGTGTACCGGACGTTGCGGGCTTACGGCGGCAGATTATGGGCGAGGCCCATAATGTATGGTATTCTGTTCATCCTGGTTCCACTAAAATGTATCGGGATCTCAGGTGTTTGTATTGGTGGGACGGCATGAAGAAAGATATTGCTGAGTTTGTTAGTTAGTGCCCGAACTGCCAGCAAGTTAAGATCGAGCATCAGAAGCCCGGTGGATTATTACAGGAGATGGAAATTCCAGCCTGGAAATGGGAGATTATTAATATGGATTTCGTTGTTGGGTTACCGCGCACTCCACGCAGGTACGACTCTATCTGAGTTATTGTTGACAGGCTGACGAAATCAGCCCATTTCCTTCCGGTTCGGACTACTTATTCGGCTGAGGACTATGCCAGATTGTATATCAGAGAGGTAGTCAGACTTCACGGAGTCCCTATATCTATTATTACTGACCGAGGTGCCCAGTTTACAGCTAATTTCTGGAGGTCATTTCAGGAGGGATTAGGGACTCAGGTGAGCCTTAGTACAGCTTTTCACCCTCAGTCCGACGGGCAGGCCGAGCGCACTATTCAGACGCTCGAAGATATGTTGCGAGCCTGCGTTATTGATTTCAGGGGCAGCTGGGATGATCATTTGCCGCTTATTGAGTTTGCCTATAATAATAGTTATCACTCCAGCATTCAGATGGCACCGTATGAAGCCCTGTATGGAAGGAAATGCAGATCTCCTATTGGTTGGTTTGACGTGGGCGAGACTAAGCTGATTGGGCCAGATGTGATCCAGGAAGCTGTAGATAAGGTAAAGCTTATTCGAGAACGATTATTGGCTGCTCAGAGTTGACAGAAAGCTTATGCAGATAGACGACGTCGACCGTTAGAGTTCCAGATTGGCGACTGGGTATTCCTGAAGGTGTCGCCCATGAAGGGTGTCATGAGATTCGGTAGAAAGGGTAAGTTGAGCCCCCGGTATATTGGGCCGTATCAGATCGTTCGAAAGATAGGCGAGGTCGCCTATGAGCTAGACTTACCATCCGACTTGGAGGCCGTACACTCGGTGTTTCATGTGTCTATGTTGCGGAAATGTATTGGTGATCGTTCCAGGATATTCCCAGTTGATGACATCCAGGTGACAGAGCAGTTATCTTATGACGAGCAGCCTGTATCTATTCTGGATTGACAGGTGCGGAGACTACGCACTAAAGAAGTGCCCTCCGTCAAAGTCCTGTGGCGCAACAATAATCGGGAAGAGATGACTTGGGAGGCGGAGGACGAGATGAAGAAGAAATACCCCCATTTGTTCCCGACGTCCACAGGTAATCTAAACCTTTCAGTTTGTTATGTTGGTTGATAAAAATAATTTTTGCATGCCTCTAATAATAAAGAACTCCCCCCGCCTGGGTCATAAGACTTTATAAGGTGAATTTAACATTCGGGGACGAATGTTCTTAAGGGGGGGGGGGGAATGTTATGTTCCGTGTTTTTGTATAATTGGAAATCGAGAAATAATTAAGATTTGTGTGTTATAAGGAAATATTTTGATTTTAGTGAATATGACTATGTTGATTATGGAATCATTAATGTTAAGACATCGGGGAAGGCCGAGGGTAAATTTGGAATTTCGGAAATTAGTTTCGGGAATTACATAACGGGACGTTTTATGAATTGGGCCAAGAAAATATAACACAAAAATTTGAGGCCCAACACTTAAAGTGGCCGGCCATAGAATGGTCCAAGCCCACTTTTAAAGAGTCATGTGCTATGCACATGACTCCTATATGGATATATATGATGTACACACTTACAGTTATCAAGATTAAAACAAATTCAAGAGCACCACAAAAAACGGGGTTCGGCCGAAGCTAAAGAAAAAGAGAAAGAAAAATTTCCAAGCTTTGTTGTTGATAAAAAATTCTTGTTCTTCCCATAGTTGTGAAGTGCTCGAGACCCTCTTCAACGGGGTATAATTAGTTTGGCACAAGAACTACGTTTGCGACAAGTCGGGGTTTCAAGAAAAGGTGAGAATTCTTACACTTTAATGTTATGGAATTGATATGAATATGTTAAGGATTGAGAATAGACGAGAATCCTGTAACTTTGATGTATGAATGAAGCCGTGGGTGTGTGTATATTTTGCAAAGTGGCCGTGTGCCTTTAGGAAGGAGAAATAAATGTGAATTGATCTTGTTTAGTTGGTTCGTAGCGTCGTTGTGACATTTAGGACGTAAATGATTAGTTAATGAATTGATTTGGCTTTGGAAAATGATTTCGGAACGTTATCGGAAAGTATACACCTTTAGTATATTTGTGTATATCATTGTATATCTAGGGTGCTAAAGACCTTAAATATGATTTATGGTTGATGTTAAGGAATTCGGAATGAAGCGACGCAAGTTAGAATGTTCGTCGTGATTTTTGATGTTTTGAATGAAATATGGAAAATAATGAATTTCGGGAACTTTCGTATATGGTTTGGAATATATTTGGGATGTGATTGAATAATCTTGAATGATTGAATGAATACAATAATGTGGATATAGATTTGGAATTTTGAAGCTTGAATGAAAAGTTGCCAACTTATGTAATAAGGTAGAATTTTGAAGTTAGTATGGTTTGAATATGATTTGTGTTGTTTGATGATGTGCGGGCTGTTGTTGTTGATGTATTTTGAGCCGAGCTAAGTCTCGGGGGTGTTAGATTTATAGGGGAAATGCTGCCGAAATTTCGGTAGGCAAAAATGAAGTTAATGGCATTTTTTTTAAGCCTAAGAATCTCAAATTGGTAACTTTGACCATTTGCAGATTTCGGACGAAACGGGACTTGACTTTTGGGAGAGCATAAGACGTTAGTAAGGTATGTAAAGCTTCCCACTTCTTCATTTGGCATGTCTTAGTATGTTAGGTGAATATTGGAACCTCCGGAGCATTTCTGCTCCTCGAAACCCGATCCACAGAAACGTTACTATTCATTCAATTCAATTGAAGCCTAAGGGCTCTATTTTGGCTAGAATGCCACCAATCGTCCGAAACCTATCAAAATGTGATCGGGTCACTTGATAATGATTATGTATGACCTTTTGGCCTATAAATGTTCGTAAACTATGTTCGCCACCTCAATTTGACTCGAGGTGGGCCCGCTAACCCCGAGACGCCCTATTTGTCCTATCGGGCTCTCCTTTTGAATAAAGTTTGATATGACCCCTTTGATTTCGAAACGTTCCTCTATGAGATATGCTTCGATTACTATGATATGTTAAATTACGCTTTTGAGTTATATGCACTACTTTGAAAACGTTTTGTGGAATGAACATTCGTACCAACTAAGGATTTGACTATTTTTGGTTTATGAAGGGATATATGAACTCATTATGTTTTGAGAGGCTATTTTGAAATATGTATTGCATTTGTTTGCTCACGACTCCGCTCGTGCCCTATTATGACTTCGTTCACCGGTTCCCGGGCTGGTTATGATTCGTGCGCCTTATAATAATTCGGTCGTATGCTGTGTTCCAGTTCCCGAGGCCTCGCCATAGGGCCGGGTTCCGTTTGGAATTATGCTGTGATATGGCTCGTGATGCGATACGCTCACATATGTTGTGTTTGTGTTCAGGGATGTACGGAGATTTGAAACCTTCTGGTGTTATGCTGTGTGTGGCGCCAGCGTCGGAGTGGCGACCACGTTCTTAAGCGTTTGCATGATTTCGTTTGCATTATGTATACGTATATGATTTTGATACGGATTTTGACATACTGATTTGTACTCCACTTTGTCATCTGATTTGCTTTCGGTTTTGGCCCATATTTCTGTACTCCGTGCTTTACATACTCAGTACATATTTCGTACTGACCCCCTTTCTTCGGGGGCTGCGTTTCATGCCCGCAGGTGCAGATATTGGTGATCCTCCACTGTAGGCTTCACTCTTTGCTACTTCGGAGTACTCCTTCTTGACTCGGAGTCCACTTTTGGTACAGACTCCCTTTTGCTATGTATATTCTGTACATTTGACTATTGGGGTACGGCGGGGCCCTGTCTCGCCATATGTCTTTGTTTTGAGTTCGTAGAGGCCTGTAGTCATATATGTGGGGCGAGGGCCCTATATATGTTTGTCTGATTTTGTTTTCTGGTCTTAAAGCGGTCCGTTTGTTTTGATGGCCCTGAATGGCCCTTATGCTTATATTTGCATTTTTGACCGGCGATGTCTATTCCGCCGCTCAGTTTGGATCCGATATGACATTTTGATTTGTGCGACCGCTTAAGACATATTTTGATATAAACTATGTTTGATATGACTTTTATGAAATTCTGAAATAAGTTTGGATTTGGCAATGAATATGTAATTTGGTCTGGGTACCCAAGTAGGGTGCCAGTCGCAGCCCACGGGGCTGGGTCGTGACAAAAGTGGTATCAGAGCAGTCTGTCCTCGGAATGTCTACAGGCCGTGTCTCGTAGAGTCTTGTTTATCGATGTGTTGTGCACCGCATCTATAAACAGGAAGCTACAGGGCATTTTGGAATCTTAGATCGTGCGATAGAGCTGTGCTGTTAGGGTGATTTTGATCTGACTCGCTATTGTGTTTGCAGTGATGCCTCCGAAGAAGGCAACGGCGGCCCAGAAGGGCAAAGCGAGGATGGGAGAGACTAGTCAGGCACAGCGCGCTACACGGGCTCGTGTCTATGATTTGCTCGAGGTTGTGCCTCGTTCTGAGGGGTCTGCTACACCCCCACTAGTACAGCCTGGAGCAGGACTGTTACACCCCGCGTTTTTAGAGCAGGAGTATGACATTTACCTCACCGTACTAAGGGAGTGTTGGAGACGTCCCATAATGTTTTGAAAAGCACAAGCCATGGAAAGTACGTAACAACGAAGAAAGAGGGTGAATTACGATCTCGTAAGTCGTAATCGGGAAAGAGTATTTTGAAACACGAGAACATGATCATTATTAGTATAATAAGTGATAAATATCATGTATGGAGAGTTTCGGAATATTTCGAGATCGAGCAAATTGAAGAAAATAAGTTCGATGAAAATTTGAGAAATGCTGGAAAGATTTTTAGTCATATTTGGAGGGGTATATCTCCATGTATATTTGGAGTTTTAAGGCGTTTCAAAAGCCTAAAATGAAGTTCGTCGAGTCTAGTTTGTAATGCAACAAACCTCTCGTCGGTAGGGCGTCGGAGTAGAGAATTATAGACGTTACAAACTGAACTGTCGCGCAGAAACAGAGCTGCTACAGCATTGCTACAGTACCGCTACAGTACTGCAGCAGTACTGTAGCTACAGTACGTCGGCCCACCCTCTATAAAAGGGCTAGTGTCACGACCCAGCCCCGTGGGCCGCGACTGGTGCCCTTCCGGGACACCCCAAATGAACTCACACCCAGATCATCGTAATCAGACTCGACCAAACTCAACGTACGTTATTCGAACTCAACATCGTAATCAGATCTCTACCGAACACTTATCCTAAGCAGCCGCCCGTACAGATCAGACAAATCACAAATCAGAAAGGAGGCGGAATATACATCGCCAAATTTCACACACACACATCAGAAGGGTGGCGGAATGCACATCGCCCCCAAGTACATACACATACATACAAACTCAGAGGCCGACTTGGCCATAGCAGCGTACGGGCCGCTTAAGAATGCAAAATAGACTCACATGCAAACACACCGGACCCCCGACCCACAAATCTGACTACAGGCCTCTAGACAAAACAGAACATATGCACATATGATGGGACAGGGCCCCGCCGTACCCACGCATCCACAAATGTACAAAATACAGACACAACAAAAGACATGTACCAAAGTAGGCTCCGGATCAAAGGGGAGCTCTCCAACACAGCAGAATGAGTAGCCTAAACTGGAGGACCACCCAAACGAGCTTCTGTACCTGCGGGCATAAAACACAGCCCCCGAAGAAACGGGGGTCAGTACGGGAGAAGTACTGAGTATGTAAAGCAGAAGGTACAGAAATCACAAACACAGCTGGAGTCAGAAAGAACAAACACACCGACATCGCAAACAAAGCAAACCTGTGCGGGAGGCGAACGTACAAATGCAAATCAAATCATGTATAGGGTTTAGGAACGTGGTCACCCCCCGACGCTGGTGCCACAACACATCATAACTCCAGAAGTTTTCAAATCTCCGTACAATCTCCAGACACATCATATCACACACACATCACATCATCAGAACATATCAAATGCCATATCACATCATAACTCCATAAACGGTAACCGGCCCTATGGCGAGGCCTCGGAAACCGTAACACATCATAACTCCCGAATATATTGTAGCGCGCACGATCACAAAGTCGGCCCGGGTACCGACGAACAAAGTCATAGCAGACAGCACGAACAGAGTAGTGCAGAAACCATATGCATATCAAAAATAATTTGTCGGACTCAACATATAGTTTACATGTAGGTATAAACTGACGCCAGAGGGCTCGGAGTAGGAATCAGATTGATCAAAGTATGCGTATAAAAGTTACGAAGTGCCAAACTGTCAAATTCGCAAGAAAAACTGTTCAGAAGTCGTTTTCCGAAAATCTCACATCATTCAAAGTACAGAACGTACGTTAATGGCATAGGAAGTTTCAAACACATCCTTGAGTCATAAACAGAAGATTGCGAATCATAACAGACACAAGCGAATCAAACAAACCGAATAAGGGGAGCCTCGGGGCTCGCGGGCCCACCTCGGGTCAAATTGAGGCGGCGGACACAAATCACAGACTTTCGGCTCCATAGAGCCATCTACGAAAGTTTCGAAGGGTTTCGGACACAACAGCACAAGTTATGGAGGTACGAACATTCTTTTAACCAAAAGTGACAAAAAGAGGTTCAATCGCGCTGAGTGAATAGTGCTCGAACTTGAACTTCGATTTCCAAGAGCAGGGTTATTTCCGAGATTCCGAAATTTTCCTAGTGGGTCTAGGACATGCCAAAAGAATGAGAGGTAGGCTTTACATACCTGGTTGGCGCCTTACGCTCCTCAAATCGCAATTCCCGTTTCGTCCAGAAACTGCAAATGGTCACTTTTACCAGTTACTATTCATGAGAATTAACATTTTAGTCTTTGGGCTATATTTGGCTACCGAAATTTCGGCAGCACTTCCCCTATAAATCTAACACCCCCGAGACTTAGCTCGGCTCAAAATATAACAACATCAACAGCCCAAACATCAATACACAATACGAATCACAATCAAACACACTAACTTCACAATTGCACCTTATTTCATAAGTTGGTAATCCTATTTCCAAACACCACAATTTCAACTCATATCCACATTATTGTATTCATTCATTCAAGATTATTCCATTACATAACAAACAAGTTCCAAACCATTTACCAAGTTTTCCCAAAATCCATTACTTTCCATTTTTCATTCAACACACCAAAAGTTACGACGAACGTTCTAACTTGCGTCGTTTCATTCCAAATTCGTTATCATCAACCAATAATCTTATTTAAGGTATTTAGTGTCATATATATACTATGATATACACAAATATACCAATGGTATACACTTTCCGATAACGTCCGAAATTATTTTCTAACACCAACTCAATTCCTTAATCAATCCTTTACAACATAATGACCACAACAACACATTATTCAAACTAAACAAGATAAAATTCTTATGCCTTGCACTACATGGGACTCACGGCCAAACACACCCTTTTATATACACACACACCATGCACAAACACAACCTCATCCCACAATCTTCACACTAATCCAATCACTAACACATATATATCCATTTCATAACATTAAAACATAAAAATCTTACCTTTTTCTTGAATTTTCGATTTGCCGCAAACGAGCACCTTACGCCAATCTAATTATACCACCACGAAGAGCACCTCGAACTCATCAATCATTCCAAAAGAGACTAGGTGATTGGATTAGAAACAAGCCACGAATTTTTTTTTTCTTTCTCTTTCTTTTTCGGCCGAGAGCACCTTCAATGGTGTTCTTGAGATTTTTTTTTTTTTGATCTTGATAAAGCTAACATATATCATATATATCCACTCCTAGGTCATGTGCATAGCACATGACCTTAATAAATGGACTTGGACTTGCTCCCTTGGGCCGGCCAATTCACTTCCTTTGGGCCTCAATTTTTGTATTCCATTTTCTTAGCCCAATTCATAAAATGTCCCGTTTT
Source organism: Lycium barbarum (assembly GCF_019175385.1). NCBI lineage: Eukaryota > Viridiplantae > Streptophyta > Magnoliopsida > Solanales > Solanaceae > Lycium > Lycium barbarum. The sequence goes on along the minus strand of NC_083343.1, from coordinate 35,350,040 downwards.
GTAATTCCCGAAACTAATTTCCGAAGTTCCAAATTTACCCTCGGCCTTCCCCGACGTCTTAACATTAATAACTCCATAACCAACATATTCATATTCACCAAAATCAAAATATTTCCTCAACACACAAGTCTTCTTTATTTCTTGATTTCCCGTTATACGAAAATACGGGACATAACATTCTCCCCCCCTTTAGAACATTCGTCCTCGAATGTTGAATCGACCTCAAGGGTGTCGTACTACTCCGGGAGGGTTCTCTTGATAGGTCCTTTATTGATTTCTCCGACATGTCTTCTTTACCAATACTAGGGTAGATTTTTCACATCACTGACCCAAATACCTTCATAATACATTTTCTCATACTCTACGTAATCACCGAACTCTGCACTATATTCTCGTAAGGGACGGACGCTTTCCAGACATCATCGTCAATATCATCTTCTTTTCACACTCCTGAGTTTCCTTACCACATCGTCGTAATCTCACTTTACTTCATATCAGACACTTCATGCCCAACAGATTCAGAACTAAAACCGAACGGATTCATAATCGGAAGCAGACATACTCAACTATGGCGGTTGGATTCGTAGTCAACATCGAAGGTACGGAAGCATATCAGACACATCTGAGATCGGAGTCAGACGTATAAAGGCGTATCAAACGAACTCGTAGGCAGAATCAGACACACTAAGATATACCAAACAGATTCACAATCAAAGCCAGTCGTACGGAATCATATCGAACAAACCCGAATTCAGAAGCAAACATATAGAGTGGTTTCATACCGAATCGTGATCAGACAAACCGAAGGGTATCAAACACACACGCGGTCAAAATCAAACGCATCGAAGCATGTCAGACGGATTTATATCCAGAGTCAGACCCACAGAGGTGCGCCAGACAGAAACGGATTCGGAATCAAAGCGCACAAAAGGTTCATCGGACGGGAACCTAGTCGAGCGCAGAAGTACAGAGGTGTACTAGGTAGAGCGTCATCGAAATCGGAAGTGCAGAAGCACCACAGATGGGATGTCAATTTAGAATCAAATCATTCATATTAAAGCTCCAATAATTCATGAGAATGCCCCTTGATTTGCAAACTCATTCACCAAGTCGTCACATAATTTACCTTGCGTCTTACGTATCGATTCCTTCAAATTTCCAATTACTCACACTGCTTATCTTTTCTTTATCACAACATTAGTCGCCGGGCTCAGCTCTTAGCCCTCCTAGGCACCAAATGAGAATCATACACACACATACACATACATATACACCTACACACGTTTACTCATACCTTACCGGCGAACATCTCTGGCTGTTATTCAAATTCGTTCAATTTCCCAAGAGGTGTTGTATCCTTTCCTTTTCGCCCATTTAGTCCGCCTCGTTCCGCGCGACTCTCGAAAGGGCACTTATTATTCTCCACACATTCTATTCACCTTTGGTTACCCCAAATTCCCATTTACGTTAATCATACTTACACTTGTGCAAAATTTTGCGTTACTTCCCAGGGGGTCACCCATCCCAGAATTGCTCTGGCTTGAGCACGCTTAACCCTGAAACTTTTACACATTTTGACGCGTTAGGGCTGATATAATTTCGCCAACTGCCTCGCACGACCTTTGCCACTTAATTTTAGGCCAAACGGGGTCTTAGCAAATTTTTTTCGGAAATTTTTCGTAGCGGGTCCCACTCTAACCCAAAGAGGTCGTTTGCTTTTCTGGCTGTGAGGTCTATCGTTCTAGTCTTCCAAATCCCATATTTTTTTTCCCCCACATGTACAGATAACTGCCTCGGATATTTTCATTAATTCGGATTCTTACCTTACCTTTACTGACACACACAAAAGTATATCGCATAATACTGAGGTACAAACCTACCATTGCACATATTCATTAAACAAAAGGTTAGTAATATACCTGGGTCTGTGTCTGGGGGTGCCTCTGGGTCCCGACGACCAGCCAAAGCGTAGATGCGGTTCGAGGGACCGCTAGAATCTGAAGCCCCACCACGGCCTCTACCGCGGCCCGCTGGTGCTGGCATACCTCGCCCCGTAGAGCGCGTGGCCGAAGGGGTAGATGACGAACCAGCAACGGATCTCATCGGCGGTGCTGTGCTGCCGGAACCGCCTGCCCACGGACAATCCCGCATGATATGGCCCTGGCGGCCGCAAGCAAAACAGGCCCCCGTGGCCCTGAAGCACTCACCTGGGTGCGATCTTCCGCAATACGAACACTGGGGTATGGGTGGCCTAAACTGACTGGGACCCCTGCTCGCCTGAGGACCTGGGGCTCTGGAACTCTGGTCTGCCCTGGACGGTCCTGCTCCCTCAAACCTCTTACCAACAGACTGTGTGTCCCGGCCTGACGGAGGAAAGTACCCGCTGGACTGATACTGCGGCTGCCCGCCCCGTGAATCTCCAGGATACCCCGCTGATCTGGCGCTCTTGGGCCGTCTCCCATCATACTCTCGGCTGGGCCGATCTGCTCGGTGCCGGTTCTCCATTCCCTGGGCGTAGGCCTGTAGACGGGCAATGTCCATATCTGTCTGCAATGATACCGCCATGCACCCGTCAATCAAGTAACGATCCAGCCCCATAACATACCTATGCATCCGATCTGTCATATCTGCCACCACGGCAGGGGCATACCTGGCCAGGGAATCAAACTCCAAATTATATTCACGGACGCTCCGACCCCTCTGCTGCAGATGCAAAAACCGATCAGCTCGCTCCCGTCGTAACTCTGGGGGCAGAAAGTGGCGGGTGAAAGCAGTCACAAACTGATCCCACATAGCTGGAGGAGCACCCTCACCCCGGGATAGCTCCCAAGTCTCATACCAATGCGCGGCAACATCCCGAAGTCTATGCGAAGCTAGCTCAACCGACTCGGTCTCTGACGCCCTGACCAAGTCTAATGCATGCCGCATCCCCCGAATGAAGTCATGGGGGTCCTCGTCGGGCTTAGACCCGAAAAACTCTGGAGGGCCGCATAACAAGAACTCCCGAACTCTCAGGCTTTCCCGCCTGTCCTCATCATCATCGTCCCTCCGCCCGCGCCTGCGAGCCTGTCCGGCTACAATCGTGGTCAGCAACTGTATAGCCTCCCTCAGGGTCCTATCCTCCGCCCCTGGCTGAGGAGCTGGAGTCTCAGGAGCGGGTACACGGACCTCTGGAGCTGCTGAAGGTCCCGCTCCAGGCTGTACTAATGGGGGTGTAGCAGACCCCTCAGAATGAGGTATAACCTCCGGCAAATCATAAACACGAGCCCGAGTAGCCCGTTGTGCCTGACTGGTCTCTCCCATCTTCGCCTTGCCCTTCTGGGCCGCCGTTGCCTTCTTCGGAGGCATCACTGCAAACACAACAACGGGTCAGATCAGAATGACCCTATTAACACAGCTCTATCGCACGATCTAAGATTCCAAAGAAAGGGCAACACAACATCCTAGATGTCCTGTAGCTCCTTGTTTATAGATGTGGTGCACAACACATCGATAAACAAGACTCTACTAGACACGGCCTGTAGACATTCCGAGGACAAACCGCTCTGATACCACTTTTGTCACGACCCAGCCCCGTGGGCCGCGACTGGTGCCCTTCCGGGACACCCCAAATGAACTCACACCCAGATCATCGTAATCAGACTCGACCAAACTCAACGTACGTTATTCGAACTCAACATCGTAATCAGATCTCTACCGAACACTTATCCTAAGCAGCCGCCCGTACAGATCAGACAAATCACAAATCAGAAAGGAGGCGGAATATACATCGCCAAATTTCACACACACACATCAGAAGGGTGGCGGAATGCACATCGCCCCCAAGTACATACACATACATACAAACTCAGAGGCCGACTTGGCCATAGCAGCGTACGGGCCGCTTAAGAATGCAAAACAGACTCACATGCAAACACACCGGACCCCCGACCCACAAATCTGACTACAGGCCTCTAGACAAAACAGAACATATGCACATATGACGGGACAGGGCCCCGCCGTACCCACGCATCCACAAATGTACAAAATACAGACACAACAAAAGACATGTACCAAAGTAGGCTCCGGATCAAAGGGGAGCTCTCCAACACAGCAGAATGAGTAGCCTAAACTGGAGGACCACCCAAACGAGCTTCTGTACCTGCGGGCATAAAACTCAGCCCCCGAAGAAACGGGGGTCAGTACGGGAGAAGTACTGAGTATGTAAAGCAGAAGGTACAGAAATCACAAACACAGCTGGAGTCAGAAAGAACAAACACACCGACATCGCAAACAAAGCAAACCTGTGCGGGAGGCGAACGTACAAATGCAAATCAAATCATGTATAGGGTTTAGGAACGTGGTCACCCCCCGACGCTGGTGCCACAACACATCATAACTCCAGAAGTTTTCAAATCTCCGTACAATCTCCAGACACATCATATCACACACACATCACATCATCAGAACATATCAAATGCCATATCACATCATAACTCCATAAACGATAACCGGCCCTATGGCGAGGCCTCGGAAACCGTAACACATCATAACTCCCGAATATATTGTAGCGCGCACGATCACAAAGTCGGCCCGGGTACCGACGAACGAAGTCATAGCAGACAGCACGAACAGAGTAGTGCAGAAACCATATGCATATCAAAAATAATTTGTCGGACTCAACATATAGTTTACATGTAGGTATAAACTGACGCCAGAGGGCTCGGAGTAGGAATCAGATTGATCAAAGTATGCGTATAAAGGTTACGAAGTTCCAAACTGTCAAATTCGCAAGAAAAACTGTTCAGAAGTCGTTTTCCGAAAATCTCACATCATTCAAAGTACAGAACGTACGTTAATGGCATAGGAAGTTTCAAACACATCCTTGAGTCATAAACAGAAGATTGCGAATCATAACAGACACAAGCGAATCAAACAAACCGAATAAGGGGAGCCTCGGGGCTCGCGGGCCCACCTCGGGTCAAATTGAGGCGGCGGACACAAATCACAGACTTTCGGCTCCATAGAGCCATCTACGAAAGTTTCGAAGGGTTTCGGACACAACAGCACAAGTTATGGAGGTACGAACATTCTTTTAACCAAAAGTGACAAAAAGGGGTTCAATCGCGCTGAGTGAATAGTGCTCAAACTTGAACTTCGATTTCCAAGAGCAGGGTTATTTCCGAGATTCCGAAATTTTCCTAGTGGGTCTAGGACATGCCAAAAGAATGAGAGGTAGGCTTTACATACCTGGTTGGCGCCTTACGCTCCTCAAATCGCAATTCCCGTTTCGTCCAGAAACTGCAAATGGTCACTTTTACCAGTTACTATTCATGAGAATTAACATTTTAGTCTTTGGGCTATATTTGGCTACCGAAATTTCGGCAGCACTTCCCCTATAAATCTAACACCCCCGAGACTTAGCTCGGCTCAAAATATAACAACATCAACAGCCCAAACATCAATACACAATACGAATCACAATCAAACACACTAACTTCACAATTGCACCTTATTTCATAAGTTGGTAATCCTATTTCCAAACTCCACAATTTCAACTCATATCCACATTATTGTATTCATTCATTCAAGATTATTCCATTACATAACAAACAAGTTCCAAACCATTTACCAAGTTTTCCCAAAATCCATTACTTTCCATTTTTCATTCAACACACCAAAAGTTACGACGAACGTTCTAACTTGCGTCGTTTCATTCCAAATTCGTTATCATCAACCAATAATCTTATTTAAGGTATTTAGTGTCATATATATACTATGATATACACAAATATACCAATGGTATACACTTTCCGATAACGTCCGAAATTATTTTCTATCACCAACTCAATTCCTTAATCAATCCTTTACAACATAATGACCACAACAACACATTATTCAAACTAAACAAGATAAAATTCTTATGCCTTGCACTACATGGGACTCACGGCCAAACACACCCTTTTATATACACACACACCATGCACAAACACAACCTCATCCCACAATCTTCACACTAATCCAATCACTAACACATATATATCCATTTCATAACATTAAAACATAAAAATCTTACCTTTTTCTTGAATTTCCGATTTGCCGCAAACGAGCACCTTACGCCAATCTAATTATACCACTACGAAGAGCACCTCGAACTCATCAATCATTCCAAAAGAGACTAGGTGATTGGATTAGAAACAAGCCACGAATTTTTTTTTTCTTTCTCTTTCTTTTTCGGCCGAGAGCACCTTCAATGGTGTTCTTGAGATTTTTTTTTTTTGATCTTGATAAAGCTAACATATATCATATATATCCACTCCTAGGTCATGTGCATAGCACATGACCTTAATAAATGGACTTGGACTTGCTCCCTTGGGCCGACCAATTCACTTCCTTTGGGCCTCAATTTTTGTATTCCATTTTCTTAGCCCAATTCATAAAATGTCCCGTTTTGTAATTCCCGAAACTAATTTCCGAAGTTCCAAATTTACCCTCGGCCTTCCCCGACGTCTTAACATTAATAACTCCATAACCAACATATTCATATTCACCAAAATCAAAATATTTCCTCAACACACAAGTCTTCTTTATTTCTTGATTTCCCGTTATACGAAAATACGGGACATAACAGCTAGAAACCCCCATTTTGATCACAAAAAAAATGCTACAAAGTTCCAGAAAATTCAGCCATTAAAAGGCTTTTAATCTCACATAAAAGTGAAGATTTTGGGCGAAATTTCAAGCTACGAAGTACTAATCGAAGTCCGGGCAACGCATAGTCACAAATATGATTTCATTTTGGAGTTGGAGTGGCTTGGAAACAAGTAAATGTTGAAGATTTGGCTACCTTCATGAAAAACAAGGTATGAATTTGTTGAATCTCTTTCTCTATCAATATGAATTAAGAAATAATGGCAAGAACAAGGTGATAGTTTGTTGTATTGATGTTGTTAATTTGTGGGTTGAGATTTGAAGAGAAATTGGACGAAATATACATATATCTATCTTGTAGGATGTTGGGGATGTTATTATTGATGTTGTTAGTACTAATTTCAACTTCTTTACGGAAATAAAGTTATTAAATAGTTGTATCACAAGTGGGTTGGTTGAGAAATTTGGAAAATAGTGTGTGGGTTGTTTTATGGCATATGTTGGTGTTGGAAATGATATTACGAGTATTGGTATTGTTGAAGAATAATGAGCAAGTTATATTTAGTGTTTTAGTTGTTGTGTTGTAGATTGCATATAGGTGTGGTAAAGTATTGGCAATTGGAAGTTTGTGTAAATTGAAAATAATGTTTTTTGTATGGAAGACATGTAATGGTATTACTATGATGTTGTTGGAATATATGTATTATAAGGTTATTGTTGTTTCATTGGAATTGGAGAGTATTGAAGGAGGTAGAATGTTAATTGAAGTGTTGGAATGCACCTTGAATGGAATATGTGAATTTTTAGTGTGATTGTTGAAGTATGTTAATAGTTTGGCCGGGTTTGAATTCCCGGATTGTGATTGATGAGAATTTGGCTATTTTCAATGTTGAGGATGGTATATTTACAGAGGAAGTGCTGCCAAAATTTCGGTAGCCAAGTGGTTCCTTAAGATTCTAACTCTAAGTACCCTAATGAAAGTTTGGGTAAATGTGACCAATTTGCAGATTTTGACGAGATTGCAACGTGAATTCGGAATAGCAAAAGAAGCGGAAAGAGGTATGTAAGGCTTCACCCTTCTTTCTATGGCATGTCTTAGTTGAAATAAGTTGGGTACGAGCCTCGGGGACAACTCGGTTCCCCGGGATCCGCACCTAAAGTTTTCTCCTTTTTGTTCAATAGAATTGAATTAGAAAGTGTGCCAATTGTGGGAAAAATACCTCCTACAACCTTAGAGCTTGTATAAATGGGACCCGATTACCCTAAGATCCTCACAAGTAACGCTATGACACGTAACATACATAAATCGTATACGCTACCTCATCCGGCCCGAGGTGGGCCCGCTACTCTCGGATTTTTCCTTACAGTCTTGCTTGACTTACTTGAAGTGAATCCAAAGGGAACCTTTGATCCCGATTTCAATACCAAATGATAAATACTATGACTCCTCTAACGAGGGCACTTCCATGACGATAATGATAACAATGATGTTAGATAAGAGAATATGCCTATGATACGTACTACCGGAACGACTCTATGACTAAGATGACTAAGCTAAGTATCTTATGTAAACATGAAAATGATAAACTAATTTTTGAATCTTATTTATATTTCCTAGCTATGACTTTATTTTCTAAAAGATTTCAAAGTCTATGAACCGTCATCTATGATGCCCCGATTTCATTCTACGCTTACTTTAATATTATTCCCCGTTGGTAGTCTCACCTTAAAATACTGGTCCCTTCAAGGTGAGACAAAGCGATCACGAGTATTCTATAATATAATTGGAGGTCACCGACCTTACGTCACTCCGATGACTACATGATTCTTCTTTGGGCTTTCCTGTGTGCCTATGAGACATATGTATATAGGATACGTAAATGCATATAAGACATGTAAATGTATGTAAGATATGTGTATATATTTTTTTAAAACATGCACATGACGAAAGAGCTAGAGCGCTATAGACGCTGATATATGTACATGATATATACATGTGTATACGGGGAAAATGGAGGTAAGGGCAGAGCGTTATGAACGCATATCCACCTGATCAGTTGGCATTACATGATATGATATCGTCCCGGACGCGGGATGTGTATATTTATGGTTAAATGGATCGGCTTCCGACGCCTCGGCAATATGAGATGTCCTATTTTATATGTGTATGTATATGAACAAGGAAAGATTCTTAAAGGAAAGCTAAGTACGCATAGCACCTGCCAAGGGTATATATATATACAGGTTATGTTTCTATCCCAGGACATGTGTTGTAACTCTCTTATGTCATTATACATGATTCATATTTTCTGTATATTACTATTCATGCCTTACATACTCGGTATACTATTCGTACTGACGTCCCTTCTTGTGGACGCTGCGTTTCATGCCGCGCAGGTCAGCAGACAGGCGGATTTGATCCTTAGAAGCTCTACCAGCAGTGTTGACAATGCTCCAGTTATTCCGGAGCCTCACTTCCTTGGTACTATTTTGTGTATATATATTCGGGCATGGCAGTACTCAGCCCTTTCTATGTATAAGTGTACTACGTCTAGAGGCTCGTAGACAGATATGTACAGTCAGTTAAGTATAGTTAGGTATATGGTGTTTTGGCATGCTAATGTTGATGTATAAGTGATAACGAAGTTTATTAGTCTATGTTCAGAATGACGCCGCTAATGTTAATGTTCAAAAAAAAAATGGCTCTGTTTACATGACTTGCTAAGAGGTAAAGGTAAAACGATAGACAAGGGGTGCTCGGTACAAGTATCGGGTACTCGTCACGGCCCCTAGACGGGTCGTGACAAGGACCTTCAGCAGCTCCAGAGGTCCGTGTACCCGCTCCTGAGACTCCAACTCCTCAGCCAGGGGCGGAGGATAGGACCCTGAGGGAGGCTGTACAGTTGTTGACTACACTAGTAGCAGGTCAGGCTCGCAGACTCGGGCGGAGGGACGATGATAACGATGACAGGCGGGACAGCCTGAGAGTTCGGGAGTTTCTATTACGTGGCCCTCCAGAGTTTTTCGGGTCTAAGCCCGACAAGGACCCCCATGACTTTATTCGGGGGATGCGACGCTCACTGGACTTGGTCAGGGCTTCAGAGACCGAGTCGGTCGAGCTGGCTTCGCACAGACTTCGAGATGTTGCCACCCATTGGTACTAGACTTGGGAGCTGTCTAGGGGAGAGGGTGCCCCTCCAGCCACTTGGGAGCAGTTTGTGACTGCTTTCTGCCCCCAGAGTTACGGCGGGCGCGGGCTGATCGATTCTTACGTCTGCAGCAGAGGGGCCGGAGTGTTCGCGAGTATAATCTTGAGTTTGATTCTCTGGCCCGATATGCACCGGCCGTGGTAGCAGATATGTCCGATCGGATGCACAGATATGTTATGGGATTGGATCGGTATTTGATTGATGGTTGTATGGCAGTGTCATTACAGTCAGATATGGATATTGCCCGACTTCAGGCTTATGCGATGGGTATGGAGGACCGTCGCAGGTCTGATCCTTCTGGCAGAGATCGAGATAGGAGGCCGCCCAAGAGGGCTAGGCCCGCAGGCTATTCTGGAGATTCTCGAGGCGGACAGCCTCAACAGCAGCAGTCAGATAGACAGTTTCCTCCGTCCGGCCGGAGTACTCAGTCAGGCAGCTGGAGATTCGATAGTGCGGGACCGTCTGGGGCCGGTCAGAGCTCCAGAGCGGCAGGTTCACAGGTATCCAGAGGCCCCAGCCAGGCCAGACCACCCAGGCCCCGTTGTTCTCATTGCGGGAAGTCTCATCCTGGGGAGTGCTATCGAGCCACTGGAGCTTGTTTTTCGTGTGGTGGTCAGGGCCATTTTATGAGAGATTGTCCATTGCCCAGCGGTTCTGGTAGTGTGGCTCAGCCGACAGGGCGAGGTGCGCCGACACCGGCGGGACGCGGTCGAGGCCGCGGTGGCGTTTCAGGTTCTAGCGGTCCCTCGAACCGCATATATGCTTTGGCCAGCCGCCAGGATCAGGAGGCTTCGCCAAACGTCGTCACAGGTACATTACTGGTTTTCTCCAGATCTGTATATGCATTGATTGACCCTGGTTCTACTTTATCATATATTTCCCCGCTCGTTGCTAGTAAAATTGGGATAGTGTCTGAGCCTATAGAGCCATTTGAAGTAGCTACGCCAGTTGGGGATTTTGTTATAGCGAGACAGATCTATAGGGATTGTTCTGTGACCATTTATGATCGTAGCACTAAGGCTGATTTGATAGAGTTAGACATGCTTGAGTTTGACGTCATTATGGGTATGGACTGGTTGTCTTCCTGTTATGCTAATGTCGACTGCCAGAAAAAGGTAGTCCGTTTTCAGTTTCCAGGGGAACCAGTTATAGAGTGGTTCGGATCTACAGCATCGCCGAGGGGTAAGTTTATTTCATACCTCAAGGCTAAGAAAATGATCCAGAAGGGTTATATCTATCATTTGGTTCGTGTGCACGTTACTGCAGCGGAGATACCTACCCTTCAGTCTGTTCCGGTCGTCAGTGAGTTTCCAGATGTTTTTCCTGGCGAGCTTCCTGGCATTCTGCCTGAGCGAGAGATTGATTTTACTATAGAGTTGATGCCGGATACACAGCCTATATCTATTCCTCCGTACAGGATGGCACCGGCTGAGTTGAAAGAGTTGAAGGAGCAGCTGAAAGATTTGTTGGATAAGGGCTTTATCAGACCCAGCACATCACCCTGGGGAGCGCCGGTATTGTTTGTCAGAAAGAAAGATGGGTCATTGCGGATGTGTATCCCCTCCCCCGGATTGATGACTTGTTTGATCAGCTGCAGGGTGCTAAATATTTTTCGAAGATAGATCTGCGCTCAGGTTATCATCAGGTGCGAGTACGGGAGTCAGATATCCCGAAGACCGCTTTCAGGACCCGGTACGGGCATTATGAGTTCAGAGTTATGTCTTTCGGGCTGACTAATGTTCCAGCGGTATTTATGGATCTGATGAACCAGGTATTTCGGCCTTTTCTGGATATGTTTGTTATTGTGTTTATTGATGATATTTTGATTTACTCGCGATCAGCCGAGGAGCATTCAGATCATTTGAGGACGGTACTTGGCGTTCTCCGTCAGCAGAAGTTATATGCTAAATTCTCCAAATGTGAATTCTGGTTGACTTCTATGGCATTCTTGGGCCATATTGTCGGTGCAGACGGTATTCGGGTCGATACGCAGAAGATTGAGGCTGTACTGAATTAGCCCAGGCCTACTACACCGACGGAGGTGCGCAGTTTTCTGGGATTGGTCGGATATTATCGCAGGTTCGTGGAGGATTTTTCTTCTATTGCAGCACCACTGACGAGGCTTACCCAGAAAGCAGCAAAATTCCAGTGGACAGATGCCTGCGAGCGCAGCTTTCAGATGCTGAAGGAGAGATTGATTACAGCACCAGTTTTGGCTCTTCCAGAGGGATCTGACGGGTATGTTGTCTATTGTGACGCCTCTGGTATTGGGATAGGATGTGTATTGATGCAGCACGGTCGAGTTATAGCCTATGCTTCCCGGCAGCTCAGACCGCACGAGAAGAACTATCCCACTCATGATCTTGAGTTGGCCGCGGTGATTCATGCTTTGAAGATTTGGCGGCACTATTTATATGGGGTCCATGTTGATATTGATACGGACCACAAGAGTCTTCAGTATATTTTTAAGCAGAAGGAACTAAATCTGCGGCAGCGGAGATGGCTTGAGCTACTAAAGGATTACGACGTTGATATTCTGTACCATCCGGGGAAAGCCAATGTGGTAGCTGATGCGCTTAGCCGCAAGTCCGTAGGCAGTCTGGCTGATGTTCCATCTGATAAGAGAGAGTTGGTTCGTGATATTCATCAGCTGGCCAGCCTCGGAGTTCGTTTGGCAGATTCTGGAGATTCTGGGATTTCTGTTCGTCCAGTTGCTGAATCTTCTATTGTTTAGGAGGTAAAGCAGCGCCAGTTTGAAGATCCTCTTTTGATTCAGTACAGAGATGTGGCCCTTAATAAAGCAAAGACTCAGTTTGAGATCTCGCCTGAAGGAGTATTATTATATGACGGCAGATTCTGTGTACCGGACGTTGCGGGCTTACGGCGGCAGATTATGGGCGAGGCCCATAATGTACGGTATTCTGTTCATCCTGGTTCCACTAAAATGTATCGGGATCTCAGGTGTTTGTATTGGTGGGACGGCATGAAGAAAGATATTGCTGAGTTTGTTAGTCAGTGCCCGAACTGCCAGCAAGTTAAGATCGAGCATCAGAAGCCCGGTGGATTATTACAGGAGATGGAAATTCCATCCTGGAAATGGGAGATGATTAATATGGATTTCGTTGTTAGGTTACCGCGCACTCCACGCAGGTACGACTCTATCTGGGTTATTGTTGACAGGCTGACGAAATCAGCCCATTTCCTTCCGGTTCGGACTACTTATTCGGCTGAGGACTATGCCAGATTGTATATCAGAGAGGTAGTCAGACTTCACGGAGTCCCTATATCTATTATTACTGACCGAGGTGCCCAGTTTACAGCTAATTTCTGGAGGTCATTTCAGGAGGGATTAGGGACTCAGGTGAGCCTTAGTACAGCTTTTCACCCTCAGTCCGACGGGCAGGCCGAGCGCACTATTCAGACGCTCGAAGATATGTTGCGGGCCTGCGTTATTGATTTCAGGGGCAGCTGGGATGATCATTTGCCGCTTATTGAGTTTGCCTATAATAATAGTTATCACTCCAGCATTCAGATGGCACCGTATGAAGCCCTGTATGGCAGGAAATGCAGATCTCCTATTGGTTGGTTGAGACTAAGCTGATTGGGCCAGATGTGATCCAGGAAGCTGTAGATAAGGTAAAGCTTATTCGAGAACGATTATTGGCTGCTCAGAGTTGACAGAAAGCTTATGCAGATAGACGACGTCGACCGTTAGAGTTCCAGATTGGCGACTGGGTATTCCTGAAGGTGTCGCCCATGAAGGGTGTCATGAGATTCGGTAGAAAGGGTAAGTTGAGCCCCCGGTACATTGGGCCGTATCAGATCGTTCGAAAGATAGGCGAGGTCGCCTATGAGCTAGACTTACCATCCGACTTGGAGGCCATACACCCGGTGTTTCATGTGTCTATGTTGTGTCTATGAAGAAGAAATACCCCCATTTGTTCCCGACGTCCACAGGTAATCTAAACGTTTCAGTTTGTTATGTTGGTTGATAAAAATAATTTTTGTATGCCTCTAATAATAAAGAACTCCCCCCGCCTGGGTCATAAGACTTTATAAGGTGAATTTAACATTCGGGGACGAATGTTCTTAAGGGGGGTGTCACGACCCAGCCCCGTGGGCCGCGACTGGCACCCTACCTGGGTACCCAGACCAAATCGCATATTCATTTCCGAATCCAAACTTATTTCAGAATTTTCAAGAAGTTATATCAAACATAATTTATATCGAGAATATGTCTTAAGCGGTCATATCAAATCAAACTCAAACAAAGCGGCGGAATAGACATCGCCGGTCAAAATACAAATATATACAAAAGGGCCATTTGGGGCCATCATATCAAGCAGACCGCTTTAAGACCCGAAAGCAAAATCAAACAATAGACACATAGGACCCTCGCCCCACATATATGACTACAGGCCTCTACAAACTCAAACAAAAACATATGGCGAGACAGGGCCCCGCCGTACCCAAATAGTCAGATATACCAAATATATACAAAGCAAAAGAGTCTGTACCAAAAGTGGACTCCGGATCAGATAAGAGTACTCCGGAATAGCAAGAAGTGAAGCCTACTGCGGAGGATTACCGATATCTGCACCTGCGGGCATAAAACGCAGCCCCCGAAGAAAGGGGGTCAGTACGAAATATGTACTGAGTATGTAAAGCACGGAGTACAGAATTATAGATCAAAACCGAAAGCAAATCAAATGTCAAAGTGGGGTACAAACTGGTATGTCAAAATCTGTATCGAAATAATATACATGTATTTTATGCAAAGAAAATCATGCAAACGCTTAAGAACGTGGTCGCCACTCCGACGCTGGCGCCACACACAGCATAACACCAGAAGGTTTCAAATCTCCGTACATCCCCGAACATAATCATAATCATCGGTGAGCGTATCGCATCACGAGCCATATCACAGCATAACTCCAAACGGAACCCGGCCCTATGGCGAAGCCTCGGGAACCGTAACACAGCATACGGCTGAATTGTCATAAGGCGCACGAATCAAAACCGGCCCGGGAACCGGTGAACGAAGTCATAATAAGGCACGAGCGGAGTCGTGAGCAAACAAATGCAAATCGTATTTCAAAATAGTGTTTCAAAACAAAGTAAACTCATAAATCATATCCTATTACAAAATAGTCGAATACTTAGTCGACATAAGGTTTCATTTTGCAAAACGATTCCAAAATGGTCCATATAGTTCAAAACCTGGATTAGTGCATCGAATAGTCCAAACATACCCCGTGGAAGGATGTTCCAAAGATCAGAAGTGGTACGTTCAACTCTATTCTCAAAGATGGCCCGAAGGGCAAATCGGGCATTTTGGGGTAACGGACCCACCTCGAGTCGAAGTGAGGTGGCGAACATATTCTTTTTCGAGCAGTAATATGCCAAGGGTCATACATAATCATTTCTAGGTTACCCGACCACATTTCGATAGGTTTCGGACGAATAATGGCATTCTAGCCAAAAGGGAGCCTTTAGGCTTCAATCGAATTGAATGAATAGTAACTCTCCTGTGGATCGGGTTTCGAGGAGCAGAAATGCTCCGGAAGGTCTCATATTCAACTAACACACTAAGATATGCCAAATAAAGAATTGGGAAGCTTTACATACCTCACAGACGTCGTAAGCTCTCCCGAAAGTCCAGTCCCGTTTCGTCAAAAATCTGCAAATGGTCAAAGTTACCAATTGAGATTCTTAGGCTTAAAAATGCCTTTAACTCCAATTTTGCCTACCGAAATTTCGGCAGCATTTCCCCTATAAATCTAACATCCCCGAGGCTTAGCTCGGCTCAAAATACATCAATCACAACAGCCCACACGTCAACAAACAACACAAACAACAATCAAGCCATTCTAGCTTCAAAATTCTACTTTGTTATCTAAGTTGGCAACTTCCATTCAAACTTTCAAAACTCCAATTCTATATCCACATAATTGTATTAATTTACCTATACAACATTAGTCAAACACATTCCAATTACAACCTAAGACATACACGAAATTGCACCAAAATCAATTAGTTTCCATAGTTCTTCAAAATATCAAAATTTTACGACGAACATTCTAACTAACGTCGTTTCATTCCGAATTCATCAATATCATTATAGATTCATATCTAAAGTCTCTAGCACCCCAAAATATACATTGATATACATAAGAATACCAAGGATGTACACTTTCCGATAATATCCGAATTCATTTTCCACCGCCAATTTAATTCAACAATCAATCAATTACGATCTAAGGGTCACAACAACACATTATGCCAACTTAAACAAGATCAATTCAAACCATTTCTTTCCTTCCATAACTCACGGCCAAACACACTACACACACACACCCACGACTTTCTATTTGCGTTAAAATTACGGGATCTCCATCTACTTCCAATGCTTAACACATTCACATCAATTCTATAACAAAAAGGGGACAAAATTCATACCTTTCCTTGAAACCCCGACTTGTCGCAAACGTCGATTTTTCGCCAAACTAATTATACCCCGTTGAAGAGGGCCTTGAGTACTTCACAAATATGAGAAGAACAAGATTTTTGGATCACAAGAAAGCTTGGAATTTTTCTCTTCTTTTCCTTTTTCTATTCGGCCGAACCCTTATATTCTTGGTGTTCTTGGATTGCTTTCTAATTAAATGAAATTTCCTAAGGGATTGTGGATATATATCCTATAATAGTCATGTGCTTAGCACATGACATTAAGTTGGTGGGTTGGGCTAGGCAAGGGGCCGGCCACTCCTCAACACTTGGGCCTCAATTTGTTGCTCAATTTCTCTTGGCCCACTACATTAAAATCCCCGTTTTGTAATTCCCGAAACTAATTTCCGAAATTCCAAATTTATCCTCGGCCCTCCCCGAGGTCTTAGCATTAAGGATTCCATAACCAACATAGTCATATTCTCAAAAATTAATTTATGTCCTTCTAACACCTGAGTCATAATTATTTCACGATTTCCAATTGTACGAAAACACGGGACATAACATTCTCCCCCCCTTAAGAACATTCGTCCCCGAATGTTAGATTAATCTTATAAGGTCTTATGATCAAGGCAGGAGTGTCCCTTTTTA
Organism: Lycium barbarum; assembly: GCF_019175385.1. NCBI lineage: Eukaryota > Viridiplantae > Streptophyta > Magnoliopsida > Solanales > Solanaceae > Lycium > Lycium barbarum. The sequence continues at coordinate 35,333,103 of NC_083343.1, read as the reverse complement.
ATAATGACATACATAATTTATTTTGTCAATCAACACAACAAACTGAAAAAAGGAATTAGATTACCTGTGGATGTCGGAAACAAGTGGGGATATTTCTTCTTCATCTCGTCCTCCGCCTCCCAAGTCATCTCCTCCCGATTATTGTTGCGCCACAGGACTTTGACGGAGGGCACTTCTTTAGTGCGTAGTCTCTGCACCTGTCGATCCAGAATAGATACAGGCTGCTCGTCATAAGATAACTGCTCCGTCACTTGAATGTCGTCAACTGGGAATATCCTGGCAGGATCACCAATGCATTTCCGCAACATAGACACATGAAACACCGGGTGTATGGCCTCCAAGTCGGATGGTAAGTCTAGCTCATAGGCGACCTCGCCTATCTTTCGCACGATCTGATACGGCCCAATGTACCGGGGGCTCAACTTACCCTTTCTACCGAATCTCATGACACCCTTCATGGGCGACACCTTCAGGAATACCCAGTCGCCCATCCGGAACTCTAACGGTCGACGTCGTCTATCTGCATAAGCTTTCTGTCGACTCTGAGCAGCCAATAATCGTTCTCGAATAAGCTTTACCTTATCTACAGCCTCCTGGATCACGTCTGGGCCAATCAACTTAGTCTCGCCCACGTCAAACCAGCCAATAGGAGACCTGCATCTCCTGCCATAAAGGGCCTCGTACGGAGCCATCTGGATGCTGGAGTGATAACTGTTATTATAGGCAAACTCAATAAGCGGCAAATGATCATCCCAGCTGCCCCTGAAATCAATAACGCAGGCCCGCAACATATCTTCGAGCGTCTGAATAGTGCGCTCGGCCTGCCCGTCGGACTGGGGGTGAAAAGCTGTACTGAGACTCACCTGAGTTCCTAATCCCTCCTGAAATGACCTCCAGAAATTTGCTGTAAACTGGGTACCTCGGTCAGTAATAATAGATATAGGGACTCCGTGAAGTCTGACTATCTCTCTGATATACAATCTGGCATAGTCCTCAGCCGAATAAGTAGTCCGAACCGGAAGGAAATGGGCTGATTTCGTCAGCCTGTCAACAACAACCCAGATAGAGTCGTACCTGCGTGGAGTGCGCGGTAATCCAACAACGAAATCCATATTAATCATCTCCCATTTCCAGGCTGGAATTTCCATCTCTTGCAATAATCCACCGGGCTTCTGATGCTCGATCTTAACTTGCTGGCAGTTCGGGCACTGACTAACAAACTCAACAATATCTTTCTTCATGCCGTCCCACCAATACAAACACCTGAGGTCCCGATACATTTTAGTGGAACCAGGATGAACAGAATACCGTGCATTATGGGCCTCGCCCATAATCTGCCGCCGTAAGCCCGCAACATCCGGTACACAGAATCTGCCGTCATATAATAATACTCCGTCAGGCGAGATCTCAAACTGAGTCTTTGCTTTATTAAGGGCCACATCTCTGTACTGAATCAAAAGAGGATCCTCAAACTGGTGCTGCTTTACCTCCTGAATAATAGATGACTCAGCAACTGGACGAACAGAAATCCCAGAATCTCCAGAATCCACCAAACGAACTCCGAGGCTGGCCAGCTGATGAATATCACGAACCAAATCTCTCTTATCAGATGGAACATCAGCCAGACTGCCCACGGACTTGCGGCTAAGCGCATCAGCTACCACATTGGCTTTCCCCGGATGGTACAAAATATCAACGTCGTAGTCCTTTAGTAACTCAAGCCATCTCCGCTGCCGCAAATTTAGTTCCTTCTGTCTGAAAATATACTGGAGACTCTTATGGTCCGTATAGATATCAACATGGACCCCATATAAATAATGCCGCCAAATCTTCAGAGCATGAATCACCGCGGCCAACTCAAGATCATGAGTGGGATAGTTTTTCTCGTGCGGTCTGAGCTGTCGGGAAGCATAGGCTATGACTCGACCGTGCTGCATCAATACACATCCTATCCCAATACCAGAGGCGTCACAATAGACAACATACCCGTCAGATCCCTCTGGAAGAGCCAAAACTGGTGCTGTAATCAATCTCTCCTTCAGCATCTGAAAGCTGCGCTCGCAAGCATCTGTCCACTGGAATTTTGCTGCTTTCTGGGTAAGCCTCGTCAGTGGTGCTGAAATAGAAGATAAATCCTCCACGAACCTGCGGTAATACCCAGCCAATCCAAGAAAACTACGCACCTCTGTCGGTGTAGTAGGCCTGGGCCAATTCTGCACAGCCTCAATCTTCTGCGTGTCAACCCGAATACCATCTGCGCCGACAATATGGCCCAAGAATGCCACAGAAGTCAACCAGAACTCACACTTAGAGAATTTAGCATATAACTTCTGCTGACGGAGGATGCCAAGTACCGTCCTCAAATGATCTGAATGCTCCTCGACTGATCGCGAGTAAATCAGAATATCGTCAATAAACACAATAACAAACATATCCAGGAAAGGCCGAAATACCCGGTTCATCAGATCCATAAATACTGCTGGAGCATTAGTCAGCCCGAAAGACATAACTCTGAACTCATAATGCCCGTACCGAGTCCTGAAAGCAGTCTTCGGGATATCTGACTCCCGTACTCGCACCTGATGGTAACCAGAACGCAGATCTATCTTTGAAAAGTGTCTAGCACCCTGCAGCTGGTCAAACAAGTCATCAATCCGGGGGAGGGGATATTTATTCTTAACAGTCACCTTATTCAGCTGCCGGTAGTCGATACACATCCGCAATGACCCGTCTTTCTTTCTGACAAACAGCACCGGCGCTCCCCAGGGCGATGTGCTGGGTCTAATAAAGCCCTTATCCAGCAAATCTTTCAGCTGCTCCTTCAGCTCCTTCAACTCAGCTGGTGCCATTCTATACAGAGGAATAGATATAGGCTGCGTATCCGGCATCAACTCAATAGAAAAATCAATCTCCCGCTCAGGCGGAAGGCCAGGAAGCTCGTCAGGAAAAACATCTGGAAACTCGCTGACGACCGGAACAGACTGAAGGGTAGGTACCTCCGCGGCAGTATCGTGCACACGAACCAAATGATAGATATAACCCTTCTGGATCATCTTCTTAGCCTTGAGGTATGAAATAAACTTACCCCTCGGCGATGCTGTAGATCCGAACCACTCTATGACTGGTTCTCCTGGAAACTGAAAACGGACTACCTTTTTCTGGCAGTCGACATTGGCATAACAGGAAGACAACCAGTCCATGCCCATAATGACGTCAAACTCAAGCATGTCTAACTCTATCAAATCAGCCTTAGTGCTACGATCATAAATGGTCACAGAACAATCCCTATAGATCTGTCTCGCTATAACAAAATCCCCAACTGGCGTAGCTACTTCAAATGGCTCTATAGGCTCAGACACTATCCCAATCTTACTAGCAACGAGCGGGGAAATATACGATAAAGTAGAACCAGGGTCAATCAATGCATATACAGATCTGGAGAAAACCAGCAATGTACCTGTGACGACGTTTGGCGAAGCCTCCTGATCCTGGCGGCTGGCCAAAGCATATATGCGGTTCGAGGGACCGCTAGAACCTGAAGTGCCACCGCGGCCTCGACCGCGTCCTGCCGGTGCTGAAGTACCTCGCCCTCCAGGGCGTGCAACTGATGGAGCAGAAGAAGAACCGGCGGCTGACCCTGTCTGCTGAGCAGCACTACTAGAACCGCTAGCCAATGGACAATCTCTCATAAAGTGGCCCTGACCGCCACAAGAAAAACAAGCTCCCGTCGCTCGGTAACACTCCCCGGGATGTGACTTCCCACAATGAGGACAACGGGGCCTGGGTGGTCTGGCCTGGCTGGGACCCCTGGGTACCTGTGAACCTGCCACTCTGGAGCTCTGACCGGCCCCAGACGGTCCTGTACTATCGAATCTCCGGCTACCTGACTGAGTACCCCGGCCGGAAGGAGGAAAATACCTGTCAGACTGCTGCTGCTGCTGAGGCTGTCCGCCTCGAGAATCCCCTGAATAACCCACGGATCTAGCCCTCTTGGGCGGCCTCCTGTCTCGATCTCTGCCAGCAGGATCAGATCTGCGACGGTCCTCCATACCCATCGCATAGGCCTGAAGCCGGGAAATGTCCATGTCTGCCTGCAATGACACTGCCATACAGCTATCAACCAAATACCGGTCCAATCCCATAACATATCTGTGCATCCGATCGGACATATCTGCTACGACGGCCGGTGCATATCGGGCCAGAGAATCAAACTCAAGGTTATACTCGCGAACACTCCGACCCCTCTGCTGCAGACGTAAGAATCGATCAGCCCGTGCCCGCCGTAACTCTGGTGGCAAAGAGTGGCGGGTGAATGCTGTCACAAACTGATCCCAAGTGGCTGGAGGGGCACCCTCTCCTCTAGACAGCTCCCAAGTCTCGTACCAGTGGGTAGCCACATCTCGAAGCCGGTGCGAAGCCAGCTCAACTGACTCGGTCTCTGAAGCCCTGACCAAGTCCAGTGAGCGTCGCATCCCCCGAATAAAGTCGTGGGGGTCCTCGTCGGGCTTAGACCCGAAGAACTCTGGAGGGCCACATAGCAAAAACTCCCGAACTCTCAGGCTGTCCCGCCTGCCATCATCATCGTCGTCCCTCCGCCCGCGTCTGCGAGCCTGCCCTGCTACCAGCGTAGTCAGCAACTGCACAGCCTCTCTCAGGGTCCGATCCTCCGCCCCTGGCTGAGGAGCTGGAGTCTCAGGTGCGGGTACACGGACCTCTGGAGCTGCCGAAGGTCCTGCTCCAGGCTGTACTAGTGGGGGTGTAGCAGACCCCTCAGACTGTGGCACATCCTCAGGCAAATCATATACACGAGCCCGGGTAGCTCGCTGTGCCTGGCTAGTCTCCCCAATCCTCGCCTTGCCCTTCTGGGCTGCCGTTGCCTTCTTCGGAGGCATCACTGCAAACACGAAGGCGAGTCAGATCAAAATCATCCTAATAGCACAGCTCTATCGCACGATCTAAGATTACAAAGAAAGTAACATCCTAAATGCCCTGTAGCTTCCCGTTTATAGATGTGGTGCACAACACATCGATAAACAAGACTCTACGAGACACGGCCTGTAGACATTCCGAGGACAAACCGCTCTGATACCACTTTTGTCACGACCCAGCCCCGTGGGCCGCGACTGGCACCCTACCTGGGTACCCAGACCAAATCGCATATTCATTTCCGAATCCAAACTTATTTCAGAATTTTCAAGAAGTTATATCAAACATAATTTATTACGAGAATATGTCTTAAGCGGTCATATCAAATCAAACTCAAACAAAGCGGTGGAATAGACATCGCCGGTCAAAATACAAATATATACAAAAGGGCCATTTGGGGCCATCATATCAAGCAGACCGCTTTAAGGCCCGAAAGCAAAATCAAACAATAGACACATAGGACCCTCGCCCCACATATATGACTACAGGCCTCTACAAACTCAAACAAAAACATATGGCGAGACAGGGCCCCGCCGTACCCAAATAGTCAGATATACCAAATATATACAAAGCAAAAGAGTCTGTACCAAAAGTGGACTCCGGATCGGATAAGAGTACTCCGGAATAGCAAGAAGTGAAGCCTACTGCGGAGGATTACCGATATCTGCACCTGCGGGCATAAAACGCAGCCCCCGAAGAAAGGGGGTCAGTACGAAATATGTACTGAGTATGTAAAGCACGGAGTACAGAATTATAGATCAAAACCGAAAGCAAATCAAATGTCAAAGTGGGGTACAAACTGGTATGTCAAAATCTGTATCGAAATAATATACATGTATTTTATGCAAACAAAATCATGCAAACGCTTAAGAACGTGGTCGCCACTCCGACGCTGGCGCCACACACAGCATAACACCAGAAGGTTTCAAATCTCCGTACATCCCCGAACATAATCATAATCATCGGTGAGCGTATCGCATCACGAGCCATATCACAGCATAACTCCAAATGGAACCCGGCCCTATGGCGAAGCCTCGGGAACCGTAACACAGCATACGGCCGAATTGTCATAAGGCGCACGAATCAAAACCGGCCCGGGAACCGGTGAACGAAGTCATAATAAGGCACGAGCGGAGTCGTGAGCAAACAAATGCAAATCGTATTTCAAAATAGTGTTTCAAAACAAAGTAAACTCATAAATCATATCCTATTACAAAATAGTCGAATACTTAGTCGACATAAGGTTTCATTTTGCAAAACGATTCCAAAATGGTCCATATAGTTCAAAACCTGGATTAGTGCATCGAATAGTCCAAACATACCCCGTGGAAGGATGTTCCAAAGATCAGAAGTGGTACGTTCAACTCTATTCTCAAAGATGGCCCGAAGGGCAAATCGGGCATTTTGGGGTAACGGACCCACCTCGAGTCGAAGTGAGGTGGCGAACATATTCTTTTTCGAGCAGTAATATGCCAAGGGTCATACATAATCATTTCTAGGTTACCCGACCACATTTCGATAGGTTTCGGACGAATAATGGCATTCTAGCCAAAAGGGAGCCTTTAGGCTTCAATCGAATTGAATGAATAGTAACTCTCCTGTGGATCGGGTTTCGAGGAGCAGAAATGCTCCGGAAGGTCTCATATTCAACTAACACACTAAGATATGCCAAATAAAGAATTGGGAAGCTTTACATACCTCACAGACGTCGTAAGCTCTCCCGAAAGTCCAGTCCCGTTTCGTCAAAAATCTGCAAATGGTCAAAGTTACCAATTGAGATTCTTAGGCTTAAAAATGCCTTTAACTCCAATTTTGCCTACCGAAATTTCGGCAGCATTTCCCCTATAAATCTAACATCCCCGAGGCTTAGCTCGGCTCAAAATACATCAATCACAACAGCCCACACGTCAACAAACAACACAAACAACAATCAAGCCATTCTAGCTTCAAAATTCTACTTTGTTATCTAAGTTGGCAACTTCCATTCAAACTTTCAAAACTCCAATTCTATATCCACATAATTGTATTAATTTACCTATACAACATTAGTCAAACACATTCCAATTACAACCTAAGACATACACGAAATTGCACCAAAATCAATTAGTTTCCATAGTTCTTTAAAATATCAAAATTTTACGACGAACATTCTAACTAATGTCGTTTCATTCCGAATTCATCAATATCATTATAGATTCATATCTAAAGTCTCTAGCACCCCAAAATATACATTGATATACATAAGAATACCAAGGATGTACACTTTCCGATAATATCCGAATTCGTTTTCCACCGCCAATTTAATTCAACAATCAATCAATTACGATCTAAGGGTCACAACAACACATTATGCCAACTTAAACAAGATCAATTCAAACCATTTCTTTCCTTCCATAACTCACGGCCAAACACACTACACACACACACCCACGACTTTCTATTCGCGTTAAAATTACGGGATCTCCATCTACTTCCAATGCTTAACACATTCACATCAATTCTATAACAAAAAGGGGACAAAATTCATACCTTTCCTTGAAACCCCGACTTGTCGCAAACGTCGATTTTTCGCCAAACTAATTATACCCCGTTGAAGAGGGCCTTGAGTACTTCACAAATATGAGAAGAACAAGATTTTTGGATCACAAGAAAGCTTGGAATTTTTCTCTTCTTTTCCTTTTTCTATTCGGCCGAACCCTTATATTCTTGGTGTTCTTGGATTGCTTTCTAATTAAATGAAATTTCCTAAGGGATTGTGGATATATATCCTATAATAGTCATGTGCTTAGCACATGACATTAAGTTGGTGGGTTGGGCTAGGCAAGGGGCCGGCCACTCCTCAACACTTGGGCCTCAATTTGTTGCTCAATTTCTCTTGGCCCACTACATTAAAATCCCCGTTTTGTAATTCCCGAAACTAATTTCCGAAATTCCAAATTTATCCTCGGCCCTCCCCGAGGTCTTAGCATTAAGGATTCCATAACCAACATAGTCATATTCTCAAAAATTAATTTATGTCCTTCTAACACCCGAGTCATAATTATTTCACGATTTCCAATTGTACGAAAACACGGGACATAACAGGGGGGGGGGAATGTTATGTTCCGGGTTTTTGTATAATTGGAAATCGAGAAATAATTAAGATTTGTGTGTTATAAGGAAATATTTTGATTTTAGTGAATATGACTATGTTGATTATGGAATCATTAATGTTAAGACATCGGGGAAGGCCGAGGGTAAATTTGGAATTTCGGAAATTAGTTTCGGGAATTACAAAACGGGACGTTTTATGAATTGGGCCAAGAAAATATAACACAAAAATTTGAGGCCCAACACTTAAAGTGGCCGGCCATAGAATGGTCCAAGCCCACTTTTAAAGAGTCATGTGCTATGCACATGACTCCTATATGGATATATATGATGTACACACTTAGAGTTATCAAGATTAAAACAAATTCAAGAGCACCACAAAAAAAGGGGTTCGGCCGAAGCTAATTAGTTTGGCAGAAGAACTACGTTTGCGACAAGTCGGGGTTTCAAGAAAAGGTGAGAATTCTTACACTTTAATGTTATGGAATTGATATGAATATGTTAAGGATTGAGAATTGACGAGAATCCCGTAACTTTGATGTATGAATGAAGCCGTAGGTGTGTGTATATTTTGCAAAGTGGTCGTGTGCCTTTAGGAAGGAGAAATAAATGTGAATTGAGCTTGTTTAGTTGGTTCGTAGCGTCGTTGTGACATTTAGGACGTAAATGATTAGTTAATGAATTGATTTGGCATTGGAAAATGATTTCGGAACGTTATCGGAAAGTATACACCTTTAGTATATTTGTGTATATCATTGTATATCTAGGGTGCTAAAGACCTTAAATATGATTTATGGTTGATGTTAAGGAATTCAGAATGAAGCGACGCAAGTTAGAATGTTCGTCGTGATTTTTGATGTTTTGAATGAAATATGGAAAATAATGAATTTCGGGAACTTTCGTATATGGTTTGGAATATATTTGGGATGTGATTGAATAATCTTGAATGATTGAATGAATACAATAATGTGGATATAGATTTGGAATTTTGAAGCTTGAATGAAAAGTTGCCAACTTATGTAATAAGGTAGAATTTTGAAGTTAGTATGGTTTGAATATGATTTGTGTTGTTTGATGATGTGCGGGCTGTTGTTGTTGATGTATTTTGAGCCGAGCTAAGTCTCGGGGGTGTTAGATTTATAGGGGAAATAATGCCGAAATTTCGGTAGGCAAAAATGAAGTTAATGGCATTTTTTTTAAGCCTAAGAATCTCAAATTGGTAACTTTGACCATTTGCAGATTTCGGACGAAACGGGACTTGCCTTTTGGGAGAGCATAAGACGTTAGTAAGGTATGTAAAGCTTCCCACTTCTTCGTTTGGCATGTCTTAGTATGTTAGGTGAATATTGGAACCTCCGGAGCATTTCTGCTCCTCGAAACCCGATCCACAGAAAAGTTACTATTCATTCAATTCAATTGAAGCCTAAGGGCTCTATTTTGGCTAGAATGCCACCAATCGTCCGAAACCTATCAAAATGTGATCGGGTCACTTGATAATGATTATGTATGACCTTTTGGCCTATAAATGTTCGTAAACTATGTTCGCCACCTCAATTTGACTCGAGGTGGGCCCGCTAACCCCGAGACGCCCTACTTGTCCTATCGGGCTCTCCTTTTGAATAAAGTTTGATATGACCCCTTTGATTTCAAAACGTTCCTCTATGAGATATGCTTCGATTACTATGATATGTTAAATTACGCTTTTGAGTTATATGCACTACTTTGAAAACGTTTTGTGGAATGAACATTCGTACCAACTAACGATTTGACTATTTTTGGTTTATGAAGGGATATATGAACTCATTATGTTTTGAGAGGCTATTTTGAAATATGTATTGCATTTGTTTGCTCACGACTCCGCTCGTGCCCTATTATGACTTCGTTTACCGGTTCCCGGGTTGGTTATGATTCGTGCGCCTTATAATAATTCGGTCGTATGCTGTGTTCCGGTTCCCGAGGCCTCGCCATAGGGCCGGGTTCCGTTTGGAGTTATGCTGTGATATGGCTCGTGATGCGATACGCTCACCTATGTTGTGTTTGTGTTCGGGGATGTACGAAGATTTGAAACCTTCTGGTGTTATGCTGTGTGTGGCGCCAGCGTTGGAGTGGCGACCACGTTCTTAAGCGTTTGCATGATTTCGTTTGCATTATGTATACGTATATGATTTTGATACGGATTTTGACATACTGATTTGTACTCCACTTTGTCATCTGATTTGCTTTCGGTTTTGGCCCATATTTCTGTACTCCGTGCTTTACATACTCAGTACATATTTCGTACTGACCCCCTTTCTTCAGGGGCTGCGTTTCATGCCCACAGGTGCAGATATTGGTGATCCTCCACTGTAGGCTTCACTCTTCGCTACTTCGGACTACTCCTTCTTGACTCGGAGTCCACTTTTGGTACAGACTCCCTTTTGCTATGTATATTCTATACATTTGACTATTGGGGTACGGCGGGGCCCTGTCTCGCCATATGTCTTTCTTTTGAGTTCGTAGAGGCCTGTAGTCATATATGTGGGGCGAGGGCCCTATATATGTTTGTCTGATTTTGTTTTCTGGTCTTAAAGCGGTCCGTTTGTTTTGATGGCCCTGAATGGCCCTTATGCTTATATTTGCATTTTTGACCGGCGATGTCTATTCCGTCGCTCAGTTTGGATCCGATATGCCATTTTGATTTGTGCGACCGCTTAAGACATATTTTGATATAAACTATGTTTGATATGACTTTTATGAAATTCTGAAATAAGTTTGGATTTGGCAATGAATATGTAATTTGGTCTGGGTACCCAAGTAGGGTGCCAGTCGCGGCCCACGGGGCTGGGTCGTGACATTAAGAGTCATGAACTTCGAGCTTTTGAAAACAAGACGGTTATGAAAATATTTATGGAATCATAACATAGGAATCATGCCTTTAAAAGAAGGGACTAGCCTTAACATATCTGTTCAGCCTCCTATTACCTACGCTTATCTGCCCGAGCTCGTAAATCTACATTCAAGAGGATTCGTATTATCGTTAGAATCATTGTTATATACTTGTGCTAGGCTTTCATATTAAACCATTCTATATGCTGCCGAAAATTGGGCAACATCTCCCCTGTGTATTTGCCTAGCTCGAAATTATAATTCAGCAACGAACAACAACAACGTCAATAACATCATTTCCAACACCAATATGTACCATAAAATATCCCTTACAATGTTTTTCCAATTTCCACAACCAACCAACTCACTATACGATTATTTAACTACTTTATCTCCGTAAATAAATCGAAATTAACATTAATAATAAGAGATTCATACCTTACTCCCAATATTATGGCTATATCTTCACTCCCCTTCTTGAACTTGAACCAAAACTCGTCGTTATACGATTCTACAACCGCAACTATACGCTGTCTGGGCCGAAATTCGAGAAATTCTACTTGATCCGCGTTAAAATTTTGTAAGTGAAGGTTTGGGGAAGTTTCCAGAAAGTTTGAGAGCCTTTGGGTGTGTTTTTGAAGAGGAACGAAAGGATAAGACCCTTTTATAACGGTCCAGGGTCTGCCTGGACCGACTTAAAATTTACTCAGCGTGATTGCGCTGCCAAGTGGCGCGTTCACGCTGAGTTGCAGGGTCCTCCTCTGTGCGTTCGCGCCACCTTCTGGCGCGTCCGCTTAGGGTTAATTCCCTGCCCTGATAGCCGATCTTAAAACGCACATAACGTTTGAGCCCGATATTGTATGAGGGCTTACGACCTATGGTTGGAAAGCTATTTCAATTATCTACAACTTTCATTCTTGGTGTGACTCCAAATTCCAAACGTATAATGGCGTTTTTGCCTCTCCAAGTCGGACCATCTGAAAACGTATCCTTAAATCATCCTTTTGGAGGGCTTATGCCCATATTCGGCTTAAGGGTCTTCCTTAAGACTTTCTCAACTTCCCATGTACTACTCATATTACTTTTCATATGTCCTTCATAAATCCCTGGCATGTGGGTCCCACCTTAACTTACGGTTACGAGGGCTACTTCAAAGTCCATACTTGAAACAACCAATACTTACGAATTTCAACGTACAGAACCACGGGGTGTAACATTCTTCCCCCCTTAAGACATTCATCCTCGAATGTTGTAGTTACAAATCCCCGGCGTTTTTACTGATGTCTTGAAGCGACTGCCCTTCTCTCATACTCTAATCGCCTCACCTTTAACATAGGTTGGTCAACCTCTTCTCGTTCTCCCTTAGCTCTTTATTGATCTCTTTCATAAATTCTACACCCTTCTGTTCTTATATAACCGAACTAATATTCAATCAACATTTTATTCCCATCAAGGTGGTCTTGATTCGCTATGGCTACGGCTACTCCCAGACTTGCAACTACTCCCTTTTACTTGCTCTTCATTTCTCTGTTAGTGGACAACTCCCTTGCTCGACTATGGCACCTTCCTTTGCTTACTCCCTTCGGGATATCTTGGCTATCCCTTCTCGTACTCACTGATCTTGTATATGCACTATATTGTCTCCTTGTAGCTCATTGGTCAGGCTCCTTGATCCTTTACAATCTCATCATAGTTTCACTTATGGTAGCGCTCAAATGACTTGTAATAGCATTTCCTTGCTAATGAATCCCTATTCTAAGTGGTTAGTTACCTCAAATCATCTCTTATATACGTATATGTGTAATGTTTCACCACCATCATTATCATTCCTCATAGCAAGGTTACACTTATGATAAACTAATAATCATAGTTCAAACTAATCCATAGCTCAATATATCTTCGAACTCATATTGGAACTTTTCCGTTAATTTCTTCTCCTCAAATCTTGCAATATAACTTTATAAGCATAGCACTGAGGTAAACCTCAATCTGTCATAATCCTCCTTCAACACGATGATGCTCATCCTCGGTTCTCTTGTACTGGTGACCATTTGCTTAGCCTTTATTCTTCATTGGTTTTCCCTCGTTATCCTTACACCATGTTGTTGGGTGATTCCTTACAACAATTATTCATATCATTCTACCTACGTGCTATATTCGGTTGCACTGGCGTCTTGTGAGATACTCTCTAATCCTTGGTAGCACTGCTGTCTTGCTACGCATAATATACCTATTTCCAATTCGTTTCTGCTTTTCCTGATACATTCTTGGTAAATTAGCACATCTCGAACTTTGGCTTCTTCAAGATATTACATCTCTCCCTTTGAGATTTTAGAAAGTTCATATGTTACTTCAAAATTAAATTTGTTCTTCCCCCTTTTTTAGGGAGGTTCTTATATCCCGCTAACCTTTTAATGTAAATCACCTTTGATAACCGTCGACGGACTTATACGATCCTTCAACACATCTGCTTCTTATAATGCTGGAATTCCTTTCATTGCATGGCTTGGCTTATTTTCCTTTCCGCTAGGCGATGTTTGGCACCCCATCAAATGCTCGTACATCTCAGATTCGCTATAAGTGCCTCCTGTATTGCCTTTCCACTTTTACCTTTTATGACTAGTAATTCCCTGGGTAAAAGGGACAACGGAATTCCTTAAGTCCCTTCATGGAATATCCGATTATACTTCGCTCCTTTAACACTAGCCTCTTTTCTCTTCTTCTTCCTTACGACTATCTCCTTAACACCATCAAAATTCTTCTTGCTCTGGGTTTGCAACTCCGATTTACGCCTATATTATACCGTTAACAATTAACATTCCACACTATTCATTTCCACGACTCATCCCTTCATCCATTTAACTCATTTGTCCGCAATTCCCTTAACTACTTATTTGCATCATAATTATGTGTTATAGTTCTTCCAGTGTCCTGTTGCTTCTAGTTCTTATCATAAAATCCTTACAACTACACCTTCTCCTTTCTTCTCCTTCATGTGGCTAAAGCTGGTCCATATTCATAGATATTTCCATACATCATTCCTTTATGATCGAAGTTTGATACACCTTATCCTTATCCTATGTTATTGGTGCACTACCTCCCGGTTAACTTTGTTAACTTATTATCCCCTCTTTTGTTGCACTTTATTATTTGATAGTATTGACCCGGAAGTTTGTGAAATATCCCCTTCAAAAGTGCAATCCATTCTATTCTTAAGTCATCTTTTGGGAAGGCATCTCCATTTCCGAGGTAATCATGTCAATATGACTGCACACTTATCTCTTTAAATACCTCCCACAGGCTAGAGATCCCTTAGTATCATTGTAGGACCTGATTACTTCACATTCTTATTCGTTGTTACTTCCCTTTAATCCCATTTATCGACATTTGTTTTCTGGCTCCGCACATTCATATTTTGTTCTATGCCACCATACTCTATTCTTTTCGTATGCCTATTTCCGAATTTCATCTCAATCGTCCCTTGCCTTAACCATCGTTTCTCTTGGAAGCTTCACTTTCCCTCGTTACTTACACTTCTCCCTTTTTTTCAAGGCATTCCAATCTTTTTACTTTTGTATGCTCACCTTCTGTTTTTTCCTGAGATTGTTGCATTAGAATTATCCCCCTCTAGATTTTAGTGAAAATAACGTCAACTTACTCTGTAGCATTTGCCACTTGAACTTCGTTACCCTGTTCGATTGGTGCCTTTTTATATATCGCAACGTCGGTTGTCGAGTACACATGCTGATTGACGTAGCTACATATAGGATATATCGTATATATACATACTTGTTTTTCCGCACAACACCCTTGCCAATATACTTTATGCGATAAAAAGCTCTTGTCGACATCTGGCTCGTTACTAACATACATCGTCTACTTGACCCTTCTACCTCTTTGTACTCGCAGCTCATTGATATACTTATGTTCAAGGGTCGTACTTAAACATATACTTATCCCCCATTTAATCATATGACATCTCATTAATAAAACACTTTGAAAGGTTTAATTAACTAAAGTTTCGCCCCAATCCGGCCAGCAATATAAGGGGGTAGCGTATAACAATGCAGAACCCGAATCAAGCAATGAATACACATCTTAAAAAAATACTGGCAATATACCTGTAACAACATCGAGTGAAGACTCCAAGTCCTGTAGGCCGGTCGATGCGTAAATACGATTCTGAGGACTACTCAAGCTGGCCGATCCAGTAAGCTGCATCATCCTTTGACGGCCTAGAAATGGACACTTACGCATAATGTGGCCTGGCTGACCACAAGCATTGCAAACATCCGAACCAAAATGGCACGGTCCAGAATGTGGCTTACCATATTGATTACACTGTGATAAGGGCAGTCTTATTTGACCGGATTTACCTCCATACAGAAAACCCGAAACTCTAGAGCTATGACCCGGTCCAGAATAATTAGGATGATCAAACCTCTTGCCTGCAAATCAAGGAGGCACACTAGCCACCGAATGGCTTGAGTACCTAGAATTTTTCTACCTCTGACTTCCTCTAAACTCATTGGCGGCGCCTGCAGATCTAGCCTTCTTACTGCAACCCCTATCAGAATCACGCTCACCTCTTTGCGACTACTGCTATTCTTCCAAATTCTGGGCATGGGCCTGAATACGAGAGATATCCATTCCTTCCTGGAGTGAGGCCGTTAAGCATTCCTTAATCAAAATTGGCCCTAATCCATTCACAAATCAATGTACACGGTCTCCCATATCAGCTACCATAGCTGGGGCATACCTTGCGAAAGAATTAAAGCGAAGACTGTACTCTCGAACACCTATATTCCCTTGTCTAAGATTCAAAAACCTATCAGCTCTGGCTCACCAAAACTCTAACGGCAAGTAATGTCGGAGAAAAGCATCTACAAACTTTTTCCATATCGGTGAAGGAGCATTAACTCGTCTAGAAGACATCCAAACTGCATACCAATGTACCGTAACATCTCGTAATTTATAAGAAGCGAATTCTATTGACTAAGTATCAGAAGCATGCATTAGTCGTAACGTTCTCGACATCTCATCTATAAAGCTCTGTGGGTCCTCATCCGGTTTCGACCCAAAGAACTCTGCAGGGTCTAAACTGATAAAATAACGGGCTCTAGCATGAACAACTCTACTTGATCCGCGTTAAAATTTAGTAAGTGAAAGTTGGGGAAGTTTCCAGAAAATTTGAGAGGCTTTGGGTGTGTTTTGGAAGAGGAAAGAAGGGGTAAGCCCCTTTTTATAACCCTGGACCGACTTAAAATTTACTCAGCACGATCTCGCTACCAAGTGACACATTCGCGCTGAGTTGCAAGGTCCTTCTCTACGCGTTCGCGCCACCTTCTGGCACGTTCGCACAAGGTTAATTCCCTGCCCTAACAGCCGATCTTAAAACGCGCATAACGTTTGATCCTGATATCGTATGAGGGCCCACGACCTATGATTGGAAATCTATTTCAATTATCTACAACTTTTATTCTTGGTGTGACTCAAAATTCCAAACTTATAATGGCGTTCTGGCCTCTCCAAGTCGGATCGTCTGAAAACGTATCCTTAAATCATCCTTTTGAAGGGCTTATGCCCATATTCGTCTTAAGGGTTCTTCTTAAGTCTTGCTAAACTTCCCATGTACTACTCATATTACTTTTCATACGACCTTCATAAAATACTGGCATGTGGGCCCCACCTTAACTCACGGTTATGAGGGCTACTTCAAAGTCCATACTTGAAACAACCTATACTTACGAATTTCAACGTACAGAACCACGGGGTGTAATAATATGAATTTGAGAGACTACTGCAACGAAGATGCTACAACTCCAGCGGCGTGTTACCAAGGTCTTCCTAATAATAAGTTGTAGCTTATTTTTATATCCATGATGACGAACTCCATTACGAACTCTACAGGACCCATTTGTATATGTAGATCGATTTCTCCAATTGGGTCGCTAGTTGCGCCATCATAAGCTTTTACATTTGTTCAACTCTGGTGGATTTTGCCAACATCGTACTCGATTTTTTTAGAATTGTCATAGGGCATACATTCAAACCAGCCCCTCCATCAATCAGCACCTGAGGAATAATCTTGTCACGGCACTAGACTGTTATGTGTAAAGGCTTATTGTGAGCCTTACCCTCTCTTGGTAATTCATTATCAGAAAATGACAGCCTATGCGCTCGTACAACATACTCCACGATCTCATCCAATGTATCACTTGTAGTGTCGGCGGGTACTTGGACTTCATCCAAGGCTTTCATCAAGGCCAAGCGATGTTGAGATGAACTGAGTAGCAATGACATTACTGATATCGTTGCAGGAGTCTTATGCAGGTGCTCGACAATCGAATAATCCTTGACTGGCATTTGCCTTCAGAAGTTTTCAGCTTCATCTTCGGTGATTAGTCTTTTTTGAGGGTTTTCGCGATGTGGTGCTTCGAGCACAGGTTATTCTGAGGCATAACACCTTCCTGGCCTGGTCATACCCTGAACCGCAGCAGCGACCTCTTTTTCTTTATTGATCATCATCTAGTGCGGCATTTGGATCACAAAGGGTGTATTCTCAATTGATCCTGATGTTTTGAGTATGAATGGCTCGTTATGAATTCGAATGACTGTTGAGGGATATTTGACCACGAAAGGCTCTTTTTTCGCTACAGCAGATGTCTCAGACTTCTTTGTTAAAGGGCTTAACACTTTTTCTCGCTCTTGTAAAGACAACGAGGCAACGGTGCTCTCTAACCCTTCAATATCTGGACGAATTATCGTCGGGTTCTCTTCCCCTTCATCACCTCTTTCTATTATGTGAATTTGGTTTCTTCCAGGCTTTGGGAGAGGATCTGTGTCCACATTCGGAGGTGTTGGTTTCAAGATAAGTTCATGATTGTCAATCATATCCTGTAGTTTGTGCCTTAGGTTTATGCAATATTCGGTGGCCTGGCAAACTTGCTTAGAATGGTAGGCGCAAGTGAAATCCGACCTTTACCATCGATCCGTGGGATTAGCAGGTTTTGATGGAACAGTGGTTATTCCCTCGGCGTCTCTTAGCTTGGCAAATAAACTAGCCTTTGATTCCGGCGAAGGAGCGAATGCTCTTATGGGTTTCCTATGGGGTGCTTCATAGTTTGCTGGCGGAGGCTAGTTTTGAAAATTCTGGTTTTGTAGAGCTTGGTTATTGGGTGCTGGCATTTGATAATTTAGCAGTGGAGCTTGCTTGCTTGGTGCTGGTATTTGATAATTTGGTTGTGGAGCTTGATAGCCTACTTGTGCGTAGCACACAGGCATTGGGCTATATTGGGGTGAAGTGGCTATATAGTTGGTTGGTGGAGGTGATTGGTAGTTATCTGAATTTTTTGTGAGACATCTCTTTTCCTTGGCTTTTCGAGCTAGTAGTTCTAGAAACATAGGCTATATCTTCTCTTTTATTTTATCCACTTGCGGCACCTGACACACCTGCTCTATTTAGTACACTAACAATCCTGCTAGTCTTGAGGCTATCTTCGATATCTTCCCCAACGACGACTAAATCTGTAAAGGAACTCCCTTTCATAGTTATTATTTTGTCAAAGCAATCAACGTCTTGGTATCGCATGAATAAGACTACCAGCTTCGCTTCAGTCATAGGTGGTTGCACATGCGCTGCTTTCTCTCTCCAGCCACTAGCATATTCTCGGCATGTTTCAGTCGATTTCTGACGAATTTTATCCAATGAGAAGCGATCAGGCACATTTTCCACATTGAAGCGAAATCTTTCCATGAATGAACTTGCCATTTCTTCCAATGTTCTCCATCGGCTAATGTCTTGAGAGATAAACCATTTCATAGCTATTCCTTACAAACTTCAACTAAACAACCTTACGAGCAGAGCTTCATTTCCGCCATTTCTAACCAACTAGTCGCAGTAAGCTCTCAAGTGAGCTCTGGGATTGCCCGACCCATTAAAGTGATCAAATTTGGGAATTTTGGAGCCTTCAAGAAGATCTAGGTCTGGATTTATGCATAAGTCAGAGTATCTCAACCCCTCTTTCTTTTTTAGAGCCATGTTCTAGTTCAACAATTTTCTTCACCATCTCCTTCTCGATCTTATCTATTCTTGCTTCAAAGAACATTTCCATGTTCTCCAGTTTTGGCAAAGAGTCAATATGGGTGACACGGTCTTGAAAAGTGACATTTGGTTGCAAGGGGTGAATTACAGGAACTCCTGTTGCCTGAGGGGCTTGATGAGCATTTGTATTTGTTGAGTGAGCAGGTGTTTGAAAAGCTTGGGTTTGGTGGGAGGAATTCCCCACATGGGTGGTAGTTTGGCATAGTGGAGTTTGGAAATAGCCCCAGTCTGATGTTGCGGTAATGGTGCCGCTGCAGCGGACACCAGCAGATCAGCACTAGAAATTTTTTCCAAGTTTCACCATTTGATCAGATTTTTTGACTAGTTCCCGAGGTCATCTGCTCACATACCATACACGTAGACACACTTAAAAACACGCTACGAACGGGCCCGTGGCCTCGAAATTCCCAACGGAGCTCTCATTGACCGAGTTAACTTTGGATCAACTCTTTTTCACTTTAAGCCTATATTTCACAAAAGTTGCCCGAATCCCAGTCCAGACACCTCGTAAGCGTGCCAACGGTTCCCTCAAGTAAAAACTGAGCTAATCACTGCTCGGGAAAGGGCAAAAATATCGAAAAGGCCATAACAACCAAACGGGTCATTACACCTTGTCCATGCCATCTCACACCACCATAGGTGTGGGGGAATACCCGCGATGTCAAAGAAAAATGGAATCAACATGGTGGAACTGTGGCGGCACCACCACGGAACCCTAAACACCGCGTCGACATTCTCTCAAAGAGAGACTGATTTTTTTTAGGTTAAGTGTTAAAAATGACGCGTCTGAGACATATTGTGGGGAGGGGGGGGGGGGTTAAGTTGATAATATAAAACTTAACTCCCCCTATTTAAAACATAATATAACTTTCAAATAAATACATAGTTTAGAAATAACGTATTGAATTAAAACGCATTTGTAAGCTAATATTTTGAAAAAAATAAAAATCATAATACGTAGTTTTAAATTACGATCTTTAAAACGAGCCCAATATTGACATAGTTTCGACTATTATTTCAAATACGTAAAAAATGCACTTAAATAGGCCGTAATTCATGTGTTGCCGTTTAATTTGCGATTTTCCTGAATTAGACGGAGAGGGATATTTGTCTTAATTTTAATATATGTTAGTAAAGTAAATAACTTGAAATTTCTCATATTCGCCAATTTTCTCTTAAAAAGTAATTTAAAAGTCAACTTACAATTTTTCTTGGGATTTTTGAAATTTTGATTTTTGAGGTGCATCTTCACTCCGTCTTGGACTCAGGAAATTTAAAAATTAAAATACGTATTTTATAAGGTAAAAATTAGGTGTCAACATTGGTGAAGCTTGTATATTTAAAAGATTGGATAGATGTCTTGGAAATCAAGCCTTTCATAATTCATGCACTTAATAAAACAAGGGTCTTACCATTCTCTATTAAAGTTATCCCACAGAACTGACACTAGAATTATTAAGAAACCATTCAGGTTTCTTAACTTCTAGATAGAGGAAGACAGTTTTTTGGACACTGTCAGGGAAAATTGGGAGGGGCATTATAGAGCTGATCCTTTTTACAACATCCATAACAAAATGAAAAGGTGAGTAGAGCATTGACTAAATGGAGCAAAGAAACATTTGGAGATATCTTTAAACAGGTTGCCACATTGGAAGAAGTGATTAAAGTCCATGAGGCAGAATTTGAACAGCATCCTACTAAGGCGAATAGAGAGAGGTTGCAAAAAGTACAAGCAGATCTTATCAGGGTTTATGCAGTGGAGGAAAAGTTTTGGAAACAGGAAGGCAGGATTACAATGGTTTAAAGACGGAGACAGAAATACAAATATTTTCATGCGCATGTGAATGGGAAAAGGAAGAGGTTACAAATCAAGAAAATTCAAAATAAAAATAGAGTGTGGATGGAGCAGGAAGAGGAGATAACTCAAGAAGCTATTATATTCTAGTCTGATCAATTTTCTGAGGAGCAGATACCAACAAATTTTGAGTTATTGGATGACATACCCCGCCTCATAACAGCTGAGTAGAATGCACAAATTAATGAACTACCAGAGGAGGAGGTAGTGAAGAAAGTTGTATTTGGCTGAATTCAAATAGTGCAGGTGGCCCTAATGGATACAATGGAAAATTCTTCCAATATTGCTGGAGCATAATTGCAAAGGATGTCGTGCAGATGGTGAGATCTTTCTTTTGTGGCCATGAACTTCCTAATACATCACTTGTACAAATCTGGTGCTTATTCCTAAAAAAAAAGGAGATTGGTTCATTCTCAGATCTGAGACCTATCAGTCTTAGTAATTTTAGAAGTAAAATATTCGCCAGAATCATTCATGAGAGGCTAGTTCATACACTGCCTAGCTTAATTTCCCCCCAGCAGGCAGGATTAGTGAAGAGAAGAAGTATTGTAGAAAATATCTTGCTTGTCCAGGAGATTGTACATGATATGAGGTTAAGAGGTAGGCCTGCTAATGTTGTCATCGAGTTGGATATGACAAAGGAATATGATAGAGTATCATGGCCGTTCTTAACTAAAGTGTTGAGGAAAATGGGTTTTGGAGAATTTCTAAAAGACATGGTCTATAGAATCATCTCCAACAATTGGTATCCGATTCTTATTAATGGACAGCCTTGTGGCTTCTTCAAATAAACAAGGGGTGTTAAGCAGGGAGACCCTCTATCTCCTACTTTATTCATACTTGCTTCGGAATGTTTATCTAGGGTGTTGAATGCATTTCACTATAACACAAGGTTTTCAGGATTTGGAATGCCTAAGTGGAGCCCCAATATAAATCACTTGGCATATGCAGATGACACCATCATCTTTACTTCTGCTGAGGAAGAATCTCTACAAGTGGTAATGGAAACTTTAGCAGCATATGAGAAAGCGAGTGAGCAGAAGATCAATAAAGGTAAGAGTGCAATATTTCTCCATCATAATGTTACACAAGAGGTGGAAAGCTTGGTATGTAACACTACCAATATTCCTAGAAAGGAGTTTCCTTTCACCTACTTGGGAGTACCAATATATTATGCAGGAAGAATGATAGCACACTACAAGGAAATTACTGATAAGATCTTTAATAGGCTTAAATCTTGGATAGGAAATTGTTATCGATTGGAGGAAGGGTTACACTTATAAAGCATGTGCTACAGAGTATGGCTATTAATTTGTTGTCAGTTTGTAATCCTCCCTCAGAGGTATTAGCACAAATCCTGTTATAGCCTGTACTTTGTACGCACGGATACTCCAAGGTAGTTGTGGTAAGTTAAGGGAATGACCATCCTCCAAAACTATTTTAATGTACAAGTGGGTCATGAACATTATTTATGAATATTATTAGTATGGAAATATTGAGAAAGGTTAAGGGTAAAAAGGGAAATTCACAAAATGGCTCATGGTAATATTGCGAAAGTCTAGGGGCAAAATGAGAATTTCACAAAATTCAAGAAGGTTCTTGAGAGAGGCCATGTTGGCCGTGTGACATATAGGTATATGTCCACATTTTATTTAATGTGGATATGGACCAAAGTGTATATAATAAGACAAGTGGCCACATTTTGTTATTATAAGAAAATTGGTCTTCTTTGACTAATTTAAGAAATTTCAAGAAAAGAGGAAGAAAACTCTAGAAAAAGAAAGAAGGGGAGGCATGTGGCCATTTCATATTTAAAGGGGGGCAAGTATATATATGGAGAAAGATGACTAATTCATCATTTTAAATCAAGAAGCTTATAGAAAAAAAAAAAAAAAGAGGAGAGAAAGGGCCATATTCGGCCAAGGCAAGAAAAAAAATAGAGCCTTCAACTTTGATTCCAAAAATATTTTCTCCAAGTATCCCCACTAATTTGAAGGTCCTCTATAACGTGGTGTAGTTGTTGGATCAAGAAAATCATTCATTCTTGTAATTACAAGTCTAGCCGAAAAGAAGATGTGTGGAAAGGAAGGTATGTGTTCAATCCTCTTTTACATATGTTATAGATGATTTATGTATGTTGAAGTATATAGAAATGGATGGAATTCATGGCACATATGTGTGTTGGTGTTGTAGCCGAATGGAATGGTGTTGTGTAGAAAGAATGAATTAATTTTACTTAGTCTTTTGGTTGTTGTTGTAATATATATAGAAATGGACAAAAATGCATGAAAACATGTATGATGTTATTGTGGCCGAATAGGGGTTGGTTTGGCAAGCTATGGTGAATTGATTCTATGTGATATTTTAGTTGTTGTTGTTGTGGAATCCATAAGAAAATGAAGGTTTAATGACTTGGAAATGAAGTTGTAATCGTTATAGGATTGTTGAAGAAAGTTAATGCGACACTATCTTCGATTCTTACATTGTATGAATGATGTTGTTAATGCATGGTTGTTGATATGGTTTATGAATCTAGAATGAGAAAAGTGTGTGGTTAATACTTTTGTTGAAGTTGGAGGATTTGGGTAGCATTGGATCATTATGAATATTGTAGTATTGTTAGAATAATTGTTTGTATTGTTGTTGATAATATGGCCGAGTTCCATTCTCGGGTTTGTTGTTGAATTGGCCGAGTTAGATTCTCGGGGATGGTGTATTTACAGGGGTGGTGCTGCCGAAATTTCGGCAGATCATAAGTGAATTTATTTGAAGAATTAAGACAAGTATATGGTGATGAATGTAATGATTGTGTTAACCTTCTTGAATGTAGAATAGCGGTAGCGAGCTTGGACAATTAAGCGTAGCTAATAGGGCGCGGAACAGGTATGTTAAGGCTTGTCCCTTTCTTTCAAAGGCATGATCCCGATGTTATGATTTCATAAGTATTTCCCTATTTTCCTTGTTTTCAAAATTTAGATGTTTATGACTCTAAGGCATGATTCTCTTCCGATAACCCATAAACGTTTTCCAAAATGTCTATACTTTTCCAAAATAAAGGTTGATGATTTTGTAAACTTTTATGACTACAACGACGGACATGTTTTTGTAATGAAAACGATGTTGTCAAAGATGAGAATATGTCTATGATGATTATGATAAGGATGGGTTTCATGTTTGAAAGTCTCAAGTTATGGATTCAATATGAATATGAGAACATCGAGCTAGTTCTTGATCCTCAATTCTATTCCTTGATTATGACTCTATTTTCTAAAGACTCCAAAGTGTATGAGTTGACGTCTTATGAGGTTTGTGATCTTATTCTATGTTTTCTCTTAATGTTATCCTTCGTTGATAGTCTCGCCTTATAATTATCGTTCCTTCGAGGTGAGACAGAGCGACCCTGGTTATTCCATAATGTAATCGGAGGTTACCGACCTTACGTCTCTCCGATAGATACATGACTTTCTTTGGGTTCTCATGCATGCTGTTATATGTATATGGGGGGGGGGGGGGGGGGGGGGGGGGGGAGGGAGATATGTTGCGCTATAAGACGCATTGCCACCTGGTCAGATGGCGTAATCATCCCGGGCGCGGGATGCCCGGACACGGGATATATGGGCGAGCCGACGTATTTCGGCGCTATGTGGGCGAGCCGACGTTGTTCGGCGTTATTAAATGTTCTATTTTCTATATATGAAAAAGAAATGTTTTCAAAGGAAAGATAAGCATGCATGGCATCCGCCCTAAGGGGCACTCATATGTACAGGTTACTCTTTTACCTCATGATAGGTTCTATATTTCCATCCTGTTATTATTCATATTTATATTCCTTACTATGTTACTATTCATTCCTTACATACTCAGTACATTTCTCGTACTGACCCCTCTTCCTTGGGGGCTGCGTTTCATGCCGCGCAGGTACACCCAGATGAGCTGAAGCTAGTATAGATGATGTTCTAGCGGAAATGGTAAACTCCACTTGTCCTGGAGTGCTGCCGAGTCAGAGTATATGTGCTATGATGTTTGTTCGAAGTTAGAGACTTTGCAGACAGAGTCATGGGTATAGTATGTCAGTTCTGTAAACGGCTCCATCAGCCGATGTGTCAGTTTGTGTTATGATATGAATTCTCTATAAATGCACATTTTGTAGAATTTGATAAACAAAGAAAAAGCAAAGATTTCTGAAAACTTTAATATGTATTTCATGCTTATTTGATTTAAAAGTCCGGAAAGATCATGTATGAAATAAGAGTCTGTGGGTTCGCTCGGCTCCGGGTATGGGGTCGGGCGCCCATCACACCCTTGTAAGGTCGGGGTGTGACAAATCCATAAAATGTTTCCTAAATTTTTTTAGAGTAATTCAGTTGGGAATTCTAGCAAGCATTGGGTTTCCTGGACTGCTTTGTGTCATCCTCAAAATGAAGGGGGATTGGGTTTTAGAAGCTTACAAGATGTTTCCAAGGCACTCTTTTCAAAGTTATGGTGGAATTTCAGAACCAAACAATCACTGTCGAGGATGTACATTAGTAACAAGCAGTCACTGTCCACTAGAAGAGAGGAATATACATATGGAAGAAAATGTTGCAATGTAGAGATGAGATAGAATCAGAAATCTGGTGGCAAACTAAGCAAGGAAATTCTTCTTTTTGGCTTGATAACTTGACAGGACGGGGAGCACTATACAAACTTATTCCTGCAAACTTCAAAAGAGACAATACTGTGGTACTAATTAAAGAAGTAGTGACTGAAGGAAGATGGGAAGAAGACATGACAAGGGAGTTGCTACCAAAGAATCTAATGATCATATCATCTAGAAACTATAGCCACCTGGTCAGGAGGAGGAACTAGACAAACCCTACTAGAAACCTAATTCCAGAGGAAAATTAACTGTTGGGAAAACTTTTAATTTAATTAGAGAAAGGGTGGAATCAAATATACTATACAAGAAGATGTGGGTAAAAGGTTTGCCTATCGAAATCTCATTCTTCTTGTGGAGATTATGGGGAGCAAAGGTACCACTAGATGATGTAGTGAAGAGATAGGGCTTTTAATTTCCCTCTAGGTGTTATTGTTGTGAGGAAATTTCACCAGTAGCACAATACACCTGGAAGTACTTATGCAGACCTATGGGCATCAATATTCAAAACCTACATCTAAGTCAGCTTTTTAACTTATGGTAGGACGCTCATGTTAATCATCATGTGAAGTACATCTTTCAGGTTATTCTAGCTATCATAGTGTGGGAACTATGGAAGAGGAGAAATGCCATAAAACATGGAGGGAAAATGTCCAAGGTGAAGTTGATATATCAAGTTATGCACAGCATTATAATGTTGATGAAGGTAAGAAGAAGCAATTTCAAACAGGAAGCCTACAACTGGGATACATCAACCAAATCAGGAGCCAGCTCATAAAACTGCAAAACGTACATTGATCATATAGGTCCAACATGTCAAGTCGATCCTACAAATGAAAACAATAGATGGAGGTAAGTGTTTCGTAAATCTTTTTTGGAAAAACAAAAGGGAGGAGGGGAATCAATGGAGAAAAAGAGAAAGTATCGCAAAAAAAAAATCTAATTGCTTATTTATTCAAGACAACGCCACAAAAGTAAACCATTACAATATACTCATTGATTAGTATCCATCCAGAATGATGAACATATGGTGCCTTAAAAATTCACTTAAGGAGACAACGAGAGAATAAACCTTGTGCAGATCCTAAACAACACATTCTAACTATTATTTTGCATCTCAATGTCAACTTGGCTAAAACCATATTTGTTTTTTCGCAACGTAGAAGACATTCAAATGAGTTCAGTAGAGGGGGAGAGGGGAAGGGATTGCTTATCAAGAAGAATTACACATTTAACAGAGCGAACCTGCGTCTGTTAAAATTCTAGTGTTTTTCCACTATATATCTATGTTCCACGTAGAGAATACTGATTTCAGTTGAACCCATAGTATATAAGCTCCATCCCCCTCTTCCAAGAGTAATGCCCTCTTTCTCAGCTTTCCAACTTCACCCTCCATTATCTTTCCTATATTACTTGTCCATATACATTCTGACTGATTGTCAATCATCTCTAACCCTCCCTTAAGTAGATCTTCTCTCTCCACTCACTCGCCTTCCTCATCACCACGATTATGACCATTTTTACAACATCAACATTTGATAATCTACCACCCATTGGACCAATTAATCCACACAAGGACAGTGTCCAGTAGACCTGAGATCTAATAAAGAAGAGCTGTCTAGTGACTTTATTTTAGTTACCCACAAAAAATTTGTGAAGTCAAATTATTAGCTTTCAGACATTTTCACCAAGTCCCTCATCGGTTCTCGTATCAGCTACATATGTAACAAAAATTTGCTACATCTGACTAATATGAACCAGTTTGAGGGGGAGAGTTAGAACATTTTAGGATCTTGTAAATATAGCATAGCTTGATTTTTTTACTCTTATAATTATGTCATTTTTTATTCTTTTTCCTTTCATAGAATACTCCAATGGCTTGAGGAAATAATCAAGCTGAGTTCTCGCTCTCAAACTCTCTTCTTTCTTACAATGGCCAAACTAGCGAATGTTGGCTGGGCTAGATCCAAAATTGATATAAGATGTACTACATAGGCTATCGTGTATTTGTTGGGAGGGAACCTAGTAATCATGGAGGAGTAAGAAGTCAAGTGTTATATCTCAATTTACAGCAGAATTCGAGTATAGAACTATGTCACTGTCTACGTGTGAGATTACGGTTATAAATCATCTCTTAACAAAAATTGGGTTGCAAGCATCATACAACAAAACTACAATAACAACATACCTAGTGTAAGGAGCGTAGACCTTACCCCTACCTTGAGAGGTAGGGAGGCTATTTTCGAAAGTCCCTCAGCTCAAGATAAAGGCAAGGAGGTTGTTTCCGAAAGACCCTCAGCTCAAGATAAAGCGTGACAAAAAGGTTAGACAAAGATTGAAAAAAGTAAAGAAGCCATGGTAAAATAGTATAGACAAGCACTATGCAGAAAATTAACAATAAATGCAGCAAACTAATATGATAATCGAAGTATCAGAGATAGCATATAGTTACAAGAAATCGAAGGACAAGAAACCACAAAGATAATACTACTCCTACTAGTACGGAAAGACACATGAGACGTGCTCTATTACCTACTAACCTTCTACCCAAATCCGTGACCTCCACAACCTTCTATCGAAGGCCATGTCCTCGATAGGCTGTAACTGCACCATATCCTGCCTAATCAATTCTGCCCAATACTTCTTCGGCCTACCTCTACCTCTCCTAAATCCATCCATAGCCAATCTCTCTCACTTCCGCACTGGCGCATCCGCGCATCTCCTCTTCACATGCCTGAACCATCTCAACCTTGCTTCCGGCATCTTGTCTCCTATCAAGCCACTCCTACCTTGCCCCGAATATCTACATTTTGAATCCTATGTCTCCTAGTATGCCTACCCATCCACCGTAACATCCTCATTTCCGCAACTTTCATCTTCTGGACGTTAAATTTCTTTGTTGGACAACACTCCGCCCCATACAACATAGTTGGTCTAACCACCACTCTATAGAACTTTCCTTTATGTTTTGGTGGCACCTTCTTATTACACAATACTTTCGATGCTAGCCTCCCTTTCATCCACCCTGCACCAATACGATGCGTGACATTATTATCAACATCATACAACAAAACTATGGTGTAATAATCAAGTTGCACTTCATATTTCCTCAAATACGGCATGTCATGAAAGAACTAAACATGATGAGGTTAATTGTCATTTTATTCGTGAATAGATTTGTTTACCCCTTAAAAGGGTAACAATTGAATTTATACACGGTTAAAGGATATGTGGTGTAATCTGTTGGCAAAGTAATGAAATAAGCAACAACAAGCAAAGATTCGTAAAGAGCCAAAAAAGAGACAGACTTAATTGATAATTGAGGAACACAACTAATTGGTCCGGCTTGGAGCCTTTTTGTCTCGAACCCGAGCCAATCTTAAGAGAATTTGAATAGCTTTAGTGATTACAGATCTAAGAGTATGAAGTATGTGTGTAAAACGAGAATCTCGGGCCTTAATGGGAGGATCAACCTCCGTATTAATATTGCAAGAGTCAGAGTTATACATGGTAACTAATATGTAAAGTAGATAATGATCCCGATGATCTCGGGCACCTCAACGGTCAATAGCATGACGGCCGGCGTGACAGGCGGCTAGAAATCCATTTCAAATCGGATTTCTCGCATTTGTATCAACTAGCGCCCCTCCGATTTGTGAACCCTCGGGATTTATTCTTTTCAACTAGTTGAACCCCAACTGACGTTACATCTCAAAGCTAACTCTCATATCTTGCTCTGATCTCCCGTTGACAGACCCAAATATTTTACCCTGGTTTATACCCTATATAGATAGTCCATACATTTCCCGATGGAAAGTATTGACTACGGGGAATGGATTTGAACCAACAAAAATAAAAGAAACCATGGTGGCAACACCGAAGGTCCAGTTCTGCCGCCTGAAAAGACATTCTCCAATTCTGCACTCCGCATGATGTTGATCGCTCATTATTACTCTATTGAAGCGATCATCCTTGGAAACCGTGTGACATCAGGACTTCTAACCTTTCAACTTCCAATATTTTGTGTATAAAAGGTAAGTGCTTCATTCACATTAGCCATGCACTTTTTTTCCATACACAACAAAAACCCTAAAGAGAAAACCTACATCAGAGCTTTTGAAACCCCGTTCAACAAGGCCTTATATTCCCCTGCTAACTCAATCTGCTGCTAATCCTGCATCGCCATCTCCTTCTTCACCACAATCCCCAAAGGCCGCTTCTAGCTCTAAAGAAGAACTCGAGTTTCTTGCTGCTAACATCCTTCCTGCTGGCTTCTAAGTATTAAGATTATTGTAGGGTTTCCAACCATCTCGAGCCCATTCAGAAATTTGAATCTTTTATCGACCCCGCCACTATCCCTAAGGTTCGGGTCGACTGTAATTTGGGTGCCGACATTGACGTCGTCCATGTTATCGATGAGATGAGGATGAATCATCACGTTGTAGATTACTCCCTAGTTTAGACATATCCTTTTGCAATTGGTTACTCTTTCCCCGTTCCTCAGGTAATAGAAGATTAATGTCGTCGCTATCAAATTTTTATCGGACAAGTTGCTCCGCAAATTTGGATATTGGTATAATGCATCAATCTTTTGGCTAACATAGCCGGAGTTTCTTTTACCCTCGACCATTTGATCTATGTCTACGTCCCTCGAGTTATTCGAGGTGGTCTAGTGCATCTGTATCCTTATGGAAGACGAGGTCTTATTGACCCAGAAGATGACTATGACAGAGGATGGCTACACTAGTTTGTGATGATCCGAACGGATCAACTCCATCGTCCTCTATCATAACCCTTTCCTAAAGTGTGGAACCCCACTCCGGTCTCGATTAAACCGTGGCTTATAATCAGAAGTTTTGACTGGGTTGTTACGTTTCTTGGCACTTCTCGCTACCTCACTCGCTCTTGGAGAAGTATTCCCTCTGAATGGTGGAGAGGGAAACACCATGGTAAGTTTTGACCTTCTTTCACATTTACTTGCAATTTTTGTCCGTTGTGTGTCTTATGTTAGGATACTTTTTTTTAGGGCTTCCAACGAAGAGACTTCCCTCGAAGACATAGAGTACTATGGACGATCCTATCGAAGATACTGTTCCCCCGAGTAGAAAACCAAAGCGAAGAAACGTTACGACCATTTCGGCTACATCCACAAGAATTGGCTCTCGGATCAGATCTCGCCGCCTGCTTTCAGAGGCTAGAAGGGGAGCTTCTTGTGGGAACCAAGTTCCCATGATTATCCTTGACGATAATGAGTTGCCAGCCAAGGTTAATGTCGCTATGCCGAAGTACGAACCTGCCCAACCGCCAGAGCCCCCCCCCCCCGCCGCCCCCCAATTTTTGTTTAAGGCCATATGTTTGGCCAAGTTTTGTACGGTTACTACAATCGAGATAGTTGCGTATCTTTCAATATAAAAGATTTATTTGAACCGAATAGGATCCTTTTAAATGCTTTTATGCTCTTTTCGTTTCATTCGAACCGAATTGGATCTTTTTGAATGTTTTTATCCGCTTTCAGTTTCATTCGAACCGAATTGGATCTTTTTGAATGTTTTTTCTTTTAGTCTGAATTTTCATCGAAATGACAATGAGCGAATGCTGATCTCGGTAAAACCTTCTGCTGTCAGTTTTGTATCAAAAAATGAATGAGAAACCAACTACCCCATCATGTCACATCGTTCAGACGTGGTGCATGTGTTTGCTCTTGATTGGCTGCCTCTTCGGTTACAAATAAGAACCGTTTCTTATCATTTCTATAAAAGCCCTGTTTTTTACTTTTAACTTTTTACCACTCGATTATCAAATCTTCAACTTTAAACCTTCAAATATTTATCTTCAAATCTTCATCTTTCACCTTCAAACATTCATCTAGTTCTTCCATATTTTTACCCAAATCTCCAAATCTTCATTAGATTTTCTTTTCCTCTGTCTTCATAAAAAATAGCTTTAAACTCAAGATCCTCTTCACGAACTGTATCTCCTGCAGCCTTCCCTCTGGCAACCGAGGTTGTTACTGACCCCGCGATTAACATACCGGTGGACCCCTAGGCGCACGATGTTTTTCCTTCGCAGTACCATTTTGACGCTGTGTTCGTGATTGAGAAGCCTTCGGTGGTATCCTACCAAGGCTTCGATCAAGGAGATGGCTATTACATGAGTTCGTTCTGACTGCGGTTGGATGACTTGACTCTCCAAGATCGTAGTCCCGGGCCCGGATGACGTCGTGAGTACTTAGAAGGAAGGGTACCCGAATGTTTACACCTATCCCTTTATATTCAACCTCGAGACCCCCATCAATCAAGTCATTCTTGATATGCGCAAGACGTACAACTTATGTCTTTCACAAGTTAGTCCGAATGTCTGGCGGATTTTCACTTGCCTCCGTCATTTGGTAAACAAAGTCAATGCAAAATTCACCTTGCATTACCTGATCCAACTGTACAGCCCACGGGTTTTCCGTGGTGGGATCATAAAGCTCGTGAAGCAAGGAAAACATCTAATACTTTCCAGTATGGATGAAAATAGAGATTGTGGCTGGCCGAACCATTTTTTCTGGGTTAAAACTGCGAAGTTAATTGTCACAAGTTCCATTCCCTTCCCCGAGCGATGGAATGACAAACGTAAGTACCTCGGCACTTCTGATGTTTTTTCATTTTTATGCCTTCAACCGTCCATCTTGACTCTTTGTATTTCAGCCACTGCATGGGTACCATACAAGATACCCAATTTTTCCAAGTGGGTAGAGGATATTATTGCCCAACATCCTTACGAGCTTCATACTTGGAAGGATTTATCCGAGGACAAGTGGATAGCAAAAACACATGGTAAGCCTTTTGCCTGTCTCCCCTTGCATTTTTCTTTCTTATGCCCTCGATATTTTTCCTAACTTTGGTAGTGCCTCTCATAGGTCTGCCGAAAGGCAAGTCCATACCGAGGCCTGCACCAGTGGGTCCTCCTTTCGTGCCGGGTTGGATTTTTGATCCGGAGAGCTCAACAAAGGTTATTGCTGAGGTAAGGAAAATGAAAAAACAAATCAAGTCCTCCAGGTCCCCAACTTCATCTTCGGATGGTCGAAAAAGGAAGAGAAGATCTAAGGCTGCTAGCAGCTCCTCTCAGGTTCGGGGTTCAAAAGACACCCCCAAGGATGATATTATCATAGCGGCGGTCCGTCCTGCTACTGCCGCTGCTACTACTGCTGAGACAGAACTTGCTCCGGTCAATAGGGCGGAGGAAAACATAACGAGTACAACTGAACCCATGGCCGAAGGTATGGCCGAAAACATATCGGTGCCCAACATAGAGTCTGTGCCAGACTTTGGCCGGTTACGAATCGTCGCTCCTGAGGACACAATTTTAGTTGAATACAACTCGCCTTCGAGTGTAGAGCCTGTTACTAAGAGGGCCAGGTAAACCGAGGTAACTCCTTCTCCCTCCTTCGAGCAGGAAGACTTTGGAAATATGCTCCTTGGGGAGGGAACTACTTCCGCGCCTGCTGTTATGGTAGATGCCTCGGGTTTGGTCATCTTGCTATACCACGATGGCCTAAGAAGTCCCCGAGGGTTACTAAGTCTGGCTCGCGAGCCTAGCTTGTGGATACTTTTCCAGCTCCGAGCTCAGATCCGAGCAAGACAAGGTCGGTCACCATTACCTTCCCCAAGGATACCCATTTCATGTCCCGACCTGTCGGAGTGACCAGCTATTTCCGATCTTTGTGTCTAACCCCGACAAGGAGAAGATAGAGTGAGTATCCTGGCAATGCCTTTTTAAGGAGAAATTGCATGCCTTTAATAAGGTAAGCATTCTATTATCTCTTTTTATTTATCCCATATAATTTTCATGTATTATTCATTATGCTTTGTATTCTTTTTTGTAGTCTGTTGTATTACTGAATGAAGGCTTCGTTCAGGCCATGAAGGAGAATAAGGATTTATGGGGTCAATTGGATGCCCAAGGTCGAGAAACTGAGAAGTTCAAACTTCTTCTGCATCAGAAGGAAGACTAGCTGCAACAGATTGGTGATCCCTCGGCCCTTAAGGCTGAGCTTGATGCAGCTAAAGAAGAAGCCCACCGCGCCAAAAATGACCTCGAGTTCAAGACTGAGAAACATGTGGCTTGCGAGGCTGATACCGGGAGGCTTATCCAAGAAGCCGAAGTCTGTCCAGCTAAGGAGGAAGCCCTCCGCGCCAAAATGACTTCGAGGTCATGGTTGAGAAACATGCGGCTCTCGAGGCCGATACCAGAAGGCTTATCAAAAAAGCCGAAGCTGAAGCCTGTGCCAAACTATCCGAGGAGAAGGTAGCGGCCATCGCTGAATTGAGGAGAGAGTTAGATTCTTTTAAAGTTGAAGATGCTAACCTTGCAAACAAATATGGTCGGATCAAAGCTGAGTGGGCCTCCTAGAAAGAAGCCTTGAGAGTCGCCCAAGAGAAGGATGATAGGTGGGCTACAGCCTTTGAGGAGCTTTCAGTTCGGTACGAGCATGCTACCCGAGACCTCGATGGCCTGAGTCACACAAATGCCGGACTGTCGCCCTAATTGCAGCAAGCCTTAACCAAGCGGGACCAGTTCAGGGCTGATGCCCGCCCTGTACTAAAGGCCGAGTATGTGAAGTGAAATACCTGAAGGCTCACTTTAGAAGAGGTTTAGGGTGGAATCGAGGGTATTGCCACAAAGATTGAGGAGGCCAAGGTAGTTAAGGTCGAGGCTCGGAAAGCATTCCTAGGGGACAGCTCGGAGAGTCCTTGTTGCGCCTCTCGTTCTCGTCATAGTAGAACCTATAGTTTTATAGTCAGGTATGCCCTTGGAATTGAGACTCGAGTCCGAGTTTTGGAGATAAAAAGTGTCTTACCCTATGTACAAGGGTACCAGCAGGTATTCTTGGCAATTTACAGAGTTAGAAGTTGAACGAATCGAATCAACGCGATCTAAGTTGAATTTGAGAAAATCTGCTGACACCAGTCATCGTCGACATGGTCGATGGAACGTTGTTGTGAGGCATCGATAGGGTTCCGCAGCCTTGCATTTGCAGGCGCAGGTCGACGGAGCAAGTCGACGGACCGTCGACACGTTGACGGGTCATCGACTCGGATGACCCGCTCGTCGAACCACACCGCTGTAGCTTTTTTATTTCCAACTATAAATATAAGACCCACAACCTTATTTCTCATTTTCCTCCACTCCAAATTAGAAAAACCCTAGTATTTTCTCTCCCAACACTTTCCATCATTATTAGTGGAGATTTGATAAGATCCGAGCCCCGTGAACCAGCGCTTGGCAATAAGAAGGTTGTTTCTAGGGTTTCTTCAAGGTTGTGAAGCTTAGAAAGTTGGAGTTGAAGTGATTCTTGGAATCTTAGACCCCTAAAGGTATGTGAATAATTTCTACTCTTGTATTTGAGTTTATTATCAAGAGTTTTAGTGATTTTAAGTAGAGAGAGGATACTTATGGAAGTGGTAAGTTGATGAACGATAAAATAGTGATTTGGGGTTATTTTAAGAGATGATTGCAAATGAATTTAAGTATATTTTGATATATAAATGTGTTATCATCATGTTGTGGGTATTGTGGTTGATCTTAGATCAAATGGGAAGTCGAAGTGTTGTTGAGCATACAAGAGGAATGTGGTCCATAATTCGTTAAGCCATATATGTATTTAAAATGATTAGTAAATGAGGTAAATAGCCTAATTAAGGCTTACGTTATCTTGATTGTAGACTTCCAAGTTCAAGAAGTAGAAGTTGGACGATTGGGTATACTTCAAGGTATGTTAAGGCTATCCTTTCTTTCCTTTGGCATGATCCTATGATATGAGTCAACAAGTGCGTAAGCGAGCTTCCATTTTATTCTACTCTTAGAAGCATTAGAAGTACTTTAGTATTTGATGTTCATGTACCTCGTTTATGAGTGTTCCTTCTGTTCATGGGTCCAGTTTTATGTGGCCAGTTCTATGTATAAAGTTTATTCATGCATTACATTCATTATATATTTATGTACATTGACCCGTGACCAGAAGGCGCTATATACGCGAGTATTAGATACATGTGGAGTATGAGATGAGAGATAGGTGTTATACACGCATTGCCACCATGATGATGATATGAGAATCAAGTTGCACGTACCGCAGCAATGTATATAATGATGGTCGTAGAGAGGCCGATATGATATGAGAAGAAAAATAGACATTGTATACACACATATATCAGGCGTTATATACGCACATATATCAGGCGTTATACACGCACCTATATATAAAAATGTATGACCTTCATTGATAGGCATAAGCATGCATATAATGTGCTCAAAGTGCATTGTCGGTTACATAGATTTACGCAGATACATACAGATACTAGTTCATACAAGTACATGCAGATAGTCATTTCAGCTTATGAGTTCAGATCTTATTCATGATTCTTGTATATATATATATATATTGTTCTTATGCCTTACATATTCAGTACATTATTCGTACTGACTCCCCGTTGCTCGGGGGGCTGCGTTATGCCCGCAGGTAGAGGTAGACAGATAGGTGGTCCTGCTTAGTAGGACTTTTGTCCAGCAGCGATCAGTGCACCACAGAGATCAGTTTAAGTCATGTATGGGCCCTAGATGTCCAGTAAGATGTAGATATGAGTATAGGGGTATTTGCTCCCTAGAGGCCAGACACTCATCACGATTCATCAGTTTGGGTCGTGACAGAAGTGGTATCAGAGCAGTTCCATCTTAGGGTTGTCTATAGACCGTGGCTAGTAAAGTCTTGTTTATGGGCATGTTGTGCACCACACTTATAACCAGGAGGCTACAGGACAGCTAGGAAATTGTCATTCTTTCTCCTTCTTAGAGTGTGCGATAGAGCCCTGTGTTAAGCATTCCCTTTCTGATGAATTGTTATAATTTCAGAGATGCCCCCCAAGAAAGCTACAGCTGCCCAGAAGGACAAGAGAGTAGCTGGTAAGGCCACTAACCATACTCGGCAGGCTACGAGGGCCCAGGATGAGGTTTAGAGTGAGAGTCCATCTGATACATCGCATACCCCGCCTCCAGTACCTGCCCAGTTTCTTAGTCGGATGCACCGGGCCAGGATGTGCGGGATGCTATATAGTTATTGACCAGATTAGTAGCTGTCCAGGCTCAGCGACAGAGAGTTGGTGTTGACCAAGCAGATAGGACTGGTAGTTCGAGGGTTAAGACCTTTCTTGGGTTAGGTCCTCCAGAGTTTTCCGTGGTAAAGAAAAATATAGACCCCCAGGATTTTATTGATGGTATGTAGAGGACCTTGAGGGTTATGCACGTGGATGAGGTCGAATCTGTGGAGTTAGCTTCGTATAGGCTCCATGATATTGCAGTACAGTGGTATCAGACTTGGGAGTTATCTAGGGAAGAGAATGCCCTTCTTGTCCTAAGGTCAGGTGAGCCCGAGAAGATAGATTTTTGCGCATTGAGCAGGGCAGTATGAGTGTCCAGGAATGTTGCGTGTATTTTGATTCTATAGCCAGATATGCTCCAGTCATGGTAGCTGAGATGGAGGACAGGGTTCATCGTTTTGTGGCTGGTCTAGGGCCACATTTGATAGATGCTTGTACGACTGCTGCATTACATCTAGGCATGGATATCTCCCGTATACAGGCATATGCACTGAATCTGAAGATCGCAAGCGTCAGAGGAGGACAGATCATGACCGTGACCTGGGCCATGTCAAGAGGGCCAGGACGTAAGAGATCGGGGGTGATTCCAGGGGAGGACAGAGACCGTAGTATCCCCAGTATCCATTCCATTCAGAGTGCACCTCTGCGGTTTTCTAGTCCGAGGTTTGATCGATCTTCTTATTCCGGAGCGGGCCAGAGTTCTAGAGCATTAAGCTCTCAGTACAGACCAGAGTTAGGCCAGATGAAGCCCTCTTTGTCGCGGTGTGCCCAGTGTGGAAAGTTATATGCCAGTCAGTGTTGGCTGGGCTTAGAATTTTGTTATGCTTGTGGCTAGCTAGGTCATACTATGCGACAGTGTCCGATGAGAGAGAGTGGGGGTATGGTTCAGCCCACAGGTTCTGTGGCTAATTCCTCTTCTGTGGTGTGCCCTTCAGGGCAAGTTTCTCAGACACCAGCAAGACAAGGTAGAGGGAGGAATGGAGCATCTAGCTCTAGCGGTCCTCAGCACCGCGTATATGCACTAGCCGGCAGACAGGATCGTGAGACATCTCCTAATGTTGTTACATGTATATTATCAATCTCCTCCTATGATGTGTATGCACTAATTGACCCAGGTTCCACTTTATCATATGTTACGCCCTTTGTTGCCGATAAGTTTGGGATAGAGCCCAAGTTGATTAAACCTTTTGAGGTGTGTACGCCTTTGGTGATCCGGTTATAGCTAGGCGAGTATACCATGGATATGTTGTTATACTTTGTGACAGCCATACCGTAGCAGACCTGATTAAGTTAGATATGATTGCTTTTGATGTTATTATGGGGATGGATTAGCTAGCTTCATGTTAAGCTAATGTTGATTGAAGAACAAAGATAGTTCGATTTCAATTTCCCGATGAGCCAGTTCTTGAGTGGAAGGGTAATGTCGTTTCGCCAAAAGGTAGGTTTATTTCCTACCTTAAGCAGAGAAGATGATCAGAAAAGGGTATATTTTTCACCTAGTTAGAGTTCAAGATGTGCAAGCAGAGTCGCCGACTCTTTAGTCTATTCCTGTGGTTAATGAGTTTACAGAAGTGCTCCCAGATGAGTTTTCGGGCATTCCCCCAGAGAGAGAGATTGATTTCACTATTGACCTATTGCCAAATACTCGGCCAATATCTATTCCTCCTTATAGGATGGCACCGGTGCTGTTGAAAGAATTGAAAGAGCAATTGAAGGATTTTCTTAAGAAGGGCTTTATTAGGCCCAGCACATCACCATGGGGAGCACCGGTATTATTTGTAAGAAAGAAGGATGGCTCGTTGCGAATGTGTATTGATTAAAGGAAATTGAATAAAGTGACTGTAAAGAATAAGTATCCACTCCCGATCATCGATGATTTATTTGATCAGTTGCAAAGCGCCAAATATTTCTCGAAGATAGATTTGACGTCAGGATACCACCAGGTTAGGGTGAAGAAGAAAGACATTCCGAAGACGGTATTCCGGACTAGATATGGCTACTATGAGTTCTGTGTTATGTCGTTCGAGCTACCTAATTCCCCAGTTGTATTCATGGATTTGATGAATCATGTATTCAGGCCCTTCCTAGATTCGTTCGTGATTGTGTTTATAGATGATGTTTTGGTTTATTCGCCGTCAGAGGCTGATCATGAAGAGCATCTACGAGCTATGCTTTGGATTCTTCGAAAAAGAGAACTATATGCAAAGTTTTCCAAGTGTGGGTTCTGGATGAACTCTGTGGCTTTTCTAGGTCACATTATTTCGAAAGAAGGCATTAGAGTGGATGCCCAAAAGATTGAGGCTGTGAAGAATTGGCTAAGGCCCATGGTACCAACAGAGATACGTAGCTTCTTAGGCCTGGCAAGGTATTATAGACGGTTCGTAGAAGGATTTTCCTCTCTTTTAGCCACATTGACTAAGTTGACTCAGAAATCAGCTAAGTTCCAATGGGCAGATGCTTGTGAGCAGAGTTTTCAGACATTGAAGGATAAGTTGACTTCAGCACCAGTTTTAACTCTTCCAAAAGGAGTAGATGGCTATGTGGTATATTGTGATGCTTCAGGTGTTTGATTGGGCTGTGTGTTGATGCAGCACGGTAAGATTATCGCTTATGCTTCTAGGCAGTTGAAGAAGCACAAGAAGAATTATCCAACCTATTATCTTGAGCTAGCAGCAGTGATTCATGCTTTGAAAATATGGAGGCACTACTTATACGGTGTCCATGTTGATATCTATACTGATCATAAGAGTCTCCAGTACATCTTTAAGCAGAAGGACTTGAACTTATGTCAAAGGCGATGGCTAGAGTTGCTAAAGGATTATGATATGGATATTCTGTACCATCCTGGGAAAGCTAATGTAGTGGCCAATGCCCTTAGTCGTAAATCAATAGGTAGCTTATCATATGTGCCACCAGAGAAAAGTGAAATGGCCCGTTAAGTTCATCAATTAGCTAGCCAAGGAGTTGAATTGATAGATTCAGGTGATGCAGGGGTTACTATTCAAGACACAGCGGTGTCATCTTTGATAGTAGAGATAAAGGAGTATCAGTATGAAGATCCTGTTTTAGTTTGTTACTGAGATACAACACCTCAAAAAGAAAAGACACTCTTTGTGATTACAGGAAATGGAGTACTCCGATATAGAGGTAGATTGTGCGTCCCCTACTATTATAAGGCTTCGTCAATAGGTTATGCGGGAAGCACATCACTCTAGCTATTCTATTCACCCAGGCTCAACAAAGATGTACCATGATCTCAAGAAAGTTTATTGGTGGGATGGTATGAAGAAAGATGTAGCGGAGTTTGTTGCTCAATGTCCGAATTGTCAGCAAGTCAAAATAGAGCACCAGAAGCCTGGAGGTCTATTGCAGTCTATGAAGATTCTGACATGGAAGTGGGAGATAATTAATATGGACTTTATTACAGGGTTTCCCCGTACTCAACGGAAGTGTGATTTGATATGGGTCATAGTTGACAGGCTTACAAAGTCAGCCCATTTTCTTCCTGTCAGAACTACTTATGCAATCGAGGATTACGCGACGCTTTATCTTAAGGAGATTGTACGACTTCATGGTGTTCCCGCGACCATTATCTCAGATAGGGGAACACAGTTTACAGCTAATTTCCGGAAGTCTTTTCAGAATGGATTGGGGACTCAGGTGAGTCTTAGTACCGTGTTTCATCGGTAGACAGATGGACAAGCGGAGCATACTATACAGAAACTTGACGATATGTTGAGAGCTTGTGTGATTGACTTTTAAGGTAGCTGGGATGATCATTTGCCTCTTATCGAGTTTTCCTATAACAACAGTTACCATTCTAGTATTCAGATGGCTCTTTATGAGGACTTATATGGGCGGAGATGTAGATCACCCATAGGATGGTTTGATGTCGAGGAGAATCAGTTAGTAGGCCCAGACTTAATTCAACAAGTAGTTGATAAGGTGAAAGTGATTCGAGAAAGATTGCTAACAGCTCAGAGTCGCCAGAAATCCTATGCGGATAATCAGCGACGTAAGCTAGAGTTTGAGATAGGCGATTGGGTGTTCCTGAAAGTTTTGCCTATGAAGGGAGTGATGAGCTTGGCAAGAAGGGTAAGTTGAGCTCTCGATATATTGGTCCATATAAGATCATTCGTACTATGGGCACGGTGGTATATGAGCTAGAATTGTCTTCTGAGTTAGAGTCGGTACATCTGGTATTTCATGTGTCTATGCTTCGTAAATGTATCGGAGATCCTTCAAGAATTGTACCAGTGGATGATATCCAGGCGACCGAGCAGTTATCATACGAAGAGGTTCCAGTGGCCATATTGGACAGGCAGGTTCGTCAGTTATGACCCAAGAATGTAGCTTCAGTTAAGGTTTTATGGAGGAATAAGAATGTTGAAGAGGTGACTTGGGAAGCAGAAGAGGCAATGAAGATTAAGTACCCACATTTGTTTCCAGCGGTACAGGAGGTTCAGTCTGAGGCATCATCGCCCCCATGTATTATTCCATTTTCAGTTATCGTGATTGGTCGTGTGAGGCCATGGTATTGTATGTTGTAATATGTGGTCCTGTGTGGCATCGTTTGGGTTGCTGTGTGCAGGTTGGATGGGTATATGTACAGGGAAACTCTACCGAAATTTTTATAGCCCATGATTGTTTGAACATTCAGGGACGAACGTACCTAAGAGGAGGAGAATGTTATGCCTCTCGTTGTAGTCGTAGCAGAACCTATGGTTTCATAGTCAGGTATGCCCTTGGAATTGAGACTCGTCTCGGATTTTTGGAGATAGAAAGTGTCTTACCCCATGTACAAGGGTACTAGCAACTGTTCTTGGCAATTCGCAGAGTTAGAAGTTGAACGAATCGAATCTGCAGACACCAGTTATCGTCGACGGGTCGTCAACATGGTCGACGGATCGTCGTTGTCCGGTATCGACAGGGTTCCGCAGCCTTTCATCTGCAGGCGCAGGTCGACAAGCCGGTCGACGACCCGTCGACATCCGCAGGCGCAGGTCGACGAAGCAAGTCGACGGACCGTCGACACATCGACGGGTCATCGACCCGCTCGTCGAACCGCACCGCTGTAGCTTTTTTTATTTCCAAGTATAATATAAGACCCATGACCTTATTGCTCATTTTCCTCCATTCCAAATCAGAAAAACCTTAGTATTTTCTCTCCCAATACTTTCCATCATTATTAGTGGAGATTTGGTAAGATCCGAGCCCCATGAACCCGTGCTTGTCAAGAACAAGGTTTTTTCTAGGGTTTTTTCAAGGTTGTGAAGCTTAGGAAGTTGGAGTTGAAGTGATTCTTGGAATCTTAGACCCCTCAAGGTATGTGAATGATTTCTACCCTTATATTTGAGATTGTTACGAAAGAGTTTTAGTGATTTTAAGTAAAGAGAGGATACTTATGGAAGTGGTAAGTTGATGAAAGACAAAATAGTGATTTCGGGTTATTTTAAGAGATGATTGGAAATGGATTTAAGTATATTTCTATATATAAATGTGTTGTCATTGTCTTGTGGGTATTGTGGTAGATGTTAGATTAAATGGGAAGTCGAAGGGTTGTTGAGCTTACAAGAGGAATGTTGTCCATAATTCATTAAGCCCTATATGTATTGAAAATGATTAGTAAACGAGGTAAATAGCCTAATTAAGGCTTACGTTATCTTGATTGTAGACTTCCAAGTTTGAGAGGTAGAAGTTGGACGATTGGGTATACTTCAAGGTATGTAAAGGCTATCCTTTCTTTCCTTTGGCATGATCCTATGATGTGAGTCAACAAGCGAGTAAGCGAGCTCCCATATTACTCTACTCTTAGAAGCATTAGAAGTACTTCAGTCTTTGATATTCATGTACCTCGTTTATGAGTGTTCCTTCTATTCACGGGTCCAGTTTTATGTAGCCAGTTCTATGTATACAGTTTATTCATGCATTATATTCATTATATATTTATGTACATTGACCCGTGACCAGAAGGCCTTATATACGCGAGTATTAGATATATGTGGAGTATGAG
This sequence comes from Lycium barbarum, assembly GCF_019175385.1. Classification (NCBI taxonomy): domain Eukaryota; kingdom Viridiplantae; phylum Streptophyta; class Magnoliopsida; order Solanales; family Solanaceae; genus Lycium; species Lycium barbarum. The sequence goes on along the minus strand of NC_083343.1, from coordinate 35,290,476 downwards.
AAGAGAGATAGGCGTTATACACGCATTACCACCATGATGATGATATGAGAATCAGGCTGCACGTACCACAGCAATGTATATGATAATGGCCGTAGAGAGGCCGATATGATATGAGAAGAAAAACAGGCATTATATACGCATATATATCAGGCGTTATATACGCACACATATCAGGCGTTATACACGCACCTATATATATAGATGTATGACCTTCATTGATAGGCATGAGAGTGCATATTATACGACCACAGTGGCATTGTCAGTTACACAGATTTACGCAGATACATACAGATACTAGTTCATACAAGTACATGCAAATAGTCATTTCAGCTTATGAGTTCAGATCTTATTCATGATTCGTGTATATATGTTGTTCTTATGCCTTACATACTCAGTACATTATCGGTACTGACTCCCCGTTCCTCGATGGCCTGCGTTCATGCCCGCAGGTATTGGTAGACAGGCAGGTGGTCCAGCTTAGTAGGACTTTTATCCAGCCGCTATCAGTGCACTCCATTTGATCCGGAGTTACAGTCTATTTTGGTATGCCATCTTTTTTAAATGTATATAGATGGGTATGGCGGGGGCCTGTCCCTTCCTTCTACAGATTTTATTCCAGTAGAGGTCTGTAGACAGTTGTATGTATTAGTCAGATGATATAGCCTTGTCGGCTTATATTCTTTTGTGTACAGTATATGTGGCAGGCTAGCTGGCTTGCACTTGTCTTTCAGCATGTTTATGTATATACAGATTGCTCAGTGTTCATGATGTCGCCTATTTATGAGATGAGTTTAAGTCATGTATGGGCCCTAGATGTCCAGTAAGATACAGATATGAGTATAGGGGTGTTTGGTCGCGAGAGGTCAGACACTCGTCATGACTCATCGGTTTGGGTCGTGACAGTCCTGGCTCTGATGACTTGGGTTCCTCTTCGGAGGCCTAGATAGGCCCTTGGCCAAATGTATTTTGTTTTATGTTTTGTAATTTAGCCAAGGTCTATTTTCTCGACCCCTGTATAGATATATAATGAAGGTTTCCATTTCATCTATGTTTACTTTCTCAATCATCTTTCCGCTTTCGACACTTGATCAATATTTGATAGCCAATATTTGATCAAAGGGAGATGAACAGACTCGGACCAGTGTTTTATCCGAATTTAAATTGGGTTCCACCTTGAGTAAACTTTTAATAAGCTTTTGCTTCAACGGAAAGATTCTGCTTTAATGGAACTAACTTTTAAGTTAAAATAGGGTCGCCGTGCACCGAGCCTTTTTCCTACTGATGACTATGTATAATGGCCTTATTTTTATGCTGGTGCAGACGTCTCAAACTCACTTCAGGCATATGGGTTGAAGTTTTCAAACTTTTTAGACTTAAAGTTTCTAGACTTAATATTTAAATTAGGCTTACATCACTTTAAACTTTAACGCCTTCGTTTTGTTCGTTTGTTTCGTGACGGTAGTCCCTAATCGAGGGTAGCTCATGAGCTTCAAAGATAAAATAAATCATACATGTGAAGTAAATATTCACGCAATGTGATAATTTTCGCGGGTTTAAATCGAAGTGCTCTTCTCGTTACATATACTTGTATCGTACAAACGATCGAGGGGCAACCAATTCGATTTTCTGCTTTTGCCGTAGCAAATAAACTAACCGGGCATGATTCATTTGATCATTTGGCCCTTACAATAGATCCTAGTACAGAAATTTCGAGAAATACAAAAGTTTCGGCCTCGTTGAGCTATCTCGAATCGGTCGAGGGTATGATAGTCCCCTAGTGTTTGTGTTCGAAGTATGAGAAGAGAAACACCATTTGTTGATGCTGGGCAATCCCTAGTCCCTCAGCGCTTGGTTGTTCTTTGATACGAAAATAACACGCTGTACATTATTGCTCATTAAAAACCTTGCAGGAAAACCCACTTCAGGACAAAACCGAGCTAAGAAAAAAGAGTACAACACTTGTTTTCAGACCTAATTCTAGCCTCTTTAACTTTGCTCCGGTTTGTACCAGCAAGGGTTAAGCGATTATTTTTTAAGAATTCACGGAGGGTGAGTGATTCATACCTTAGAAATAGTGTCGAGACCCAACTCCGTGGGCCGTGACCAGTGCCCGAGATGGGCACTCGTATACGTACCTGTTAAACATTGTCAGGCTGACACTATAGATAATATAGGAACTGACAAAGATCCAAACGTTCACAATGTCACATATCATGATAATCTGTCTCCTGAGGAGTCACAACCAATCACATCGTAATAAAGTACGCAAGCCGACAAGGCTGCCACAACATGTCAATACCATACATAAGCCGACAAAGCTATCACGACATGTCAATATCATACGTAAGACATATGGACGCGGCTGAACAAAACTTATACATAACCCACACATATGTCTACAGACCTCTAAGAGTATCAACAGTGACATATGACGGGACAGGGCCCCGCCGTACCCCTGGATAAACATATATATACATCAAAAGGATCTGTACCAAAAGTCTAGGCTCCGGAACAATGGAGCACTCCAAGACAGCTGAGTAAGAGTCCTAAGCTGGAGGATCACAAAAGCGAGTATCTGTACCTGCAGGCATGAAACGCAGCCCCCGGAGAAAGGGGGTCAGTACGAGATATGTACTGAGTATGTAAAGCATGAAATACAGTAAAGAGGATCATAACTGAAATAGGGAGTATAGGAGACAAGGTTAACATCCAAAATACCAAAACACTTGCCTTTTGAAACGTAAATCATGCATGTCAATATCATATATCATACCCGGCCCATTATGGGACTCGGTGACATAATCATATCATCATATATATATAAATATAACGTGTCCCGGCCCTCTAGTGAGGGACTCGGTGAATAAAGTCATCCTTGGCGCCATAATCACATTACCATATCATCATATCATCACACATATATATAACGTGTCCCGGCCCACTAGTGAGGGACTCGGTGAACAATGCAGCGAAACTGTGCACGAAAACGTGTCCTGGCCCGGGACTCAGTGAAAGATATATTGAGGCATGCACGAGCAGAGTAATTCAAAACATTATCAAGACTCAAACAGAATAAGAAGAAAGGATTTACACCTGAGTATCAATAGCGACAATCAAATCAAATATCCCTCGAACGTCATCATAAACAATATCAAAAGAGCCTTACGAAACATAGACATATGTCAATATAGAATGAAACAACTTATAGAAGTCAAGGACATCAGTTATCGTAGAGTTTCTAGGAATAGGAACTTATATGTATATCGACTATTATCCAACGTATAGGAAACTGAAGAGGGATGCTCAATAACTTAAGAGTTCTAACATCAAGAAGTGAATAAGAATCATGAATCACACTCAAGACTTATGAATAGGATTACCCCAAAGCTCATATCATTCATCACTTAAATCTAAGACATGCCAAAAGAAAGAAGGGACAGCTTTACATACCTGTTTAACGACTATTCGCAAGCCCGTTCGCTTTGTCGCTCTTTTAGCCCATTTAATATAAAAGTGATGTTATCGTTAGTAACTCTACTTTCAAGTTCGTAAATCCGTAGCCCATCGCTTATAAAACCTATTCTTTAACTTATACTTTCTCGTTTAGGGTTTTTCATTAGTTAAGGACTTAACGAAAATCGGGCAACATTTCCCCTATATATTCGCCTAACCCGAATTTCCAATTATTCTCCTGTCATCACAGAAATACCAACAATAGAGACATACATACAAAATTCTTACAATTCAGCCCATAACAATTCTAACAACTCAACAACCTTTCTGAATCCACTTCAACCCACGATTTCACATAACATCAATTTTATGCATTTTCTTACTTCCAATTTCGTCCAATACAATTTTAATAATTCCATTACAACACTATTAACACAATTATACCACAAAATAAGAAAATCTTACCAAATTTTTCTCGGAGGAATTTTTACGCTCAATTGCTCAAATTTTACAATTTCTTCTTCTCCAACTTAATATCCAATGTTGCTATCACCTCCTTGAACTTGTAAACCACTTGAATTAAATCAAAATAGCAACAAAATCATTGCTTTCCTTCAACCATGGCTGGCCGAGAGCAGCCATGGAAGTTCGTATTTTTTTCTAACTTTGATCTTAAGAAAATGAAATGAAAATGGTTTGTTGTTCATCATTCAACCATATATATGGTTCCCTTTAAATTTCCACGTGCCCCCTCCCTTTATGACTCACCAAATTAATTTGTTCAATTGTTTTTTTTTTTAATTTTCGGGTGGGGCCCACTTTTATTAATTAAGTTAATAAATTTTAATAAATCGTTAATCCTTACTTAATAATCTAATCACAATTAATTAGTCCCTAATTTCCAATAATATTCCTATGCTAAATAAAATTTGTAAACAATTTGTGTAATAATTAAAATTGAAAATTAAAAGTTCCTACCCCATGTCCGAAAATAATCCCGTCTTTAACTTGAGTCGATTTGCTTGCGAATAATTCGACGCATAATAATATGGGGCATAACATCCTTCCCCCCTTTGGAACATTCGTCCTCGAATGTTAATTTGGTCCTGAACTCCCAATACTTTCCCAAGTGTTCTCTTATTTAACTATGCCCTTCGCATACCTCTTCCTGACTTTCTTTTAAAGGTTTTTAACTATCACTTGTTTTTAATCCTTGATCTAGGTCTTTAGGGTTGGCTATGAAATAGCGCTAGAGTTTCCTCACATTATAACTTTACATAGCTGCTCTATGATCTGTCTATTATTAACTGATATAATTTCGAAAGGGTTCTTGATTTGCCATATCAATTCACTGTCTTTTAATAACCAGCTCGTTCTGATCGTCTCGCTTAAACCACTTCACAATTTCCCTTGATCCAACTTGTAACACTTTAGGCATATCATTTCGTATCGCTTCTCTATCTTTAATTCGAACTCTTCTATTGCCTCTTCACTCATATTTTTCTCTTAGTTTTCCTATCACGCATCATGTTGCAATCTTACAAGAATATATGTGGGTTCTCAAATCGGCCCGAGAAATACTTTAGCGTCGTCTCACTAGTCTTTATACAGACCTTACATTCTTCGCTTGTATCTTTCAATTGAGGCTCAACTATGGTTTTTGCCCTCAGTACTAATTTCATCTCTGTAGTTTTGCCTCAAGCCATCTTACTCCTTTCCCTAATGTATCCAAAATATCGTAACCACATTGTTATTACTGAATCCTTACTCTTTTCATCGAGTACTCACTTGGTCTCATCCTTGACATACAAATATGCGTAGATCGCATAATTATTCTTGTATAACTTGTACAAAGTGCATCCAATCTTAGTCATAGTCTTTCCTTCTCCTGGTTTATTCTGCTCTACATATCTTATTGTACTAAAACTCACTTGCTGCCTATTTTGTCATACTCCTCTCCTTTCCCTTCTCCTTTGCTACTTATGTGTCACTTTGTCATTAGCCAATAACTCCGTTGCCAATGTCTTAACCTTTAATTCAGTATAGCCTTGCTATCCTTTATAACATCTTTTAAGTTACTCGTTACCATCCTCTTGTCGTATTCCTCCTTTTTATAAGCATCCACCTTCTGATGTCGTATTATCCAAGGTCTTTACCAAATATTCTCAGCACTGTCTCAAATACCATCTTGGCTTCTATCCGTTTATTGCTGGCTTTCAGATCCCACTAACTTGTTTCAACATGGGATTTCACTTGAAGTTTAAGTATTGACATTAAACGTGTTGCAGTGTCAGTTGATTTCATCTTACACTTGCATTTCTCTCATCCGCTTCCCCCCTTTTAGGTGTACTCACATCATTATCTATTTATATTCCGCTCTATGCCTCCATTTCCAATTTTCAAATTCCTATGATTCTTTCTCCAATACATATGGTATACTGCGCCATATCCATGTCTTCTTTTATATCATCTATAACTTAGATTACCCATGTATGAAACCCTAACACAATCACGAGGCAATGAGAACCCTCGATAGATAGTACAAAATCTTAGCTGATGGTCGGTGTTATATCCCGTATTTTTATTGGTCGAGTTATTCGCAAGAGAATCGACTCAAGTTAAAGACGGGATCATTTTCGGGCACGAAACAGAAAATCTTTAATTTCCGGTCTCTATTAGAAAAATAAATTGTTTATGAATTTTACTTAGTGTAAAAATATTAATGGAAAGTTGGGATTAATTTACCATGATTAGATTATTAAGTGGGGGTTAAAATTTAAATTTTTTCACTAAACAAGTCATTAGTGCACAAAGTGGGCCCACCAAGACATGTGGCCAAATTTAATTGGCTCAAGCCTTGGGTGGGCCACGTGTCCAGCCCATGAGCTGCATCTAAATGGGAAAATAATGACTCACAAGTCCACCCAAACCCTCATTTCATCTTCCACAACAAGCTAGAGAGAGAGAGAGAGAAGACACAAGCCATGGCATTCGTCCATGGCTAGCAAAAGTTGGAGCTCGAATTTCTTGATCCAAAAAATCATATTTTCAAAGTATTCCAACCAGTTAGGAAGGCTATAATAACGTGGATTAGTCATTTGGAGCAACAAGAACAAGTATTAGTTCATTTCACAACTTCTAGCCAAATTAAGAAGCCAACTCGTTAAGGTAAGATTTCGTTTTCTTTTGTTATAAGATTGGAGTTAATGATGTTGTAATGGATCTATTAAGTTGTATTATGTGAAGTTGGAAGTAAGAAAAATTGTTTGATTAAAGTTGGCATTAAAAGTGGGCAGATTTGGAGTTGTTTTAATTGGGTTGAGTTTGATTAGTGTTGTCATTATTATGGTATGATATTTGTAGATAATTTGTTTATGTTGAAGGGCTGGAAATATGGTTATTGACATGTATATGGGCTGTTTTCAATGGTAAAAATTACACTTGATTCCATGTGTTTGTAATTTTGTGGAATAAAGGTCGAAAATTGTATTTCGATGTTGTAGTGTTGATGGACTATTTTGGGTTTGCTATTGAAACGAAATTGAAGTAATTTCTTGTACATGTATGGTGGTTGTTATTAATGTTATGGATTATGTGTAAAAGGTGAAAGGGAAGTTTAAATCATGTTAGAACTTGTTGTGAAATTAGAGCAGTTTCCTTGCATATAATAGTTGATGTTATTGTTGTTGTGGGCTGTTTTGATAAGGTTTTTGGTGGAAAATCTCATGTGATTATATGGCTATTTGAGGTTGTCATTGTTATGGTTAAATTGTAGTTAGGGGTTGTTCTTGAAGAATTGGAGAATTAAGGATAGTTAAGAATTGTATTGTGACGTTATAATGGATGGGGCTGTTTTAGAACTTGTTGTAATGTTACGATAGTTTTCTTGCATATAGAGGTTGATGTTGTTGCTGTGTTGTTGCTGATGCGAATCATCAAACTTGGAGGAAAGAAGCGTATAAAATATCGTATGAGAAGTGTGTCGATCTGCTTGGTATATTCTTAGATGTTCGTGAGATTATCGGTCATTGTTATGTGGTAACTAAGGGCTGTTTTGGGGCTGTTTTGTAATGAATTTCGTGGCTGTTTTGTGATGAATTTCATGGCTGTTGTGATGAATTTTGTGGCTGTTTTGGGGCTGCTTGTTATAAATTTCGTGGCTGTTTTGTAGTGACATTTAAGGGGCTGTTTGTTGTAATTTTCGTGGCTGCTCTTGTTGAGTCGAAATGCAGGGATTATAGTTATGATTATGTACAATATATGTAGTATATTTGCTGGAGTAGGGGCTGTTCTTGATGGCTGGTCTAACATTGCTAAAGGGGCTGGATAAACATACGGAATTAGTGTATTAATCACTTTGTTGTTGTGGTTGTTGTACTCCATGGATGTAAAGAGAAAGAATGATAGCAATGGTGTATGTAGTGCATATGGGGATGATTTTGTTATGTCCTTGAGTTGTGTCTTGTTATTGATGTTGTTGACCTCGTATGTGAGTTGAGGATGTATGCAAGTAGTGGAAGTGCTGTCCACTTGTTTTTATACAAGAACGAGTTATCGTTACTAGCAACCACCAATTTGATGGACATGCTACCATTGTTATAGGTTGAAGTGCCAATCGAGACGAGTTTAAATTATTGAATTGGTACAGACGGCAAACGGTATGTAAAGCCTACCTTTTCTTCTTTTGGCATGACCTTTATGAAAAGAACAAATAACGTATATGTATGCTTCTAAAGAAAATCGTATTCTTAGAGCCACTAGGATGGCTAACATCTTTGACTTCCATAAGCTATTCCATATGACTTGATACGTATTTATGATGTTCGAAGATTCTAGTTGTTATGTTTCCGAATATTGTTCGAAAGAAAATCGAGATGACTAAAGTCTTTGATGAATACTTTGATATGTAAATATGGTCTTAAAGTCTCCATTTGATTTGATCCATAATGTTGTTCGAAAGTTATCTAATATGAATGATACTTGAATTTCCAAGTATGGCTTATGAAATGTTTTTCAGAAGGTTCTGTACTTCAAAAGCTCGTAACTTTCTTATACTAATTCCGATTGACCCGAATCTTATTTTTGAGCCTTCAGATGTCGATAAATATATTTGTCCATCGAGGTTTGAAATTTATTTATGTACTTATATGCATATGGTTTCCTCACTACTCCGCTCGTGCTTACTACTATGATATCGTTCGCCAGATCCCGGGCCGGTTTTGTGATCGTGCGCACTGTGTTATATTCGGCAGTATGATGTGTTACGGTTCCCGATACCTCGCCATAGGGCCGGGTACCGCTTATATACGGCGTTATGATGTGATATGGCATATGATGTGTTCTGATGATATGATATGTTCGGGGATTGTACGGAGATTTGAAACCTTCTGGAGTATGATGTTATGTGGCGCCAGCGTCGGAGTGGCGACCACGTTCCTGAGCCCTATGCATGATTTTTATTTGCATTATTTATGTTTTCAGCACAGGTTTTGATATACTAATTCTGCATCCATTTTCCGTACTTCTCACTTCAGTTATGATTTGGATTACTGTATTTCATGCTTTACATACTCAGTACATATTTCATACTGACCCCCTTTCTTCGACGGCTGCGTTTCATGCCCGCAGGTGCAGACGTTCGTTCTGGCGACCCGCCAGTGTAGGATCCCTATTCTGCTATTTTGGAGTACTCCTTTGATCCGGAGCCCATATATTTGGTACATATCTTTTGTTGTACATGTTTCTGTATATATGACTATTTGGGGTACGGCGGGGCCTTGTCCCGTCATATGTTTCTGTTGTGGTTTGTAGAGGCCTGTAGACATATATGTGGGTCATGGGTCGTGTTTGTTAGGTTATGTCTGTGACTTGTGCCTTAAGCGGTCCTGTTTGCTATTATGGCCGAAACGGCCCATATGTTTGTATTTGTATGTATATTCGGGCGATGTGTATTCCGCCAGCCTGCCGGCTTTTGTATGATATTTCTGTTACGGGTGACCGCTTAAGACGACGTCTGTTCTTAGTATTTGTGCAAAATAACGCATGTTAAATATGAATAAGTCTTTGATATGTCGATTTGGTAAGTGAATGAGTATGGGTGTCCAGTTAGGGCACTAGTCACGGTCCACGGGGTTGGGTCGTGACAAAAGTGGTATCAGAGCGGTTTGTCCTCGGTATGTTTACAGGCCGTGTCTAGTAGAGTCTTGTTTATCGGTGTGTTGTGCACCACATCTATAAACAGGAGGCTACAGGACATTTAGGATGTTACCTTTCTTTCATATCTAAGATCGTGCAATAGAGCCCAACCATAGGAAATGAAATTCCTTATACTAACCCTCGATTTCAGCTGAAGAACGGCATCGCCAGACGAAAGTGACTGATGATATTGGAAGTTACAAAGTACACAGGTGAGCAACGGTGTGAAAGACGCATGTCGAATAAGGTAAGAATATTGAAGTATGATTGAAATGTAAAGTTGAGGAATGAAAGGAAAGGTAGATAGGAAGGTATAACAGGACAGATCGTTAAGGATCAGGTACGTCTCGGGGTGTGATATGTGAGGTAAGTTTCGACATCTTTATACTTTTACTTGAAATTGGGAGCCCTGTGCGGCTATGATACGATATAATGTATACATATATATGTTGGCCCTGTGAGGCATTGCTGGTATTTCCTGCGTGCAGGTTTTGGGATAGTAAGAAATACAGAGGAAACTCTGCCAAACTTTTCCTAGAAATAAAAGGAGGATGAGATATGAAAAGCAGAATGAACAAAGAGAAGGAAAGACTACGACTAAGATTGGATATATTTTATACAAGTTGTACAAGAATATTGGTATGCTAAGAAAGAGACTACATGTGATAGCAATAAAAGAGATTCCCCCGAAATTTTTGTAAGACCCTATGGGACTAGTTTAACATTCGAGGACGAATGTTCTAAAGGGGGGGGGGGGGGGGGAGGATGTTATATCCCGTATTTTTATACGTCGAGTTATTCGCAAGAGAATCGACTCAAGTTAAAGACGGGATCATTTTCGGGCACGAAACAGAAAATCTTTAATTTCCGGTCTCTATTAGAAAATAAATTGTTTATGAATTTTACTTAGTGTAAAAATATTAATGGAAAGTTGGGATTAATTTACCATGATTAGATTATTAAGTGGGGGTTAAAATTTAAATTTTTTCACTAAACAAGTCATTAGTGCACAAAGTGGGCCCACCAAGACATGTGGCCAAATTTAATTGGCTCAAGCCTTGGGTGGGCCACGTGTCCATCCCATGAGCTGCATCTAAATGGGAAAATAATGACTCACAAGTCCACCCAAACCCTCATTTCATCTTCCACAACAAGCTAGAGAGAGAGAGAGAAGACACAAGCCATGGCATTCGTCCATGGCTAGCAAAAGTTGGAGCTCGAATTTCTTCATCAAAAAAATCATATTTTCAAAGTATTCCAACCAGTTAGGAAGGCTATAATAACGTGGATTAGTCATTTGGAGCAACAAGAACAAGTATTAGTTCATTTCACAACTTCTAGCCAAATTAAGAAGCCAACTTGTTAAGGTAAGATTTCGTTTTCTTTTGTTATAAGATTGGAGTTAATGATGTTGTAATGGATCTATTAAGTTGTATTATGTGAAGTTGGAAGTAAGAAAAATTGTTTGATTAAAGTTGGCATTAAAAGTGGGCAGATTTGGAGTTGTTTTAATTGGGTTGAGTTTGATTAGTGTTGTCATTATTATGGTATGATATTTGTAGATAATTTGTTTATGTTGAAGGGCTGGAAATATGGTTATTGACATGTATATGGGATTTTGTCAATGGTAAAAATTACACTTGATTCCATGTGTTTGTAATTTTGTGGAATAAAGGTCGAAAATTGTATTTCGATGTTGTAGTGTTGATGGACTGTTTTGGGTTTGCTATTGAAACGAAATTGAAGTAATTTCTTGTACATGTATGGTTGTTGTTATTAATGTTATGGATTATGTGTAAAAGGTGAAAGGGAAGTTTAAATCATGTTAGAACTTGTTGTGAAATTAGAGCAGTTTCCTTGCATATAATAGTTGATGTTGTTGTTGTTGTGGGCTGTTTTGATAAGGTTTTTGGTGGAAAATCTCATGTGATTATATAGCTATTTGAGGTTGTCATTTTTATGGTTAAATTGTAGTTAGGGGCTGTTCTTGAGGAATTGGAGAACTAAGGATAGTTAAGAATTGTATTGTGACGTTATAATGGATGGGGCTGTTTTAGAACTTATTGTAATGTTACGATAGTTTTCTTGCATATAGAGGTTGATGTTGTTGCTGTGTTGTTGCTGATGCGAATCATCAAACTTGGAGGAAAGAAGCGTATAAAATATCGTATGCGAAGTGTGTCGATCTGCTTGGTATATTCTTAGATGTTCGTGAGATTATCGGTCATTGTTATGTGGTAACTAAGGGCTGTTTTGGGGCTGTTTTGTAATGAATTTCGTGGCTGTTTTATGATGAATTTCATGGCTGTTGTGATGAATTTTGTGGCTGTTTTGGGGCTGCTTGTTATAAATTTCGTGGCTGTTTTGTAGTGACATTTTGGGGGCTGTTTGTTGTAATTTTCGTGGCTGCTCTTGTTGAGTCGAAATGCAGGGATTATAGTTATGATTATGTACAATATATGTAGTATATTTGCTGGAGTATGGGCTGTTCTTGATGGCTGGTCTAACATTGTTAAAGGGGCTGGATAAACATAAGGAATTAGTGTATTAATCACTTTGTTGTTGTGGTTGTTGTACTCCATGGATGTAAAGAGAAAGAATGATAGCAATGGTGTATGTAGTGCATATGGGGCTGATTTTGTTATGTCCTTGAGTTGTGTCTTGTTATTGATGTTGTTGACTTCGTATGTGAGTTGAGGATGTATGCAAGTAGTGGAAGTGCTGCCCACTTGTTTTAATACAAGAACGAGTTATCGTTTACTAGCAACCACCAATTTGACGGACATGCTACCATTGTTATAGGTTGAAGTGCCAATCGAGACGAGTTTAAATTATTGAATTGGTACAGACGACAAGCGGTATGTAAAGCCTACCTTTCCTTCTTTTGGCATGACCTTTATGAAAAGAACAAATAACGTATATGTATGCTTCTAAAGAAAATCCTATTCTTAGAGCCACTAGGATGGCTAACATCTTTGACTTCCATAAGCTATTCCATATGACTTGATACGTATTTATGATGTTCGAAGATTCTAGTTGTTATGTTTCCGAATATTATTCGAAAGAAAATCGAGATGACTAAAGTCGTTGATGAATACTTTGATATGTAAATATGGTCTTAAAGTCTCCATTTGATTTGATCCATAATGTTGTTCGAAAGTTTTCTAATATGAATGATACTTGAATATCCAAGTATGGCTTATGAAATGTTTTTCAGAAGGTTCTGTACTTCAAAAGCTCGTAACTTTCTTATACTAATTCCGATTGACCCGAATCTTATTTTTGAGCCTTCAGATGTCGGTAAATATATTTGTCCATCGAGGTTTGAAATTTATTTATGTACTTATATGCATATGGTTTCCTCACTACTCCGCTCGTGCTTACTACTATGATATCGTTCGCCGGATCCCGGGCCGGTTTTGTGATCGTGCGCACTATGTTATATTCGGCAGTATGATGTGTTACGGTTCCCGAGACCTCGCCATATGGCCAGGTACCGCTTATATACGGCGTTATGATGTGATATGGCATATGATGTGTTCTGATGATGTGATATGTTTCGATGATATGATATGTTCGGGGATTGTACGGAGATTTGATACCTTCTGGAGTATGATGTGTTGTGGCGCCAGCGTCGGAGTGGCGACCACGTTCCTGAGCCCTATGCATGATTTTTATTTGCATTATTTATGTTTTCAGCACAGGTTTTGATATACTAATTCTGTATCCATTTTCCGTACTTCTCACTTCAGTTATGATTTGGATTATTGTATTTCATGCTTTACATACTCAGTACATATTTCGTACTGACCCCCTTTCTTCGGGGGCTGCGTTTCATGCCCGCAGGTGCAGACGTTCGTTCTGGCGACCCGCCAGTGTAGGATCCCTATTCTGCTATTTTGGAGTACTCCTTTGATCCGGAGCCCATATATTTGGTACATATCTTTTGTTGTACATGTTTCTGTATATATGACTATTTGGGGTACGGCGGGGCCCTGTCCCGTCATATGTTTCTGTTGTGGTTTGTAGAGGCCTGTAGACATATATGTGGGTCATGGGTTGTGTTTGTTCGGTTATGTCTGTGACTTGTGCCTTAAGCGGTCCCGTTTGCTATTATGGCCAAAACGGCCCATATGTTTGTATTTGTACGTATATTCGGGCGATGTGTATTCCGCCAGCCTGCCGGCTTTTGTATGATATTTCTATTGCGGGTGATCGCTTAAGACGACGTTTGTTCTCAGTATTTGTGCAAAATAACGCATGTTAAATATGAATAAGTCTTTGATATGTCGATTTGGTAAGTGAATGAGTATGGGTGTCCAGTTAGGGCACTAGTCACGGTCCACAGGGTTGGGTCGTGACAGTTGGTACTCGAGTAATATAACTAATGCAGCAATTTATCCAAAGCCACATTCCATCCATTCCAATATATGATTAGTTAGTGCTTATAGTCGTTCCAAATTCTCAATTAGGTAGTACTCATGTTCTGATGATCAGTGTCCAAAGTTCTCTTGTAACACATTTTTTTCCAACTTGTATCATCTGTTTCCTCTAATAAATTTACAATACATCATTTGTTCCTCATACCGACAGTCCTTGTCCTTTAAGGATTTCACTATTTCCGAGGTGAAGTCATATATACGCAGCACTCCTCTATGCCTTATGCTCTTTCACCCCCGTCGTGTGCCCAATGCTAACTTCTAATTTACTCAAAATCATATCAAATCCGTCTTAATAATGGTTTTATCTTACCACCTTGTCGTCTTACTTCACCTTTAAGTTCGTAATTATATATTCTTCTTTCGTTCTATACTCGTACTCAATTAATCACGTCCATCTTAGGTGCTTTCTTTAGTATTCCTTTCCATTTCTCCAGTCTATGTTCATCTTTTATTTTGTGCACGAAGAATCTCATGCTACCCTTGTATCTTTCGAAAAACACTATTTCTGCATGACCCCTGTTCTCATCCTCCAAACGTATTCTGTTCATCCCTGTTTGTCCTTGTCATACTAGTCGTTTTCTAGCACTCATTCTACCTCGTTACTCATTTTTCTGTAGCAGGGTTTTTCACAAGTTATGCCATTTATATTACTCGTGTTCTCGGCTACGTCATAACCTGTTACTACACTGTTATCTCGCTTTCACTCTAGTTACCACTTGATCTCTATTCTGAACTTCCCTATAGGACCTTGTATGTCTTTCTTATTCGTTCTACCTTTGCTTTCTCCGTTTCACACTAATCACATCATATCCTTTAGTATCTCACAAGCTGTCTTATCAATACCTTCATAATTTGTCATAATTCTTCCTCCTCCGTATTTTTATCCCAATCATACTACTACTCCTTTTAACTGTCAACTCGTCGTAATTTATCCCTACTTACCGGGTCACTTGATACCTCAATAAAATGTTTTGTTAAGGGTTGCCATTTTTTTTTCTATATCATCCCTTAGTATCACAAGCCCTCCCGAATCATCCTAGCATTTCATCCACAACATATGAAATACCTAATCCAAGACAGCCCACAAGTTTGGGTTTTCTTTCCACAAATTCCATTTCCAATTAGTTGATTAAGAACTACTAAACTCAAGGTCATAAAGATATAATGAAATGCTACCTCAAATGGTTCTATCAATTCGGGTCTTATCCATATTCTACTAGCAACAAAAGGAGAAATATACGATAATGTGGAGCCTGGGTCTATCAATGAATATATGTCTCGAAACAAAAAACTGATAGTATACCTGTAACCACATTTGGTGACGCCTCCTGATCCTGTCTACTAACCAAGGCATATATGAGGTTCGAAGGACCGCTAGAACTGGAGGCTCCACCACGACCTCTACCACGGCCTGCTGGTACATGAACATCCTGCCCCATAGGGCGCATAGCTACAGAAGAAGATGAACCAGCAACCGACCCAGTGGGCTGAACCACACCGCCCAAACCACCGCTATACGGACACTCTCTCATAATATGGACTTGACGGCTACACGAAAAGCAAGCACCTGTAACGAGACGACATTCCCCAGGATGGAGCCTACCACACCGAGAACACTGAGGCATAGATGGCCTCGATTGGCTCAAACCTATGTTCGACTGCGAACCCGAAGCCTTGGAGCTCTGACCGGCTCCTGAATATCCTGTACTATCAAACCTCCTACCGGGAACTGAGGAGGTGCACTATGTGCTGGCTGGGACGGATACCTGATATGCTGCTGAGGCTGCCCGCCTCGATACTCACCAGGATAGCCAGCCGATCTAGCCCTTTTATGCTGGCCCCTATCATACTCTCTATCTGGCTGGCATCCTCTGTGTCGATCCTCTACCCCCTGTGCATATGCCTGTATCCGAGCAATATCCATACCTGGCTGAAGAGCCACTGCCATACAACCATCAACCAAATAACGATCTAACCCCATCACATACCGATGCACTCTATCCGCCATATCAGCTACAATAGTGGGTGCATATCTATCCAACTAGTCAAACTCTAGGCTATACTCTCGAACACTCCTGCCCCCCTGCCTCAACTGTAAGAATCTATCAACTCTGGCTCGCCGCATCTCTGGAGGCAGAACGTGGCCAAGGAAGGCCTCCACAAACTCATCACATACTTCTGGAGGAGCATTCTCGGCCCTAGACAACTCCCACGATTCATACCAATTGACAGCCACATCCCGCAATCGATACGAAGCTAACTCAACAGACTCAGTCTCAGAAGCCTTAATTATCCACAACGTACGCTGCATCTGCCGAACAAACTCCAGCGAGTCATCCTCGGGCTTCGATCCGAAAAACTCTGGAGGATTACAGCTTAGGAAGTCGCGGGCTCTCAAACTATCATGTCTATCCGCCTGGTCAACCCCTAGTCCATGCCTGAGAGCCTGTCCTGCCACTAATCTGGTGAGCAACTAAACGGCATCTCTCATGGCTCTATCTTCCGCCCCTGGCTGAGGAGCTGGAGGCTCAGGTGCTGGGACCTCGAGAACTGGCGGTGGAGCCGCCCCCTGACCCAGAGTTGTCGCTGCCCTAGGTTCCTCTGGAAGTGGCGGTGTAGCAGAACTCGCGGACTGAAACACAATCTCAAGCATAAACTGGGCACGAGCCCTAGTAACTCTCCGAGTCTGGCTAGTATCCCCGCTACCGATTTGCCCTTCTGGCAGCTGTCGCTTTCTTTGGAGGCATAGCTATAAACATAATAGTCTTTTAGGAAGGGATTATCCTGATAATACAGCTCTATCGCACGATCTAGGATAAGAAGGGAAAGATAACATCCTAAATGTCCTGTAGTTTCCTGTTTATAGATGTGGAGCACAACACACCGATAAACAAGACTCTACTAGACACGGTCTGTAGACGCTCCGAGGATGAACTGCTCTGATACCACTTTTGTCACGACCCAACCCCATGGGCCGTGACCAGTGCCCGAGATGGGCACTCGTATACGTACCTGTTAAACATAGTCAGGCTGACACTATAGACAATATAGGAACTGACAAAGATTCAAACGTTCACAATGTCATATATCATGATAATCTGTCTCCTGAGGAGTCACAACCAATCACATCGTAATAAAGTACGCAAGCCGACAAGGCTGCCACAACATGTTAATACCATACATAAGCCGACAAGGCTATCACGACATGTCAATATCATATATGAAAGCCATATGGACGCGGCTGAACAAAACTTATACATAACCCACACATATGTCTACAGACCTCTAAGAGTATCAACAGTGACATATGACGGGACAGGGCCCCGCCTTACCCCTGGATAAACATATATATACATCAAAAGGATCTGTACCAAAAGTCTAGGCTCCAGAACAATGGAGCACTCCAATACAGCTGAGTAAGAGTCCTAAGCTGGAGGATCACCAAAGCGAGTATATGTACCTGCGGGCATGAAACGTAGCCCCCCGGAGAAAGGGGGTCAGTACGAGATATGTACTGAGTATGTAAAGCATGGAATACAGTAAAGAGGATCATAACTGAAATAGGGAGTACAAGAGACAAGGTTAACATCCAGAATACCAAAACCACTTGCCTTTTGAAACGTAAATCATGCATGGCAATATCATATATCATACCCGGCCCATTATAGGACTCGGTGACATAATCATATCATCATATATATATATATATATATATATATATATATATATAACGTGTCCCGGCCCTCTAGTGAGGGACTCGGTGAATAAAGTCATCCTTGGCGCCATAATCACATTACCATATCATCATATCATCACATATATATATAACGTGTCCCGACCCTCTAGTGAGGGACTCGGTGAACAATGCAGCGAAACTGTGCACGAAAACGTATCCTGGCCCGGGACTCAGTGAAAGATATATTGAGGCATGCACGAGCAGAGTAGTGAGCAACCATATGCAATTCAAAACATTATCAAGACTCAAACAGAATAAGAAGAAGGGATTTACACCTGAGTATCAATAGCGACAATCATATCAAATATCCCTCGAACGTCATCATAAACAATATCAAAAGAGCCTTAGGAAACATAGACATATGTCAATACAGAATGAAACAGCTTATAGACGTCAAGGACATCAGTTATCGTAGAGTTTTTAGGAATAGGAACTTATATATATATCGACTATTATCCAACATATAGGAAACTGAAGAGGGATGCTCAATCAGTTAAGAGTTCTAACATCAAGAAGTGAATAAGAATCATGAATCACACTCAAGACTTATGAATAGGATTACCCCAAAGCTCATATTATTCATCACTTAATCTAAGACATGCCAAAAGAAAGAAAGGGCAACTTTACATACCTGTTTAACGACTATTCGCAAGCCCGTTCGTTTTGTCGCTCTTTTAGCCTATTTAATATAAAAGTGATGTTATCGTTAGTAACTCTACTTTATAGTTCATAAATCCGTAGCACATCGCTTATAAAACTTATTCTTTAACTTATACTTTCTCGTTTAGGGTTTTTCATTAGTTAAGGACTTAACGAAAATCGGGCAGCATTTCCCCTATATATTCGCCTAACCCGAATTTCCAATTATTCTCCTGTCATCACAGAAATACCAACAATAGAGAAATACATACAAAATTCTTACAATTCAGCCCATAACAATTCTAACAACTCAACAACCTTTCTGAATCCACTTCAACCCACGATTTCACATAACATCAATTTTATGCATTTTATTACTTCCAATTTTATCCAATCCAGTTTTAATAATTCCATTACAACACTATTAACACAATTATACCACAAAATAATAAAATCTTACCAAATTTTTCTCGGAGGTATTTGTACGCTCAATTGCTCCAATTTTACAATTTCTTCTTCTCCAACTTAATATCCAATGTTGCTATCACCTCCTTGAACTTGTAAACCACTTGAATTCAATCAAAATAGCAACAAAATCATTGCTTTCCTTCAACCATGGCTGGCCGAGAGCAGCCATGGAAGTTCATATTTTTTTTCTAACTTTGATCTTAAGAAAATGAAATGAAAATGGTTTGTTGTTCATCATTCAACCATATATATGGTTCCCCTTAAACTGCCACGTGCCCCCTTCCTTTATGACTCACCAAATTAATTTGTTCAATTGTTTTTTTAATTTTTGGGTGGGGCCCACTTTTATTAGTTAAGTTAATAAATTTTAATAAATCATTAATCCTTACTTAATAATATAATCACAATTAATTAGTCCCTAATTTCCAATAATATTCCTATGGTAAATTAAATTTATAAACAATTTGTGTAATAATTAAAATTGAAAATTAAAAGTTCCTATCCCATGTCCGAAAATAAACCCGTCTTTAACTTGAGTCGATTTGCTTGCGAATAATTCGACGCATAAAAATACGAGGCATAACAAATAGTATCTTTTCAAGTGTGCCACGTTCCAATTATTTTGCAGCTGCTGGCCATCTTTTGATTCAAGCTGGTATGAACTTTTACCGGTTATTCATGTTACTCTATACAGTCCTTCCCAATTCAGACCCAAGTTCCCTTTGTGGGGGGTTTTTGTTGTGCAGAGTGACCTTCCGAAGGACCAAGTCCCCGACTTGGAAGTGTCAAAGATTTTCCCTTGGATTGTAGTATCTTCCCATCCGTTGTTTCTGTGCTGCTAAATGAACCAACGTCGTTTCACGAAGTTCATCCGTTAAGTTGAGCTTCACAACCATAACCTCATCATTTGATTATTCTATTACATACTAGAATCTCAAACTTGGCTCCCCCACTTCGATAGGAATCCAAACCTCCGCATCATAGACCAATGAAAATGGTGTTCATCGGTGCTCGACCTCGAGGTCATTCAGTAAACCCAAAGTACTTTCGGGACTCATCCAACCGTTTCCTTAGGTTCTGAATGATAGTTTTGTTTGTTAACCCTGGTTGCTCGTTCGCACTTGGATGATACGGAGTTGACATTATCTTTTAGATTTTCAAACCTTCGAAGAAATCATTGGCTTTATTGCCTATGAACTGCCAGCCATTGTCGCATGTGATTTCAGTTGGAATACCGAACCGATAGATGATATGGTCCCATATAACGTTAATGACCTCCTTTTCTCTGACTTTTTCGAAAGCCTGCGCTTCAACCCAGTTAGAAAAATAGTCAGTCATAAACAGTATGAAACGAGCCTTACCTGGTGCCTAAGGTAAAGGACCTACAATATCCATCCCCCACTTCATGAATGGCCATGGAGATAATACCGGATGTAACAATTCCCCTAGGTTGATGGATCATCAGAGCATGCCTTTGGTATCCATCGTACTTCTAAACAATGTTATTTGCTTCCTCTTCCATATGATCCCAATAATATCAGGCCCGAATTAACTTTCGAACGAACTGTTCTGCTCCGGAGTGGTTTCCATAAGTCCCTTGATGGACTTCGCGCATGATGTAATCAGTTTCTCCGGGCCCCAAAGATCTAGCTAAAGGGTCGTAGAATGATCTTCGATACAATTTTCCTTTGACCAGGCAATATCTTGCCGCTTTGGTCCGAAGAGCCCTAGATTCCTTAGGATCTGTGGGCAGCTTCCCATCTTCGAGATAATTAATGTACTTGTTGTGCCAATCCCAAGTCAAGCTAGTTGTGTTTACCTTGGCATGACCGTTTTCTACCGTAGAGTTCATCAGTCGAACAACCATTCCTGAATTAAATTTCTCCGCTTCTATCGATGAACCCAAGCTGGCCAATGCATCGGCTTCGGTGTTCTGCTCCCTAGGCACATGCTGCATGGTCCATTCTTTAAATCAATGTAAAACCATATGAATTTTGTTACATCTCGGAAAAATTTTCATTGATGCACAATGAATAGACTAACGAAGAGCACGAAGTATATGGTATTTCAATAAGTAAGGAATCACATTTGATGACCCTAATTAAGATTTCAAAGACATTCGAGGTAAGAGGAGAAAGTTTGCCAAGAGAAGGCAAGACATACAATATGTATCGGAAAGGATTTACGAGTTACAAGTTAATGATGATTTAATGATGCTTTAGAGAAGAGTTATAACGTCCCTTAGATTGTTAATGAGGTGATAAATAAGTGTTAAGAAGGTTCCATAAGGATTGGAGATCAAACGTGTCGACAAGAATGAATTCGGAAGAACTGGGAATTATATGGCCCAACATACTGGCCGTATAAATTATACTGGTCGTATGTTTGGAAGTATATTCATCCCATATTAGCACCCCTCACTGGACCAAAAGTACGACCAAACATACGGTCAGTATAATTTATACAGCCGGAATGTTGGTCCATGAAATTCAAGCGGGACAGATTTTGTATTATTAATAAGAGGTCCAAGTTTATTTCATTTCATTGCCCCTTCACTCCCCTTCTCTCTAGAACTCTCTAGAACAATTCTATACACTTCTCCCACAAGAATTCAAGAGATATGAGTGATCAACTTCATCAAACCAAGAGAATCAGTGTAAGAAACCCATTAAAGTTCATCCAAGACAATGAATCCAAGTGAAGGTGAAACTAGGGTTTTGCTCAAGTGAAGTGTTTCCACCCAAGGTTCATTCCTACACCATCTAAGGTAAGTTTTATGGTATATCCATGTTGTTTAAGGTATTGAGACATTGAAAGACTTGGATTCTAGAAGAATATAGAAAATGGGTATTGAATGCGAGAATAGTGATGTTTGTGAGTAGTAGCTTGGGTTGAGTAATGATTCTTGATATGTTATGATTATAATCATGTTATAAATGATATTAAGAACATGGGATAAACATTGTATATGAGTGAAAGTAATAGTGTGCTATGACCATGGATATGGATGATTGGAAGTGAATTGAGAAATAAGGATAATGTAGGCGAATAAAGACCATTGTTATGATGTTGTGAATGTTATTATTGATGTTTGGGAGTTGATATATGATATGGAGGAAGTCGTATAAATAAAGGAGATGCTGTCCAATTTTCTCTAGCTTTAGTCATGTATGCTAAGCTCTCGATTTTCTAATGATAGTATAACTGTAATGAAGGTAGAAACGTGAGCATTGAAGGAGAACGTGCAAGTGATAGAATAGTTGAACGAAGAGGTATGTAAGGGTAACCCTTCTTTCATAAGGCATGGTTCTTTGGCCAAATATATATTCTTCTATGAGCCTATGATGTCCTCTAAATGATTCTATCTTTAAAAGCTACTGAGCTCATGATTCTCGATATGTTACGATTGTACTAAATTCCTCATATGATGAGTAATCCTCTAGGGATAGATGTAATGAACGACGATAGTAATGATGCTAAAGATGCTTATGGGCTTTTATGTATATGTGTCTATGTATGGCTATTATGAAACCCCGAGCTTATATGGCCGGGTAGAATATACATATATTGCGCGCACACCACTGCAGTTAGGTACGGACAACCCTGAGCCTTGGTAGGGCCAGGTATGTATAACCCTGAGCCTTGGTAGGGCCAGGTATGTGAAACACCGAACTTTCATGGTCGGGTATCCTATGTAAATCATACGTATATGTAAATGATATGTATATGAATATGAATATAAATACGAATATGTTATGAATACAAAAATGGATACGAAATGTAAACGAGTACGGAAATGAGTACGAGTACGGAAATGAGTACGGATACGGATATGGATGTATGTACACAATCACGCATTAGAAATGGGAAGACCCTATGAAAAAGCAAGTAAGTGTTTATGACGATGATATTACTCTCTCCCATCCTATGCTATTTGTTATGTTGTCTACTATGCTTTCGTAATGATGTTGATCATGCTTTACATACTCAGTACATTCTTCGTACTAACGTCCTTTTGTTTGTGGACACTGCGTCATGCCCGCAGTTGGCCAGGGAGACAGGCTTGATCCATAGCCTTATTACTCAGGGACTACATAGCGGAGCTCCATTTCATTCAGAGTTACAGTTTTTGGTATTTATTCTTTTGTGTACATATTTATGGGCATGGCGGGGTCCTGTCCCGCCTATATGATATTACATACTCTCCTTAGAGGCTCGTAGACATGTGTATATGGTTATATGTATTTGGCCTTGTCGGCCTATATTTTGGATATCATTTTGTTAGCCTCGTCGGCTTATGTACATTGTTGTGGGCATAGTTGTTGATGATGATATAAATGTATTGTTGCCCAATGGAAATAGTATGAATGAGGAATAAAAGTATGATTTAGCTATATGGCTCACCTAGATGTAAATGTGAAAGTATGATAACAGGTACCCGGGTGGGTTAGCACTGGGTCCCCATCGCAGCCCTCCGGTTGGGTCGTGACAAAAGTGGTATCAGTGCAGTTCTGTCCTAGGGTGTGTCTACGAGCCGTGTCCAGTAGAGTCTTGGTTATGGGTGTGTTGCGCGCCACACTTATAAACAAGAGGCTTCGGGCATTTTAGGAATGAATGACCTTCTTTCTTCATAAGATCGTGGGATAGAGCTATGACATAAGAACTTATTTTTCCTTAACCGTGTGTTATGTATTTCAGAGATGCCTGTAAAGAGAAAGGCTACGGCAGCCCAGAAGGGCAAGACAGTGGCAGAAAAGCGGGCTGAAAGAGCACCGCCAACAGTCGTCGAGGAAAGTGAGTCCCAGAATGCAGCTCAATCTCAGCCCTACCATTCAGTGCCTATTTCTGCGGAGCATGAGGGAGCCTCAGCCCCATCTCCAGCACCTCCAGTTCCTCCACCGGATGCTTCAGGCCAAGATGTAAAAGAAGCCATTCATTTGCTTACTCAATTGGTTGTTGCCTAGACTCAACGGCAGGGTACAGGGCAAGGTGATAGGGCTGTTAGTGCAAGGGCTCGTGATTTCATTAGCTTGAACCCTCCAGAATTCTTTGGATCAAAGCCGGATGAGGACCCTCAGAATTTTATTGATGGAATGTTGAGGACACTTCAGTTGATACATGCTTCCGACACCAAATCGGTGGAGTTAGCATCTTATAGATTGAGGGATGTTGCGGTTTATTGGTACACGGTTTGGATGGCTTCATAGGGAGCCAATGCGCCTCCTCCGGTATGGCAAGAATTTGTAGATGCTTTCCTCCGACACTACCTGCCTCCAGAGGTTCGGCGAGCTAGAGTCGATAAGTTCTTGAATTTGAGGCAAGGAAGTATGAGTGCTTTAGAGTATAGTCTCTGCTTCAATTCTTTGGCTAGGCATGCTTCGGCCATGGTAGCGGATATGGGTGATCGAGTGCACCGATTTGTGAAGGGCCTAGGGCCACATATAATGGGTAGGTGCTTAACGGCGTCCCTTCAGGACAATATGTATATCAGGCATTCAAGCCCATGCTCAAAATTTAGAAGAAAGCCTATAACAACAAAGAAGTGAGCGTGAGCATGATTGAGGGTATAACAAGAGGGCTAGATCTTCGGGTCCGATGAGTGAGTTTAGAGGCGGGCATAGACAACAGTTTTCTAGGCATTCAGGCCATTCTATGACTAGTGTGCCTCCACGATTTTCAGGCTAGAGATTTGATAGGTCTACTCATTTCGGGTCGAGTCAGAGTTTTTCGGGATCTCAGTTCAGGGGTGATTCGGGTTAGGCGAGACCACTCGTGCCACGATGTTCCCAGTGTGGGAAGTTACATTGGGGTCAGTGCCGATTGGGTTCAGAGGTTTGCTATTCATGTGGTTAGTCAGGCCATATTATGCGTGATTGCCCCTCAGTTGGTGGTAGAGGTAGGACCGAGCCTTCAGGGTCAGTAGCCAGATATTCATCATCTATACGCCCTATGGGGCCAGGTTCACATGCGCCAGTCGGCCATGGTAGAGGCAGAGGGAGAGTCCCCAGTTCTAGCGGTCCTCAGCACTGTATTTATGCTTTGGTTGGACACCAAGATCTTGAGTCTTCTCCTGATGTTGTCACAAATGTATTATCAATATTTTTTCATGATGTATATGCTTTGATAGATCCGGGCTCCACATTGTCATATGTTACTCCATATATTGCGGGTCAGATTAGAGTCAAATCGGAGTCGATCAAACCTTTTGAGGTGTCTATACCTGTTGGTGAATCGGTAATAGCCAGCCGAGTGTATAGAAATTGTGTAATTGTGATTTGTGACCATCATACTATGGTTGACTTACATGATTTAAAAATGGTGGATTTTGATGTTATTATGGGCATGGATTGGTTGGCTTCTTGCTATGCCAATGTTGATTGTAGAATGAAAATGGTTCGTTTCCAATTTCCGGGAGAACAGGTTTTAGAATGGAAAGGAAATACTGCGTCACCAAAAGGTAGGTTTATTTCCTATCTTAAAGCAAGGAAAATGATCACAAAAGGTTGCATTTATCATCTAGTGCGGGTTCAAGATGTAGAAGCTGAACTGCCAACTCTTCAGTTAGTCCCCGTGGTGAATGAATTTTCGGATGTGTTTCTGGAAGAGCTACCAAGTCTCCCTCCAGAGCGGGAGATTGATTTTGCTATTGATGTGTTTCCAGACACCAATCCTATATCTATTCCTCTTTATAGAATGGCTCCCGCAGAGTTGAAGGAGCAATTGAAAGACTTGCTTGAGAAAGGATTTATTAGGCCTAGTTCATCCCCGTAGGGAGCACCCGTATTGTTTGTCCGAAAGAAAGATGTCTCCTTGAGAATATACATTGACTATCGGCAATTGAATAAGGTGAAGATTAAGAATAAATATCCTCTTCCGAGGATTGATGACTTATTTGATCAATTATAAGGTTCCAAATGGTTTTCAAATATAGATTTGAGGTCCGGGTATCATCAGGTGAGAGTTAGGGAGAAACATATCCCTAAGACAGCCTTCAGAACAAGGTATGGCCATTTTGAGTACCGGGTAATGTCATTTGGGCTAACTAATGCATCGGCAGTATTTATGGATTTGATGAACAATGTGTTCAGGCCCTTCCTAGATCTATTCGTGATTGTATTCATCAACGATATCTTGGTGTATTCTAGATCTGAGGCAGAGCATGCGGATCATTTGCGTACCGTCTTTAGAGTTCTTCAAACTCGAGAGTTATTTGCAAAATTTTCTAAGTGTGAGTTTTGGTTGAACTCAGTGACATTTTTGGGACACATTGTTTCAGCCGATGGTATTGGGGTAGATAGCCAAAAGATTAAGGTCGTGAAGACTTGGCCAAGGCCCACAACTCCTACGGAGGTTCGTAGCTTTCTAGGCTTAGCAGGTTATTACAGGAGATTTGTTGAAGGTTTTTCTTCTGCTTCTGCGCCACTCACAAAGCTGACCCAGAAATCAGCAAAGTTTCAATGGACAGATGCTTGTGAACGTAGTTTCCAAGCGCTAAAAGATAGATTGACTTCTGCCCCAGTCCTGACACTTCCAGAGGGATTGGAAGGTTATGTTGTTTATTGTGATGCTTCAGGCATTGGGTTAGGCTGTGTGTTGGTGCAACATGGTAAGGTGATTGTGTATGCTTCTAGGCAATTATGAAAACATGAGAAAAGTTATCCAACCCATGACCTTGAATTGGCTGCAGTGATTCATGCATTAAAGATGTGGAGACATTACTTGTATGGTGTTCATGTGGATATTTACATAGATCATAAGAGCCTTCAGTATATCTTCAAGAAAAAAGAGTTGAACTTGCGGTAACGACGATGGTTGGAATTGCTAAAAGATTATTATGTTGATATCCTATATCACCCCGGAAAGGCAAATGTTGTGGCTGATGCTCTTAGCCGTAGATCCATGGGAAGTTTGTGTGATGTACAACTAGAGGAAAGAGAATTGGCTCGTGAGCTCCAGCAGTTAGCTAGCCTAGGAATTCAAGTAGTGGACTCAGGTAGCAAGGGAACTACAATTCAAAATTCAGCAGTCTCGTCGATAGTAGTGGAAGTGAAAGAGCGACAATACGAAGATCCCATGATAATGCATCACAGAGATACACTCCCTCAGAAGGAGAAGTCATCATTTGAGATTGTAGGAGACGGAGTTCTTCGATGCCAAGGCAGATTATGTGTTCCTGATGTGGCAGGTTTACGCCACCAAATATTGAGAGAAGCTCATTGCTCCCGCTATTCTGTCCACCCCGGAGCAACGAAAATGTACCATGATCTTAAATCTATATATTGGTGGAATGGGATGAAGAAAGATATGGCGGAATTCGTAGCTCAATGTCCTAACTGTTAACAAGTGAAAATCGAGCACCAAAAGCCGGGCGGATTGTTACAAGCTACAAAAATTCCAACTTGGAAGTGGGAAGTAATTAACATGGACTTCATTACAGGCTTACCCCGTTCTCGTCGTAAGTATGACTCTATATGGGTGATTGTGGATCAGCTCACGAAGTCAGCTCATTTCTTACCAGTCAGAACTACATATGTGGCAGAAGATTATGCAAAGCTTTTTGTTAAAGAGATAGTGCGACTCCATGGTGTTCCAGTATCTATTATCTCAGATAGAGGAACTCAGTTTACAGCTAATTTTTGGAAGTCCTTCCAAGAGGGTTTGGGGACTCATGTGAACCTTAGCACGGCATTTCATCCGCAGACTGACGGACAAGCTGAACGTACCATTCAGACTCTTGAGGATATGTTACGGGCATGTATGTTGGATTTCGGAGAAAATTGGGATGATCACTTACCCCTTATTGAGTTTGCTTATAACAATAGTTATCATTCTAGCATTCAAATAGCACCGTATGAGGCTTTATATGGGTGAAAGTGTAGATCCCCAATTGGGTGGTTTGAAGTAGGAGAGACTAAAGTGATAGGGCCAGACTTGGTCCAGCAAGCCATAGAGAAAGTTAATCTCATACAAGGTCGACTATTAGCAGCCCAAAGTCTTCAAAAGTCCTATGCGGATAATCGTCGAAGGACTTAGAGTTCCAAGTGAAAGATTGGGCATTCTTAAAAGTGTCGCCAATGAAGGGCGTTATGAGATTTGGCAAAAAGGGGAAGCTTAGTCCCCGATACATTGGGCCTTATGAGATTGTGCGCAAAGTAGGCAAAGTGGCTTATGAATTAGATCTACCTCTTGATTTGGAGTCAGTTCACCCAGTTTTCCATGTCTCGATGCTTCGTAAATGTGTCGGAGATCCTACTAGGATCCTGCCAGTAAATGATGTTCAAGTGACAGAATAGTTGACTTATGAAAAGGTACCCATTGTCATATTAGATAGGCAAGTACGGAGGCTTAAAAACAAAGAAGTGGCCTCAGTTAAGGTTTTATGGAGAAATAATAACCGAGAAGAAATGACATGGGAAGCGGAAGAAATTATGAAATCCAAGTACCCGAACTTATTTTAGCCCCCGGAAGAGATCCAAGATGAGACATCAAGATCATAAGGTATGTATGTTTTCCTTTTTATGCATTTGGGTCATGTGTGGCTAAACCCTATTGCTATTATGTTGTGGCCCTGTGAGGCATTGTTATTATGGGCTGCTGTGACAGGATGGTAGTGTCATATTACAGGGGAAACTCTGGCGAAATTTTTATATAATCCCCGAGGACTTAACATTCAAGGACGAATGTTCTTAAGGGGGGAAGAATGTTGCACCTCAGAAAATTTTCCGTTGATGCACAGTGAATAAACTAACAAAGAACACGAAGTATATGGTATTTCAATAAGTAAGGAATGACATTTGAAGACCCTAATTAATATTTCAAAGACATTCGAGGTAAGAGGAGAAAGTTTGCCAAGAGAAGGCAAGGCATACGATATGTATCGGAAAGGATTTACGAGTAACAAGTTAATGATGATTTAATGATGCTTTGGAGAAGAGTTATAACGTCCCTTATATTGTTAATGAGGTGATAAATAAGTGTTAAGAAGGTTCCATAAGGATTGGAGATCAAACGTGTCGACGAGAATGAGTTCGGAAGAACTGGGCATTATACAGCCCAACATACTGGCCGTATGTTTGGCCATATATTCAGCCCAGATTAGCACCCCTCACTGGACCAAAAGTACGACCAAACATACGGTCAGTATAATTTATACAGACCGTATGTTGGTCCGTGAAATTCAAGCGGGACAGATTTTGTATTATTAATAAGAGGTCCAAGTTTATTTCATTTCATTGCCTCTTCACTCCCCTTCTCTCTAGAACTCTCTAGAACAATTATCTACACTTCTCCCACAAGAATTCAAGAGATATTAGTGATCAACTTCATCAAACCAAGAGAATCAGTGTAAGAAACCCATTAAAGTTCATCCAAGACAATGAATCCAAGTGAAGGTGAAACTAGGGTTTTGCTCAAGTTAAGTGTTTCCACCCAAGGTTCATTCCTACACCATCTAAGGTAAGTTTAGTGGTATATCCATGTTGTTTAAGGTATTGTGACATTGAAAGACTTGGATTCTAGAAGAATAAAGAAAATGGGTATTGAATGTGAGAACAGTGATGTTTGTGAGTAGTAGCTTGGGTTGAGTAATGATTCTTGATATGTTATGATTATAATCATGTTATAAATATCATTTATAACATAGGATAAACATTGTATATGAGCGAAAGTAATAGTGTGCTATGACCATGGATATGGATTATTGGAAGTGAATTGAGAAGTAAGGATAATGTAGGTGAATAAAGACCATTGTTATGATGTTGTGAATGTTATTATTGATGTTTGGGAGTTGATATATGATATGGAGGAAGTCGTATAAATAAAGGAGATGCTGTCCAATTTTCTCTAGCTTTAGTCATGTATGCTAAGCTCTCGATTTTCTAATGATAGTATAACTTTAATGAAGGTAGAAACGTGAGCATTGAAGGAGAACGTGCAAGTGATAGAATAGTTGAACGAAGAGCTGTGTAAGGGTAACCCTTCTTTCATAAGGCATGGTTCTTTGGCCAAATATATATTCTTCTATGAGCCTATGATGTCCTCTAAATGATTCTATCTTTAAAAGCTACTGAGCTCATGATTCTCGATATGTTACGATTGTACTAAATTCCTCATATGATGAGTAATCCTCTAGGGATAGATGTAATGAACGACGATAGTAATGATGCTAAAGATGCTTATGGGCTTTTATGTATATGTGTCTATGTATGGCTATTATGAAACCCCGAGCTTATATGGCCGGGTAGAATATACATATATTGCGCGCACACCACTGCAGTTAGGTACGGACAACCCTGAGCCTTGGTAGGGCCAGGTATGTATAACCCTGAGCCTTGGTAGGGCCAGTTATGTATGACCCTGAGCCTTGGTAGGGCCAGGTATGTGAAACACCGAACCTTCATGGTCGGGTATGCTATGTAAATGATATGTATATGAATATGAATATAAATACGAATATGCTATTAATACGAAAATGGATACGAAATGTAAACGATTACGGAAACGAGTACGGATACAGATATGGATGTATGTACACAATCACGCATTAGAAATGGGAAGTCCCTGTGAAAATCAAGTAAGTGTTTATGACGATGATATTACTATCTCCCATCCTATGATATTTCTTATGTTGTCTATTATGCTTTCGTAATGATGTTGATCATGCTTTACATACTCAGTACATTCTTCGTGCTGACGTCCTTTTTGTTTGTGGACGCTGCGTCATGCTCGCAGGTGGCTAGGGAGACAGGCTTGATCCATAGCCTTATTACTCAGGGACTACATAGCGGAGCTCCATTTCATTCAGAGTTACAATTTTTGGTATTTATTCTTTTGTGTACATATTTATGGGCATGGCGGGGTCCTGTCCCGCCTATATGAAATGACATACTCTCCTTAGAGGCTCGTAGACATGTGTATATGGTTATATGTATTTGGCCTTGTCGGCCTATATTTTGGATATCATTTTGTTAGCCTCGTCGGCTTATGTACATTGTTGTGGGCATAGTTGTTGATGATGATATAAATGTATTGTTTCCCAATGGAAATAGTATGAATAAGGAATAAAAGTATGATTTAGCTATATGGCTCACCTAGATGTAAATGTGAAAGTATGATAAGAGGTGCCCGGGTAGGTTAGCATTGGGTGCCCGTCGCGGCCCTCCGGTTGGGTCGTGAAAGATTTCTCCAAGTATTTCAGCATTCTTTCGTCTTTCACTTCGAAGACCCCGTTTACTTGATTAACCACCAAAAGTAAGTTACATTTTGCTTTGATGATTCTAAAATTTTAGGCAGCCCTAAACCTACAATCATAGCCTCGTACTCGGCTTTCTTGTTAGTCAATTTTAGAGTTCTTATGGACTGTCGAATAATATTGCCCGCAAGGCCTTTAAGCACTATTCCAAGTCCGGACCCTTTCACGTTCGATGCTCCATCCGTGTGTAGGGTCCAGATCCCCGAGGTTTACCAAAGCTCTTTTTCTACTTCGAGAACCATTGCAGCTGTAAAAAATGCGACGAAGTCTGCTAACATTTGAGACCTTATAGCCGTTATAGGTTTATAATCGATGTTGTAACTGCTGATCCCAACTACCCATTTTGCTAACCTACCGGACAGCTCTGGTTTATACATGACGTTTTTTAATGGATATGTGGTCACTACGCATATTGGGTGACATTGAACATAAGGTTTTAGTTTCCTAGATGCGCTGAACAAAGCTAAAGTCAATTTTCCTATGTGAGGATAACGTTTCTTCGCATCCCCCAAAGTTCTACTCACATAATAAATTGGAAATTGCGTACCTTGCTCTTCTCGAACCAAAACACCACTTACCGCAACCTCAGACACTGCCAGGTACAAATACAGCTGTTCATTTTCCTTTGGAGCGCGCAGCAAGGGTTGGCTTGACAAGTATTTCTTCAATTCATCCAAGGCTCGTTGACATTCCGGTGTCCAGACGAAGTCGTTCTTCTTCTTTAACAAAGAAAAGAACTGGTCGCTTTTATCCGAAGACCGAGACATAAACCTGATCAGGGCCGCAATCCTCTCGATTAACCTTTGTACTCCTTTCACGTTGTTAACTACTTTGATGTCTTCGATGGCCTTGATTTTATCCGAGTTAATTTAGATTCCCCGATTTGACACCATAAAGCCTAAGAATTTGCTCGAACCTACTCCGAAGGCACACTTCTAAGGGTTCAAATTCATGTTGTACTTGGACAATACATTAAAAGTTTCCTGCAAATTGTTACACCTCGGAACTTTGGGTTGCTGAGCGGTTAAAGGACTAACGTAAGTTAAGGTGTACATGATGTCCCTACAAGTAAGAAGGGATGTTTAATAATTCTAATTAAGATTCCAAAGAAGTTAGACGCAAGGCAGAAAAGTTCGTTGAATAAAACTTCATTGCAGTTCAGCGAAAGGGGGGTTCGACGGTCGTTCTTTGTAAAGTCGGACGGGTCGCTGCTTCGTCGATTGTGCCGTAGAAGTGAGCTAGAGCGAATACCATTCGACGGAATAGATCGACACTCCGTCGATCAGTTCGACGAACCGTCCTTCTCACCGTAGAATGAAAGGAAACGAAAGGCTGCTCAATAGAAATTTAACGACTTCGACGATCAGATCGACGTCCGTCGATCCGATCGACGCTCCGTCGATCCGATCGACGCTCCGTCGATCCGATCGACGCTCGGTCGATCGCACCGTATATCTCGGTCGGGACTAATTTTAAGAATTAATATGAGGACCTCTCCCTCATTTTATTCCACTCCTCCACACTCCAAAGAAACCTCTAGAACTTTCTCTATTATTCATC
Organism: Lycium barbarum; assembly: GCF_019175385.1. Taxonomy (NCBI): domain Eukaryota; kingdom Viridiplantae; phylum Streptophyta; class Magnoliopsida; order Solanales; family Solanaceae; genus Lycium; species Lycium barbarum. Next base: position 35,257,733 of record NC_083343.1, on the reverse strand, counting down.
CACAAGAAACTAAGGGAAAACCATGATCAACTATACCAAATCCATGAAATCAAGTGTATGAAACCCATTAAAAGTTCATCTAAGCCAAGAAAACTCAAGAGAAGAGAGTTAGAGTTTTGGTGCAAGAAGAGAAGTTCCACTCAAAGGTTATTCATCCATCATCCAAGGTGAGTTTTATGGTATTTACATGTTATTTAAGGTATTGAAAAGTTGAAACACTTGGATTGTAGAAGGAGGGTCATAAATATGGGAATAGTGACATTGTTGGGTAGAGGTTTGGATTGAGTCAAGATTATCGATATGTTGTGATTTAAATATGTTATGAATGACATTTAGACCATGGAATAAGCATTATACATGAGAAAACGCAATAGTGAGCTATAACCATAATTGTGGAGAAATTGAAGGAAAATGGTGAATTGTGGGAAATGTAGGTAAATGATGATTGTTGTTGCGATATTGTGAATATTGTTATGAATGTTTGGGAGTTGATATAGAATGTGGGAAAAGTAGTAGAAACAAAGGAAATGCTGCCCAATTTTCCCTAGAAATAGTAAAATGTTCTTATAGCCGAGTAACTAATGTTAGTGCGAATCCTCTTGATGATAGAAACGCGAGCATCGAAGGAGGACGATCAAGCGATAAAGTAGTTAAACGACAAAGGTATGTGAGGCTAGTCCTTTCTTTCTATGGCATGAATCCTATAGCATGACATTTCCTTCCCGTTCATGAATTTCCTACATTCCGGAAAACTAATAGCCTATGTTCATGAAAAGCCATACGAGATGAGACACGTACTATGAGTTCAATAATGATGATGATGAGTTTAAGTCTAAAGATTCTAGATGTTCCTGATATGATGTCGTTTATGGTATACACTCACCTTATATGCTAATTCCTCCAAGGTGAGGCAGAATGTTAATGAATGCTCCATAATGAAATCGGGGGATCACGACCTTACGTCACCCCGATAAAGTATAGTTGTCCTAGAGTCTTTATGCATGTAGTATGATGAGCATACTATGATGAGAATATTATGATGATGATATAACACCGCGCCTATATGGCCGGGCAATCACCGCTAAGGCGGGCAGCGTATACACCATGGCCAGATGGCATGGGCAGACACCACTAGTAGGCGGCATGATATGGTACCCCGGACGCGGGAGGCCTGGACGCAGGCTAAAGCTAATGATTATCACACCGATCCGATACGGACGGGCAGCTTATACATTTATGCATATATGACATGATGATGATTATGAGTAAGCCAGCATGCATCATTTCCTTTAAATGTGACAGTCAGATACAGATGTTCCTTATTGATGCTTCATTTATTTCATTGATGTATCATTATTGTTTATGCCTCTCATACTCAGTACAATGTTTGTACGGACATTCAATCTTTGGACGCTGTGTTCATGCCCACAGGTAGATAGGGAGGCGATCCAGACTCGTAGAAGCTACTAGCTGATTTGAAGAGCACTCCATTTTCCGGAGGTGCCATTGATTATTCTTTTGGTATATGTATGTATATGTATGTCTTGGGCACGATGGGGTCCCGTCCCGTCCATTTGTCTAGTACTCTAGTAGAGGCTCGTAGATGCGCAGTGTAGGTAGTATGGTCTCACAAGTTCCTCATTGTATATATATATGTATGTATATTATTTTTATAGCCGAAAGTCTCATGTATATAAAGTACATATGTTTCAAAGGATAATAATTACCATGGTTATGAGCATAAGATGCATGAATGAAAGCAGATGAGTAGTAGAACGAATGGTGCTCGGTGGTTAGCCCCGGGTACCCGTCACGGCCCCTAGCCGGGTCGTGACAAAAGTGGTATCAGAGCAGTTCAGTCCTAGGAAGTGTCTACGAGCCGTGTCTAGTAGAGTCTTGTTTATGGTGTGTTGCGCACCACATCAATAAACAGGGGGCTACAGGGCATTTAGGAAAAATGACCATCTTTCTTCTTATGAGATCGTGCGATAGAGCCGTGTATAAGATTTTATCCTCCCTAATAGTGTGTTGTGATTTCAGAAATGCCGCCAAAGGGAAAAGCTACAGCTACCCAGAAGGGCAAGACTACGACAAAAAGGCAGGTAGAAAGAGAGCCGCCAATGAATGTAGAAGACGGCGAGTCACATAATGAGGCCTTATCTAATACTTCTTCTACCCCCTCCCAATGTACAAACACAAGGAGGAGCTTCAGCTCCAGTTCCTCCACCGGTTACTTCGGGTTAACAAGTGACCTAGGCCATCCATCTGTTGACACAGTTGGTTGCCGCCCAAGCACAATGGCAGAATGTGAGTTCAAGTGATCGTTCAGCTAGTACCCGAGCCCGTGACTTTATGAGTTTGAATCCTTTGGAGTTTTTCGGGTCAAAGCTGGATAAAGACCCGCAAGGTTTTATTGATGAGATGCTGAGAACATTGAGAATTATTCATGCCTCTGAGACTGAATCTGTGGAGTTGGCATCTTATAGACTCAGAGATGTGGCGGTATTGTGGTACAACAATTAGCTAGCATCAAGGAAAGAAAATGCGCCACCTCCTGTGTGGCACGAATTTTTGGATGCTTTCATCCGTCACTATTTTCCCCCCGAGGTCCGCCGAGCTAGAGCGGATAGATTTCTAAATTTGAAGCAAGGAAATATAAGTGCTCGGGAGTATAGCCTTCAATTTAATTCCTTGGCTAGATATGCCCCGACTATGGTGGCCGATATGGGAGATAGGATGCACAGGTTTGTGAGTGTCTTGGGGCCACATTTGTTCAAGGATTGTTTAACGGCCTCGTTGCAAGAAGGGATGGATATTTCCCGAATACAAGCTCATGCCCAGAACTTGGAGGGACGACAGAAACCACAAAGAGTTGATCGCGACATTGATAGAAGGCAAAGCAAGAGGGCCAGATCTATGGGGACAGGCAGTGATTATAGAGGGGGATCAGGACAGACATATTCTAGGCACTCAGGCTAGTCGGTGACTAGTGCACCTTCACGATTTACGGGTAGGAGATTTGATCGCTCCTTTCGTTCAGGACAGGGTCAGAGTTCGAGGGCCTCAGATTCTCAGTTCAGGGAAGACTATAGTCAGAGGAGACCCCCAGTACCGCAATGCAGCCAATGCGGTATACTACATTCCAGACAATGTTGCCAAGGTTCGGATGCTTGCTATGCCTGTGGTCAGGTTGGGCATATGATGCGAGATTGCCCGTCGACGAGCAGTAGAGTTGGGGTTCAGTCCACAGGATCAGCAGGTGGTTCATCTTCAGTGCGCCTAGTAGGGCAGACTCCCCAGATCCCAGCAGGTCGAGGTAGAGGCAGAGGGGAGCATCTACTTCAGGTGCCACTCAGCCCCGTGTGTATGCTTTAGTCGGACGACAGGATCTCGAGTCCTCCCCAGATGTGGTTACAGTTACATTATGCATATTTTCCCATGATGTATATGCCTTGATAGATCCGGGTTCTACTTTTTCCTGTATTACCCCGTATGTTGCTGGTCGTCTTGGGGGTGAAACTTAAGCCAATCAAACCTTTTGAGGTATCTACTTCGGTTGGTGATCCCGTGATAGCTAGACGAGTGTATAAAAATTGGGTACTTGTGATATGCAATCGCCAGACCAAAGCTGATTATGGGTATGGATTGGTTGGCTTCATGTTATGCCAGTGTTGATTGTCGACTGAAAATAGTTCGATTTCAATTTTCAGGAGAGCCCATGCTTGAATGGAAGGGTAATATAGCCTCTCCAAAAGGTAGGTTTATTTACTACCTTAAGGCAAGGAAGATGATAGCTAAAGGCTATATTTATCATCTAGTCTGAGTACGTGACACCGAAGCAACGTCACCAACTTTCCAATCTGTCCCGGTAGTGAATGAATTTTTTAATGTATTTCCAGATGAACTTCCAGGCCTTCCTCCAGAAAGAGAAATTGACTTCGCCATTGATGTGTTGCCGGACACCAAGCCTATTTCTATTCCTCCTTATCGAATGGCTCCGGCAGAATTGAAAGAGCTAAAGGCGCAGTTGAAAGATTTGCTTGAGAAGGGATTTATTAGACCCAGTTCATCACCGTGGGGAGCACCAGTCTTGTTCGTGAAAAATAAATATGGTTCCCTACGAATGTGCATCGATTATAGGCAGTTGAACAAGGTGATGATAAAGAACAAATCTCCTCTCCCAAGGATTGATGATTTATTTGATCAACTACAGGGTGCCAAGTGGTTTTCTAAAATAGACTTGAGGTCAGGTTATCATCAAGTGAGACGGCTTTCAGAACTAAATATGGCCATTATGAATTCCGGGTGATGTCGTTCGGGTTGACTAATGCTCCGGCAGTGTTCATGAATTTGATGAATAATGTATTCAGGCCGCTCTTGGATTTATTCGTGATAGTATTCATTGATGATATTCTAGTATACTCTCGCACAGAATCAGAACATGCGGATCATTTACGTATCGTACTTGGAATTCTTCGAGCTCGAGAATTATATGCAAAAATTTTAAAGTGCGAATTCTGGCTGAATTTCGTAACATTTCTGGGCCATGTTATTTCAGATGACGGTATTCGAGTTGATACTCAGAAAATTGAGGTTGTGAAGACTTGTCCAAGGCCTACGACGCCTACAGAGGTTCGCAGTTTTCTTGGATTGGCAGGATAGTACAGAAGGTTTGTAGAAGGGTTTTCATCTATTTCAGCTCCATTGACGAAGCTAACCCAGAAGTCAATTAAATTTCAATGGGATGATGCTTGTGAATGCAGCTTCCAAGAGTTGAAGGACAGATTAACTTCGGCCCCGGTCTTACCACTTCCAGAAGGGCCAGATGGCTATGATGCGTACTGTGATGCTTTCGGTGTTGGGTAAGGATGTGTGTTAATGCAGCACGGTATAGTTATTGCTTATGCTTCGAAACAGCTGCGGAAACATGAAAAGAACTATCCAACTCATGATCTCAAATTGGTCGCAATCATTCATGCATTAAAAATGTGGAGACATTACTTGTATGGGGTGCATGTCGATGTTTATATAGATCACAAGAGTCTTCAGTATATTTTCAAGTAGAAGGAGTTAAATCTGCGGCAGAGGCGGTGGTTAGAGTTATTGAAAGATTACGATGTGAATATTTTGTACCACCCTGGAAAAGCAAATGTAGTAGTTGATGCGCTTAGCCGCCGGTCAATGGGCAGTTTATGCGAAGTTCCTTCGGAGAAGAAAGAATTGATTCATGAGCTCCATCAACTAGCTAACCTTGGAGTACGTCTAATCGATTCAGGTAGTGAAGGATTTAGTGTTAACAATCCCACAGTTTCGTCCCTGAATGTGGAAGTGAAAGAGCGTCAGTATGAAGATCCTCAGTTGAGCCGGTATAGACACACACTTCATGAGAAAGAGAGATCTCCATTTAAAACTTCGATGGATGAGATTCTTAGATACCAAGGCAGGCTATGTGTTCCGAATGTTGCAGAATTGCGCCGACGAATTCTGGAAGAAGCCCATTATTCTCGGTATTCTATTCACCCAGGTGCAACAAAGATGTATCACGATCTCAAATTGATATATTGGTGGGATGGCATGAAGAGAGACATAGCAGACATTGTAGCCCAATGTCCAAATTGCCAACAAGTAAAGATCGAACATCAGAAGCCAGGAGGATTATTGCAAGCAATGGAAATCCCTACTTGGAAGTGGGAAGTGATCAATATGGATTTTATTGTGGGGTTACCTCGTTCCCGAGGCAAGCATGATTCTATATGGGTGATCATGGACAGACTCACGAAAGCAGCTCATTTTCTTCCAGCCAGAATCACATACTCGGCTGAAGATTATGCAAGGTTGTATATAAAGGAAATTGTGCGACTTCATGGTATTCCACTATCTATTATCACATATAGAGGAGTACAGTTTACAGCCAAGTTCTGGAAGTCTTTCCAAGAAGGTCTAGGTACCCAAGCGAAGCTTAGCACGTCATTCCATCCGCAGACTGATGGGCAGGCCGAACGCACTATTCAGACCTTGGAGGATATTCTACGAACATGTGTACTATATTTTGGTGGTAGCTAGGATGACCATTTACCTCTGATCGAGTTCGCATACAACAGATCGACGCTCCGTCGATCAGTTCGACGGACCGTCCTTCTCACCGTAGAATGAAAGAAAACGAAAGGCTGTTCACTGGAAATTTAACGACTTCGACGATCAGATCGACGCTCCGTTGATCCAATAGACACTTGGTCGATCGTACCGTATATCTCGGTCGGGACTGATTTTAAGAATTAATATGAGGACCTCTCTCTCATTTTATTTCATTTCATTCCACTCCTCCACACACCAAAGAAACCTCTAGAACTTTCTCCATTAATCATCCACAAGAAACTAAGGGAAAACCATGATCAACTATACCAAATCCATGAAATCAAGTGTATGAAACCCATTAAAAGTTCATCTAAGCCAAGAAAACTCAAGAGAAGAGAGTTAAGGGTTTTGGTGCAAGAAGAGAAGTTCCACTCAAAGGTTGTTCATCCATCATCCAAGGTGCGTTTTATGGTATTTACATGTTATTTAAGGTATTGAAAAGTTGAAACACTTGGATTGTAGAAGGAGGGTCATAAATATGGGAATAGTGACATTATTGGGTAGAGGTTTGGATTGAGTCAAGATTATCGATATGTTGTGATTTAAATATGTTATGAATGACATTTATACCATGGAATAAGTATTATATATGAGAAACCGCGATAGTGAGCTATAACCATAATTGTGGAGAAATTGAAGGAAAATGGTGAATTGTGGGAAATGTAGGTAAATGATGATTGTTGTTGCGATATTGTGAATATTGTTATGAACGTTTGGGAGTTGATATAGAATGTGGGAAAAGTAGTAAAAACAAAGGAAATGCTGCCCAATTTTCCCTAGAAATAGTAAAATGTTCTTATAGCCGAGTAACTAATGTTAGTGCGAATCCTCTTGAAGGTAGAAACGCGAGCATCGAAGGAGGACGATCAAGCGATAGAGTAGTTAAACGACAAAGGTATGTGAGGCTAGTCCTTTCTTTCTATGCCATGAATCCTATAGCATAACTTTTCCTTCCCCTTCATGAATTTCCTACATTCCGAAAAACTAATAGCCTATGTTCATGAAAAGCCATACGAGATGAGAGACATACTATGAGTTCAATAATGATGATGATGAGTTTAAGTCTAAAGATATTAGATGTTCATGATATGATGTCGTTTATGGTATACACTCACCTTATATGCTAATTCCTCCAAGGTGAAGCAGAATGTTAATGAATGCTCCATAATGAAATCGGGGCATCACGACCTTACGTCACCCCGATAAAGTATAGTTGTCCTTGAGTCTTTATGCATGTACTATGATGAGCATACTATGATGAGCATATTATGATGATGATATAATACCGCGCCTATATGGTCGGGCAGTCACCACTAAGGCGGGCAGTGTATACACCATGGCCAGATGGCATGGGCAGACACCACTAGTGGGCAGCATGATATGGTACCTCGGATGCGGGAGGCCTGGACGCAGGCTAAAGCTAATGATTATCACACCGATCCGATACGGACGGGCAGCTTATACATTTATGCATATATGACATGATGATGATGATGATGAGTAAGCCAGCATGCATCATTTCCTTTATATGTGACAATCAGATACATATGTTCCTTATTGATGCTTCCTTTATTTCATTGACGTATCATTATTGTTTATGCCTCTCATACTCAGTACAATGTTCGTACTGACGTCCGTTTTCTTTGGACGCTATGTTCATGCCCACAGGTAGACAGGGAGGTGATCCAGACTCGTAGAAGCTACTAGCTGATTTGAAGAGCACTCCATTTTCCGGAGGTTCCATTAATTATTCTTTTGGTATATGTATGTATATGTATGTCTTGGGCACGACGGGGTCCCGTCCCGTCCATATGTCTAGTACTCTAGTAGAGGCTCGTAGATGCGCAGTGTGGGTTGTAAGGTCTCACAAGTTCCTCATTGTATATATATATGTATGTATATTATTTTGATAGCCGAAAGGCTCATGTATATAAATTAAATATGTTTCAAAGGATAATAATTACCATGGTTATGAGCATAAGATGCATGAATGAAAGTAGATGAGTAGTAGAACGAATGGTGCTCGGTGGTTAGCCCCGGGTACCCGTCACGGCCCCTAGCCGGGTCGTGACACAAATGCTTTAATTGGTCCTCTATTTTCAGGGACTTAACTAGAATATCATCAATATCAAATTCCATCATTTTTCCTATTTATTCTTCGAACATTCGATTACCTAGGCATTGGTAAGTTGCTCCAGCATTTTTCAGTCCGAATTGCATTACGTTACAACAGTAAGTCCCATATTTAGTTATGAAAGAAGTTTTCTCTTAATCCTCCGGGTTCATCCGAATTTGGTTGTACCCGGAGTAAGCATCGAGGAAACTTAGCACTTCATGCTTGGCGTTGCATCGATTATTCGATCTATGTTAGGCAAAGGAAAGGAATCCTTCGGGCATGCTTTGTTCAAATCTTTATAATCTATGCACATTCTGAATTTATTACCTTTTTTAGGCACAACTACTACTTTAGCTAGCCAATCCGGGTATTTAACTTCTTGGATGGAACCTATTTTTAAAAGCTTTGTTACCTCCTCCTTGATGAATTTATGTTTGACCTCGGCCATTGGTCTTCGGTTCTGCTTCACCGGGATGAAATTCTGGTAAAGACTTAGCTTGGGCGTCATCACCTCCGGTGGAATACCTGTCATGTCTAAATGGAACCATGCAAAATAATCGATGTTAGCTTGAAGAAATTCAGTTAATTTGCGCCTGAGCTCTGGGGCCAACCCCATGCCCAGGTATACCTTTATATTAGGTAGGTGAACGAACAAGATAACTTGTTCCAATTCTTCCACAGTCGATTTGGTTGCGTCTGATTCATCTGGTACCACGAACGATCTCGAAACACCGAAGTCATCTTCCTCGAAGTCCATCTTCTCTTCATCTTCAGGTCTGGATGGGTTCGAGTCCTGTGATTGCTATTTGGGTACGGGTGATTTCGACGCTGGAGTTGTTTCTTCGACCGCAAACATTTCTTTTGCTGTCGATTGTTCTCCATGGACTGTTTTTATTCCGTTTGGGGTCGGAAATTCAGCATCTGATGTAAAGTTTAGGGCACTGCCCTCATGTTCTGTACCCACGGTCTCCCGAATAAAGCTTTATACCTCATTTCACCATCAATGACGTAGAATTTTGTATGTTAAACAATCCCGGCACTGTTCACCGGCTGTGCAATTTCTCCCTTCGTAGTTTCACATGCTATGTTGAACCCGTTAAGGACACGGGCTGCCGGTACAATTTGGTCCAACAGACTCAGCTGCTCCACCACTTTCCAACGGATAATGTTGGCTGAACTACCTGGGTCAATCAAAATACTTTTAACCCGAGATTTATTTATAAGGACAAAGATTACCAAAGCATCATTGTGAGGTTGAATGATGCCCTCCGTGTCTTCATCGCTGAAGAAAATTAATCCCTCCGGTACATAATCTCTGGTTCTTTTTTCCCGAGTGATCGAGATCTTTGTTTTCTTCATCATTGGACCTCGAGGAATTTCTACTCCTCTGATAATCATGTTGATCACGTGAAGGGTTCTGCCGGTTCAGCTTTCTTATTTCTTCCCTGTTTTTGTAATGACCCTTTACTCGATCACTCAAGAATTCACGTAAGTGTTCGTTCTTCAATAACCGAGCGACTTCATCCCTTAGTTGTCCACAGTCCTTAGTTCGGTGGAAATGACTCCCGTGATAGTCGCATACCACATTTGGATCCCGTTGGGCAGGGTCGGTCCAAAATGTCCTTGGTCACCAAGCATCCTTAATATGGCCAATAGCAAAAACAATACCAGCAGCGTCAACATAGAAGTTGTATTCGGACAACCTCGGGCTCTTGCCAGTGTCAGATGCCCCAACGGGGTTACTCTTGAAATGCAAACCCCTGCTTCCAGAACCGCGATCATTTCGCCTGTCATTTCTTACCAAATTATAGTTGTGACCAATTCTTCCTTTATCCGTCCTAAAGCCGGACCTATTAGGCTAGCCGTATGGCTGATACCGTTCCTTCGATGGTTTCAACTCTGTTTACATCACCCTTTTTAGCCTCTCCATATTTTTTTTTCGGCTTACCGAACCTAGGGGAAGCTCGAGCTGATCATCTTCCACTCGAATTTTGGACTCGTACCTGTTATGGACATCAGCCCATGTTACTGCTTCATACTCCAACAAATTCTCCTTTAGTTTGAACGAGCCGCAGAGCTACGAGGATTGAGTCCCTTAGTGAAAGCTTAGGCTGCCCACTCATCAAGAACCGGGGGCAACAACATTCTTTCCTTTTGAAACCTTGTTATGAACTCTCGGAGTAACTCATTATCCGTTTGGGCTATTCTGAATATGTCAGCCTTCCTCGCTTGGACCTTTCGAGCCCCGGCATGAGCTTTCACAAAAGCATCTGCAAGTATCTCAAAAGAATTAATAGAGTGTTCGGATAGCATACAATACCATGTCATTGCCCCTTTAGATAACGTCTCGGCGAAACTTCTTCAACAGTACCGACTCAATTTCGTCTTCTTCGAGATCATTGTCGTTTACGGCGCAGGTATAAGAAGTCACATGTTCTTGCAGATCCGTTGTTCCATCATACTTAGAGATATCCGACATTTTTGTCACACCCCACCCTAGGTAAGGCATGATTGGCACCCGGCACCTTGCGGAAACCGAGCTAACCAACTTACAACTCATATCCTCTATGTCTCGAATTGCAACAATAAGATCAAGAGGCTAAATATGAACATAATATCATGCATAAGTATATGTACAATAGACCCATGATGCCGACATTACTACTGTCACACTATGACTAAGCTGTATACAGGAACTGTCTGCAAAGCCTCTATGAACGTGACTGAGGTATACAAGTCGGGACAGAAGCCCTGACGTACCCTTAACACAATTCATATATATATGCATAGACTCAGACTTGGCAATGCTCCAGGAAGAAGTGGAGCCACCACTCAAGATCAGCACCTGAAGGCAACCTACGATGAAAGATCCTCATCTCGTCTATCTACACCTGCGGGCATGAACACAGTGCCCACAAGAAGGGACGTCAGTACGAGCAATGTACTGAGTATGTAAGGCATAAATAACAACATAATGAAAGTATAAAGATAACGTAATATAAAAGAGATCAGCTTGTGTCTCTGAATGCCTTTTTAAGGCGAATGTCGTGCATGCTTAGCTTTTTTTTAAAAAAAGGACTTTTCCGTATATAGCCATATATAATATCTTGTCCAGCCTTAAGGCGCGGTAATATATATACATATATATAGCATCTTACCCGACCATTAAGATACGGTGTTATCTTACCCGGCCATGTAGGCTCGGTGTTATCTTACCCGGCCATGTAGGCTCGGTGCTATCTTACCCGACCATGTAGGCTCGATGCCATCTTACCAGGCCATGTAGACTCGGTGCCATCTTACCGGGCCATATCGGCGCGGTGTTATCTTACCCAACTGATCAGTGGGATGCAATGCATACATACATACACATGAAAATACATAAATGAAATCAACATCATCATTGGCATTACCATTATCACTATATCATTCCCTGAAGGATCAACCATCGTGAGATGAAATCGATAATTTCATGGGAGTCTCGAGAATCATGAACCTTGGTAGCACTGAAAATAGAATCGTTATCTTTGCTATATCTCACCTCGAAGGAACGAATGACATGAGATAAGACCATCAACAATAAGTAAGATCAAAAGATACATGGAATGGCTCAATAATCTCAAAATGCTCCCAAATCATAGCTTCGGAGTTTCTAGAAGAGGATCATCATCATCGTCACAATCATCATAAAACATTTTTCATTTAACATCGTAAGAATATTTAAAAGTCATAAAATTCTAGCTTTTGAAAACAAGGCGATTATGGAAACATTTATGGAATCATAACATAGGAATCATGCCTTTGAAAGAAAGGGACGAGCCTTAACATACCTTTCGATCGCCTTAGTCGTTCAACGTTTATCCTTCCAAGCTCGTAAATCTACATATAAACCATTCATACTATTATTAGGCTCAATGTCATACGCTCATCTTAAGCCTTCAATTTAATTCTGTTTAGAATCTGCCGAAATTCAGGCAGCACCTCCCCTGTTTATATGCCTAGCCCGAAATCACAATCCAACAACCAACAACCAACAACCAACAACAAAAATACCAACATCAATAACATCATTTCCAACACCAATATGTACCATAAAACAGCCCACACGCTGTTTTCCAACATCCATAACTAACCAACTTACTACACAATTATTTAACGACTTTGTCTCCGTAAATAAGCCTTAAATAATACCAAAAGAGAAAGATTCATACCTTTTTTTCTTGTTAAGACAGAAATATCCTCAATATCTACGCTAAAATCTACCGCAAAACAATACTAGAATCACAACCATGTGTTACCCGGACCTAAACCACTGCTCCGCTACTTAAAAATTGCTCACTTTTGATTCCCTCACTTTCTCTCTTCTAATTTCTGGAGTTTTCTAGGAAAATCTGATGAAAAAAAAAGGGTTATTACCCTTTATATAGGGGTCAAATTTGGGTCGGGTTCACTGTAGCAAGTCGGTACTGTAGCACGCGTTTCTGCTCTGTCAGCCGGACTTTTAACGTCCATAATTCTCTACTCCGATGTCCTATCGATGAGCGGTTCGGTGCGTTGGAAACTAGACTCGACGAACTTCATTTTAGGATTTTGTTTCACCTTAAAACACTTCATATGCTAAGAGATATTCGTCCCCCAAGTTGGACCAAAAATTTCACACAAAACATTACCCATCCTTTCTCCAAAGTCGTACTACTCCATTTCTCCCACTCATTTCCTTATAAAACCTTCCGGTATACCTTATATACATCCTTCACTTATTAAATGTACTTGATAATGCTTGCTTATATTTCGAAGTGGTTTAACTTAACCATAACTCAACGTACTTACGTTTCAAATTTGATAAATGCTTCTTCGAAGATATGGGTGTAACAATTTTAAACCTCTTCGGGATTAACTTCGAGGCTGCACTCAGCGGGAAAGGCCTCCGGATAAAACGTTTGGAATCCGGCCTGGATAAAATTGGTGGGGCTCCGAGGATTTGGTCTACTCGAGAGTTATAGTTCTCTACCTTCTTCTCATTGGTGTCGATCCATTTGGCCAGTTCCTCGAGCATTTTCAAGACCTCGGATGACCCGCTAGAAATTGACCCGTTGCAATTGTCAATTACTCTTCTCCCCACGGACCGACTCGTTGATTTGGTTCGGCTCCGCTGTTCCTATGTCGTTCTTTTTCTTTTGCAGTTGGGCTATAGCCGCCTATTGTTCCTGCAACATATTAAAAAACAAACGCAAATTAATTTCTTCCCCCGCATCATCGGCTGTCTTTAGCACAGACGCCCTATTAACGGGGTGGGTGCCATTATCAATAGCATCATTAGAATTGACGGCATTTGGATCGACGGGAAGGCCGCCGTTTGGATCAATATAGGGCAAATCATTTGCCGGTACCCCATTGTTGAGGTTCTCGTCGTGGTGACTTGAATCACAGTTGTTCAAGTGGATTGATTGGCTAAGGTTTGACATGTTGAAGCAAACCTGAAATCACAAAGATCAACAGAACAAGTGAAAGTAGAGTTGTAAAAAAACCACCATTATTATTCTTAGCCCCACGGTGGGCGCTAAACTGCTTAATCCTTAAAAAGGTAACAATTGAATTTATACGCGATTAAAGGATACGTGGTGTAATCTTTTGGTAAAGTAATGAAATAAGCAACAACAAGAAAAGATTCGTAAAGAGCAAGAAAAGAGATATCCTTGATTGATAATTGAGGAACACAACTAATTGGTCCGGCTTGGAGCCTTTTTGTCTCGAACCCGAGCCAATCTTAAGAGAATTTGAGTATCTTTAGTGATTACAGATCTAAGAGTATGAAGTAGTGTGTAAAACGAGAATCTGGGGCCTTAATGAGAGGATCCACTTCTATATTTATATTGCAAGAGTCAAAGTTATACATGGTAACTAAATATGTAAAGGAAATAATGATCCTGACGATCTCAGGCGCCTCAAGGGTCAGTAGCGTGACAGCCGGCGTAACGAGCGGTGAGAAATCCGTTTCAGGTAGGATTTCTCGTGTTTGTGTCAAGTAGTGCCCCTCCGGTTTGTGAACCCTCGGGCTTTATTTTATCCGACTGGTCGAACCCGAACTGACGTTACATCTCAAAGTTAACTCTCATATCTTGCTCCGATCTCCCGTCGATGGACCCAAATATTTTACCCCGATTTATACCGCATACAACATTAAGGAGAACTTGATTTCCACAGCTAGATGAAGATAGGATAGCAACTATTTGATTTTTTTCACAAAGGTGATGCATTGAATTTGAGTTGATTACTTTTGTAACAAGCTAGGTATGATCAATATCTATGCTCCAGCTTAAGAGGGAGTATTGCAGGCTCATATGATCAGAAGGGGCATTCTAGAATATATTTTTTATTTGTTTTGATTATCTCCTACAGAATTCCTTGCAATTGTATAAACTATAAATAATATCCTTAGTCATTAAGAAAACAAGAGAAGATGAAAAGAGATGTTACTACCTCTAGTAAGATCAAATAGTCAAAGACAACAAATATACTAGCTACTGGATTGTGAGGCTCGACAAAACATCTATTTCGCTTAAGAACAGAATAAACTAGGGAGTTAAGATGAAAAGTTAAAAAATAAAAAATGGATATAACCATAGAGAATATGAAAGAACAGTATCTACTTGATACTTTCATCGTCATGAATGTCTGTCCCACAGGACTTGCTCATCAAACTTAGTCAGTACACCATCATCAAGTCGTTTCCACGTCCTGATCTTCTCCACACCCATCCACGTTTCCTTTCCCTTCCCAAGTTCTGCTTGTATTACCCTTGCTCTTCTAGGCCAACCAGCTACACCATAACCATGATATCCAAAGCCTCCACCGTAGCAAAACCATATACCTTCTAGATTCCCGCAGAAATCATTAGTATGATCATGACCTATGAAAACAGCCTTAACATCCCCCATAGAGATAAGTGTCTTCAAGACTCCAGAGTTTACTGACGAACATGCCACATATTCCCGGTACGTGCCAACAATATCTTTTATAGGACCTTGACGGATTTCTGGAATTGGGATGTGGAAAAATGCTAGTGCAGGATGCATCACTGGGACCGGATAAATCTCCAATGATTGATCAGCATACTTCCATCGTCCCTGTGATTGTGTTGACCTGCAAAACGTTAATAAACTCTGACTAGGCTAAACCTCCCTCATCAGAGAAGAAACAATAAATGGAAACACAGAACAGAAGGTTCTAATAAATGGCAGAATCGTGATAGAACGCTCAACAGGGAATCCCCGAGTCATGCCCACATGAAGGCTAATGCTGAACACAGGAACGTGTGTGTGGTGCACGTATGAAGAAAGAGAGAGAGAGAGAGAGAGAGAGAGAGAGAGAGAGAGAGTGTTCATATCCTTCCTTTTAATGTCTGTCATTACAATACCTGAAATTTTTCAGAAACACCGCGAAGCCAACTTAGTTGAGATTCCCTGATCCAGTTATAAGTCCGGAATCCATTAACAATAGCTCTATCTCCACTATCTAGAAGATATAAGCTAAGAATGCTGCTGTTACTTAAGTATGAGCCAGGTGCACCCTGCACTTCAAGATTGTAGTTGCCAAATCCATCAATATTTGTCATTGGTTGTTGTTCCATCGGATCCGAGGTAATTTTAGTTGATGGAAAAGTTTGTGAAACTGAATAATCCATCAGGGAGATAAGAGACATCAGTTCTTCACGATTCATAGTAGATTCTTGATCATGGTTTCCCAAAACTGCTGCCCATGGAATTCTGGATTCTATAGCAGGAGCAAAAACTTCAAACAAAGATTCTGCAGCATCAGTAGCACTTGTTCCAAATATGTTATCTCCTATATAACAAAGTGAAGTGAGTTTTACAGAGAGTATAGAAGAACAGACGATGAGAAAGCAAATGATAGATGAATCACTACCAAGCAACTTTAACATTTTAATACTATACAAGAAACACGTATGTGGAAGAACAAGGACAATGAAATTGCCGTTGGAGACACAGGAGAAGTAGAAGTTTAGGGAAGTCAATAAACAAATGTAAAATAAGTAATGAAAAGCAAGATGACAAGATGAAATCCAAAAGTTGAAGTTACAGAAAATTGGTACCAGTAACCTCGATTTACTTTGAAGTATGCCAAAGAAGACTAAATTCATCATTCAAGGAACATCAGCTTACATAGAGATTATTTCCTACAAATACGATAATTTAGGATGAACTAGGGGTTACGAAGGAGCCAGAGAAGAACAGAAAGAGGGAAGAGTTTAAGGAAACAGAGAGGGGGAAGACTGTACACGAGCAAAATGAATGACGAAAGAAGAAAATTGAAACTGCCAAGAGATGCTTTGGAAGGGCATTTAATGAGCAATTGATTTGATTCAACATGAACCAAATCGAATTCTCATCATAACTACATTATCGAAATGTTGATTTACATAGATTCTACAGTATAATTGTATATGAGAAATAGGAAACTAAAGTAATAGCAATGTAACCAAGAGACTTGAATTAAACACAACTCCTATTTTATGAGACATCACCTGGAATTTTTACACGATATATTTGCAATTACGATTCTAAAATCACAGCATGTGAGAGTTTCTTACATTATTGACTCATCAGAAGACTTCAAATTAAATTGAAATAACATATTCAACAAATCCCACATTGGAATTTAAACCACAACACCCTTTCGTGCACAAAGATAACCAAACCAAAGTATAATATATAAAAACAGACGAGAGGGACCTAGTTATCAAATTGAGGTAATTCATCAAAAATCCATGGTAGCATCCATATACCATTCAAGCAATTCTTTCCACACATTGCTAAAAAAACCTTGACAAACTTTCCATTAAAACAACTGAATGAAGATGAGTGAAATAGCAAAGATCATGGACTAATGCCCTGATCAAGTTAAACTGATCCAAATTTGATACAATAGATTGGAAGTATCCGTGCACACCAGGATACACTGACACTCAAGTGTCAACAACCAACATGGTAGAAAAGTGAAGTTCATCACATTTTTTTTTTTCTTTTTCTTATGACCAGTGAAATGATAACAAGGTTCTCAACAAGTCCTACATAAGTTTAAAGTCCTACATTTCCTTCCAGCCTTTGACATTGCTGATGCCATAAAGTGTAGACTGTTACAAACTCTTCAGTTAAAACACATAACAACTCCATTGTAAAAAATAAAAATAAATAAAAAACTCTTGAATGTCAATCAAACAAGGTTTAGGAATGTGCAAGCTGAATCGCGTCTTCTCTTGTATTTGATAATAAAGGCAATAACTCATACTTTTACTGCTAAAGATATTTATTGTTATTACTTAATCAGCAAACATCATATGTTTAATCAACCAAACAAATAAATATATCCTAGACAAAAATCGTTACAGCCACCGATCTCATCATAGTTTCAGTAAGCACATTGCACTGTCTACCAACATAGGGGTAACTAGTACTGTTTTATCTCAACTATCGAGGTGAAATATCTTCAAAGCTTAAAGTTTAGCAATTATGGAGGATAAAAAAATTCTACAAGGGCTTGAAGCTTACCAACTAAAACATCAGACATAACTCAATCATGATATGCCGCAAAAATGAAGTCCATTTTAATTCGTACCAATTAAAAAATCAGATAAAACTCAATCATGATATGACATGATTATGCTGCAAAAAATGTAGTCCATCACTTTAGTAATTTTTTTCAATTCTTTTATTGATCTCAAAGGCATTATCTCTACAGGAAAATGAGCTCGATTATCAACTTTTGCTTCATCTATATTGATGCAGCTACCTTGGTCAGTGTACCGGTGCAGGTGTGCAACCTTACATTGGTCAAGTGGCCAACTGTGCAATCTTCACTCACGAGGCTACTTGGGGTGCTACTCTTATTGGAGATAATTCAAAGTAGAAGAGGAACCTTAATGTTAATTGTTTTCCACTTGGTCAACTATGTAGGGCCTAATCATCTATTTCATAGCAGTGTGACTGAATTATGACATCATAGCACTGTATTTTCTCTCTTACAGGATGAAATCAAACTGCAACAGGCTGTGTTTAGGAAAGCGTCTGCTTCATCGCTTTAAGCGGTGAAGCGAGGCAAAGCAAAGGGTGGGCGCTTCAAGGGCCCTGAAGCGAGGGAGGCCCAATGAAACGGGTGTTTCTTCTTTCTTCTTCTCCTTTTCTTTTCTTTTCCGCTTCACGCTTCCCTAAATGCTAGTGTCAACGGCCTCCATGGCAGACTTTTGCTAACCTTGGCCCATAACTTCGAGCCCAAGCCTACACCTTCAAGGCCTTTCACTCGTAGCAAAGCTAAGAAGATACATGCATTGAGAGTTTGGGACTACTTATGATCAAGTGGGAAGCATCAAAGGACCATTTAGAGAAGTCCACATCATATTACACCATGCTTGAGTGGAAGGGAGTGCAAGGATTAGAGCTTGGTAAAGAGGAAGAAAAAGTTGAAAGTGACCTAATGCTGAAACATGTCATCTACACGATTACCATTCATAGAGATGAATGAAGAGGAGACTGCCAGATTCATCGCCACGAAAGGCAACAGCTAAGGCGAATGCCCAAGAGTCACCTTCACGAAAGCCAACTACAACAACAACAACCCAGTATGATCCCCCAAGTGGGGTCTGGGGATAGTAGCGTGTTCACAGACTTTACCCCTGCCTTGAGAAGGTACAAAGGCCGTTTCCGATAGACCCTCGACTCAAATCCACGTAAGTCAACTGTGGAGGCAAATGTGCTACCAAGAAATGGCTGAGGCGAATTATCAGCGGCCACTTTACTACTTTCGGCCTAATTAGGGGTATATCTTACTTGTTAAGCTTATGTTTGACCCTAGTACAAATACCCCACTTTCCCCATTTAGTAGGGGTAGACTATCTTTTTCCCCATTTAGTAGGGGTAGACTTATCTTTGAATATAGATTATTAAACTCGTGGTGATGAACACCTTAGTATGGCAGCTTAGTCATTTGGTGATCTTTTGATTGCAACCTTAGATTCGCCAGAGAGTTTGCAAAAGTGTTCTATCTCTTGAGGATTCTAGATTGTGTAGGTACTTGTTTGAATATTATTAGAGGTGATCAGGAATATTCCCCTAAATTGTTGCTAATCTTGCTCATATTTTTTTTTTGATAATGGTAACAGTTAACTATATATCCACAGGTATACTACATCAAAAAGAATGTAGTCCCCCTTTCAAAATGTTACACCTTACAGCTTGATCTCCTATCTATATTCTTCCTTACAAGTAATCTAAAACATCAAAAATATCTTCAGTTTGACCTAAAACTTCCTGTTTACACCAAAAATAGTATAGAGCTAAACAATTCATTTTAAACTTCTGTAGGTCACTTTGTTTGCCCTCAAAACATCTCTGATTTCTTTCTTTCCATGCTGTCCACCAAATACATGCTGGGACAATTTTCCATCTCTCTTCCTGTCTTGCAGCATTGCCGTCTCTGTTCCAGCAGCTAAGAACTCCTTTAATGCTCCCTGGTTTCACCCACCTGATCTTCCTCAGACTGATGAATATCTTCCATAACTGATCTGCCCATTTGCAGTGTAAAAAAAGATGGTTGATTGTTTCTGCTTGTTCCCCACATAAATAGCATCTAGAGCACAACTGGAACCCCCTCTTGTTTAAATTCTCATGAGTCAACACTACTTCCTTTGCCAATAGCCAGGAAAAACAATTTACCTTGTAAGGTATTTTAGTTTTCCATATCATCTTCCATGGCCATCCTACCTCCTGGTTGTTTGATGTGTTCAGGTCTCTGTAAGCAGAATTTACAGTGAACAAACCTTTGTTGTCTATCTTCCAAACCATAGTATCTCTTTCTCCTGTTAAACTATTGAATTGATCAACTATGGAGTAGAAGGCCGCTATTCTTTCCATTTCCCAGTCATTTAAATGTCTTCTGAGGTGTAAATTTCAACCTTGTCCTGTCCATAATTCAGCAACTTTAGCTTGTTGTTGAAGGCATAATGTGTATAGATCTGGATAGAGTTGCTTTAGAGGTTCATGACCAATCCACTTGTCATCCCAGAAGGAAACTTTCAGGCCGTTGCCAACTTTGAACCTGGATCTGTTTATGACTAAAGGCCATAGATTTCTGATTGTTCTCCATACACTACAACCATATGGTATTGTCACCACATTTGTCATCCAGCTATTCTCCATACCATACTTTGCAGAGATGACCTCCTTCCATAGCATATTGTCAGTTGTTGCAAATTTCCATAACCATTTCATCATCAAACTTCTGTTCTGCATTTTCATGTCTCTGATCCCCACACCTCCTTCTTTCTTGTTCACTGTTGCTTCCTCCCAATTGACCAGATGGAACTTTTTCTTGTCTTCATTACCCTGCCAGAAAAAATTCCTTCTTAAGGCATCAATTCTTTTTATCACACTCACTGGAGCAGGGAAGACTGACATCATGTAAGAAGGTAAAGCATCAAGCACACTGTTGACCAAAGTTAGTCTTCCTCCCAAGGAGAGATATTGACTTTTCCAGTTTGTTAATCTCTTCTCACACTTCTCCACCACCCCATTCCATATTCCCTTAGACTTGCTTTTTGCTCCCAAAGACATGCCTAGATATGTTGTTGGAAGTTCTCCTACTTTACCTCCCAACTTTTCTGCCAAACTTTCCAAATCTGTTACTTCATTGATGGGATAAATGAAGCTTTTCCCCCAGTTGATATGTAGCCCTGATACAGCTTCAAATATGATGAAGATGACCCTCAGAACCAGTATCTGTTCTTCCACTGCCTCACAAAAAACCAATGTATCATCTGCATATTGCAAATGAGTTACTTCCAAGTTATTTACTAATCTGTTGTCCACCTGAAATCCCCTGACCCAACCTTTTACCTTTGCTGTTTGAATCATGTTACTCAAACCTTCCATTGCTAAGATGAAGAGAAATGGGGATAAGGGGTCTCCCTGTCTCAAACCCCTCTGAGAGGGAAAAAAGCCATTTGGGGTTCTGTTAATCAAGACAGAGAATCTGACTGTACTAATGCATTGCTTTATCCATCTAATCCATCTGGCACCAAAACCCATCTTCTGTAGCATTTGAACAAGAAAATTCCAATTCAAGTGATCATATGCTTTCTGTATATCTAGCTTACATAGAATTCCTGGTTTCTGGCTTCTCTGTCTAGACTCCACACATTCATTTGCAATCAGCACTGCATCCATGATCTGTCTGCCTTTGATAAAGGCCATCTGCTGTCTATCCACTAGCTTGTGAATAACTTTTTTTAGTCTTTCAGCTAGTAGTTTAGCTATGATCTTGTAAACCCCCCCTATCAGGCTGATTGGTCTGAAATCATTTAACTCCACTGCTCCTTTCTTCTTTGGAATGAGTGCCACAAAAGTGGCATTGAGGCTCCTTTCAAAGATTCCTTCTCTATGGAAATTCTGAAAAGCTGCAACTAGGTCTGGGCTGATGATTTCCCAGCACTGACTAAAAAATGCCATGGTAAATCCATCCGGGCCTGGTGCTTTGTCACCTGCACAAGCTTTTATGCTGTCCAGAATTTCTTGAGCTTCAAATGGTGCTTGCAGGAGGTTATTGTCAGCATCTTCAATCATGGGGCAGTCTCTCATGTCTAATTGTGGTCTCCAGTCCTCTGTCTCAGTATACAATTTCTCATAGTAATCAACAATTTCCTCTTGCACCTCTATTGGATCAGTTATTGTTTCTCCTCTAACCCTCAGCTTGTCAATTGTGTTGCTTCTTCTATGAGCATTAGCTGTTCTGTGAAAAAAACTAGTGTTGCTATCCCCTTGTTTTAGCCAGGTTGCCCTCGATCTTTGCCTCCATTTTGTCTCTTCTTTTCTGGCTATATCTTCAAATTCCATGGTGAGAGCTAGCCTGGAGGCTATCTCTTCTTCCTCTAAAGCTCTCTGTTCTTGTATTTCCTCCAACTTAGCTAGTTGGCTTAACACTTTCTGCTTTTGAATTCCCAGATTGCCTTGTGCTGTCTTGCTCCATTCTTTCAGTTTCCCCTTTAAAGCTCTTAGCTTTGTTACCAGAATGTAATCAGGTTTCCCACTGTGGTTGAAAGAATCCCACCACCCCTTCACTCTTTCATTGAACCCTTCTGTATCCAGCCACCAATTTTCAAACTTAAAGTAGGAATTTGTAGTTTCCCAACCTCCACATTGCAACATTATAGGCGAATGATCAGAGGTCACTCTGTGACTAATGGATTGTTTAATATTTCTAAAGTTTGCATCCCATTCTTCACAAAAGAGGAACCTGTCAATTCTTGCTGCTATTGTGAATCTGTCTCCTTTCTTCCAAGTGAAATTTCCCCCTGATAATTCCAGATCTATTAATTCCATATCCTCAATGAAATCAGAGAAATCCGTCATTGCTTTACTGATTCTGTTGCAATTTTTTTTCTCCGAAGGATGTCTGACAATATTGAAATCTCCACACAGCACCCACGGGCCTGAAATTAACCCTCTAGCTGCTCCAATCTCCCACCAAGTCTCTTCCCTCTCCACTCTATCATTTGGTGCATAGACTCCTGTAATATGCCAGTTGAAATCTTTATCTATCCCTGAGAAACTGCAGGAAACAGAGTAAGCTCCGACACTGCTGAGTGTTCCTTCCCAGACCCTTCTATCCCACATTATAACAATTCCACCCCTAGTTCCACTTGCCTCCAATTGTACATAACTCACCCATCTATTCCCCCATACATCCTTTACTATTTCTGCAATTTCCCCTTCCACTTTCGTTTCCTGGAAGCATACCACATCTGCCTTCCAAGTAAGTAATATGTTTTTGATCATGTTTCTTTTCTTAGCACAATTCAGCCCCCTTACATTCCACGACACTATATTTAGCTTCATTGATCCTTGATAGCCAAATATCCCCCTCTGCTCCTGGTACCATAACTCATGAATTTGGTATTCAACTTTAATCCTTTTAGCTCATTTATCCCCTTCCTCTTTATAATTTCCTGATCCCCCTGTTTCTCCTTGTTCTCCTGTTTATTATTGTCAATCTTCATGAACAGCTCCTTTGCCTTCTCCTCGCACCCTTTGAAATTAACTCCAAATTCTGTACCCATACTCATTATATGTTGCTGAACCCAGACCGGAGTACTCAAAATTTGAGTGGTTCCTTCCCCAGGTAATTGAATCTTCAATGGTACTGCATCTTCTGCTATGAAACTTGAATTTTCTTCTTGCTCCTTCAATTGCAACACCCCAGTTTCATCTTTCTCTCTGTATCTTGCTATCTCCATTGGCAAGTCCCCCTCTCTTGGTTCGAGTTGGTTGAAATCGATATCTTTTACTTCTTGTATTTCAAGACTTTGGAACCTATTACGCTTGTTAATTTGTGATATATTTGCCTGAATTTCGATATTTACCATGTCTTCATAATGGGCCTCAGAATTTAATTGTTTTGTCTGATCCCCATCTGTTGGGCCTTTAATAGCTAGGCCCATATATCCCCCTCTTTTAATTTGGCCTGCTGTAGTTGATAAAGGTCTTTCCCCTTTTGCCTTCTGGTCACGTGCCACTCCATGTGACATTTCCCCATCTTTCGAGGTGCCCACATGGGTTCCCTTAATATTAGCTGATTCTTTCACTAAAAAGGACTGGTTCCCTTTTGCCTTCTGGTCTCGTGCCACTCCATGTGACATTTCCCCATCTTTCGAGGTGCCCACATGGGTTCCCTTAATATTAGCTGATTCTTTCACTAAAAAGGACTGGTTTCCTTTATTAACTGCTGGGTCAAAGGCCTCATCTTCTCTTTCTCCTATATTAACTGCTGGGTCAAAAACCTCACCTTCTCTTTCTTCTTTCTCTTCTTTCACAGTCACCGGAATTTCACACCATACCGGAATGGTGTATGTAAACCCCTCGCTGTTCATCTCTATTTCTTTCGGCACCATTTTTCCGTCGCCTTTCACCTTGATACGAGCCCAGTGAAGATGGTTTTTGAGGGATGTCTCTTCTTCCGTCTCGATGAAGCCACCACACTGGTCTCCGATCTGCTTGAATATTCCCTGGGACCACAAATTCATGGGTAACCCTAGAAGTCTGATCCATACCCAATCTCTCCTTATTTCTGCCGGCCAGCACCCTGTAGTTGGGTTCCACCATTCTAAATGCAACTTCATCTTTTTCCAGACCCATTCCCCTGACATTACGTGCTCTGCCGAAACTTTTGATGGAAGTTCGAACATAAAATGTCCATCATTCATAGCAAAAACATTTACCCCTATGGCTGATTTCCAGTTGTTGCATGCCCATCTCCTCACATCATTCAAGGTTGGGGTCTCCTGTGGTGGGCCCTGGAATTTTCCGACGAGGCATCTCTCCAACAGATCTTTCTCCGATTTCGAAGTTCCGCCTGTGATCTTAATACAGTCATCCACTATTTGTATCTTTGCCTGTTTTGTTGCCTCTGTCGTCCATCTGTTGCTGATGCAAGCTTCTTTGAATGATTGGTCAAGCTGCTTCACGGTGTTTTGTTGAACTTGTACTTCTTCTGGTTCATAAATAAAGTTTGCTATTTTGTGAGCAATGTTCCCCCAACCAGCATTGAATGTAGTTTCCGGTGTAATAATGATCGATTTGTTTTGTCCCTGAATGGCAATAAAGCTGATATATCTGCCGCTATCGTTGTATTTAAGAGTGCAGTAAAACTCTGAGAAATGGTCCTTCAACTTCCATCTCTTGATTGCTTTCCCCTGTACCTTCGAAGCTTCAATAAATACTGAAACTAACCATTTTAAAACTTTACGGCTAATTTTAACTCTCCTCATTAAATTCCGACTGCGTTCAACCCACTCGTACCAAGATTCTGCTCCATTAATGCACCTAGTAATGTCGTAAGACTTGAAACCTGCGTTGTAGAATATAATATTTTTCCCCATCGTACAAAATCCGGCCATGGCCTGCCGAAAAAGGACAGTTTTGACTAACTCTAGGCTAAAATGACTTCTCGTGAACCGTGCCTGGGAGCATTTTTAGAGTTTGATGTTAATTTGGGAAAGTTTGTTCCTGTAATTACCCCTTCAGCTGAATTTCCAGCTTTTTCTCCTATAATTGCTTGATATTAAGATAAAATTCTGCAGGAGCAGGTTTTTAATCTTGCTCATATTTGTGTCTAGTATTCTATCTTTATTTACTTACTTTCCTATATTTCTTGTCTTTCAATACTTGAAAGTTATCATTGACAGTCACGGATTCACCTGCGTGTGGCAAATGCCCCTGTTACTTCTGAAATAATACTGAATCCCCTGATTTAGCTATAGTTAGGTTCAGACTTCCTATAGTAGCTTAAGCCTCTGTTTGGATAGTCAATACCCATGGTTTCATAATGTATAGAATGGTATTATATTGTACAGCATTAATGAATACAATGTTTGAATGGACTGTATCATTTGTTGTGGTTTAATAACATTTTTATTGTTTAGTTTGACGGTATGGTACTGTATAAAAGGGCAGCCCGGTGCACTAAGCTCCCGCTATGCGCGAGGTCCGGGGAAGGGCCGGACCACAAGGGTATGGTACTGTATAATAACATGTAAATTTACTAAAATGCAAAATGCCCTTAACCCTTAATTACAAACTAGTTTATATATATTAAGTAGGTGGTGAGTGGGGGTGGGGGTGGTGGAGGGGTGGGTGGTGTGGGGTGGTGCTGGGGGTAGTGGGTGGTAGGGCGGGGGTGAGTGGTTGTGGAGGATGGGTGGTAAGGCGGGGGTGAGTGGTTGTGAAGGATGGGTGGTAGGGTGGGGGTGGGTGAGGTGGGTTTGGGTGTGATGGAGTGGGGCACGCAAAAACAACCAAATCCGTGGTTACAAAAATTGGACTTTTTTCTGATTATATAACCACGGAATTACAACAGGTTTACAACACCATACAACGTAATTTTAAAAACAATGAAAACAAACAGGGTTTCATAGAAAACAATACATTAATGAATCACAGGAAACAACCTTCCAAACAAGGGTAAGAGTTATATTTTTATTCGAGAAAAGGGCCAAACATGCCCCTCAATTATGGGAAATAGAACAACTTTGCCCTTCGTATGAATTTGGTCCTAAATATTGGTGGACTGACTTAGATTTGCCTTTCAACTATGGAAACAGAACCAGTTTGTCGTCCGTTTAAATTTGGTGTCAATATGTCCTTATCGTCAAAGAACTTGCTCAAATTTGTCCATCAAAATCAACCGTCCTTCAATATCTTATTTTTACCCATATAAAACATATTAACTGGAATGCCAACTTGGAAGACAATAATCTTAAACCTAACATTTTCTTGTACAAAAATTTAATCAAAGGCATTATACAGACCAAAGATGGTTCAAAGAGTTGGGTTACATCTAATTTTTGTCTTACTTTCGCCCATTAAAAAAGTCTTCACTCGAAGTTTAATAACAAAAAATAGAACACAATTTCAGAAAACCAATATTTTTCATGGGAAAATAAATAATCTAGAACCTAATACGGAATTGAAATTCCTAAATATGTGAGAAATAATTGGAAGTAAATGAAGAAATTGGAAAGAGTTATTATGTGCACTTTAAAAAAATAATTCTGTTGAAGAAATTGCGATTGTTATCGGGCCAAAAGAAAACAAATCAATAAAATATCAATTTTATTTCTCTCTAACAATATTTATGCATATTATTACAATTGCATAGACAAAGAATTTTTTATCTTCAAGAAACTGAAAGAGAAAAGACTATTATTCATCCGTGGAGCAAAATGGAATGTTTCGGAAATGTTTTCTATTCATTTCATGTGCATATTTTAAGAAAAAGAATTATACATATTCTTTTTATTTTACTTTATTTATTTCTTTTTGTTTTTCCTCTCTTGTTTTAGAAAATAGAAGTCAAATAAATATTTGACCTTAAAATAAAATGTGATTGAAAGAAAGTGAAATTTGTCATGTTGAGAGGCAAATTTGAGCAAGTTCTTTAATGATAAGGGCATTTATGAAACCAAATTCAAATGGAGGACAAATCTGTTCAATTTTGTTGAAGGCAAGTTTGAGCCATTCCACAACGATAGAGACATATTTAGGACCAAATTCAAACGGAGGGAAAAGTCGTTCTACTTCCCATAGTCGAGGGGCATTTTGGCCCTTTTCACTTTTCAATTTTTATGTTTAGGCCAGCTTGCGTGCACCTCGAGTATTCCACCAAGTACTTGCCACCGCCCACCAACACAGCTACCGAGCAACTCTACCCACCAAGGCCTAGATAGATGGGAAGGTATGATCTAGTTTTTATTTGCCTCCACTGGAATGTGAAATTAAGACCTCATGGTTCTCCTCACACTTCAGGACCACTAAGCTACACCCTTGGGTGCAAAAGAGTTGAATTATAATTTTTCTTATCCATCTGCATGAGTTGAATTATAATTTTTCTTATCCATCTGCATGATGTGGAAAACTAATGTATCTCAACTTCTTATCATCTCTTCTTTTACTAATAACTATTTTATTATCAACTCAATTGTTTCCTTTTCTTTTCTAAGAAAACAACCATTGTTAATGGAATAATTCATAAACAAAAGTGCACCACCTATTCTAGTAGTGCTGTCAATATCACCATGTTGTCTTGTCCTTTTAATATTAACTTATTAGTTATAAACAAAAAGTTTTTCCTGAAATTGCACAAGTATAAATGCAAATGTTGAGATATGTGGATTATTAAATATGAGGCAAAACTTGTATCGACACTTTTTTACACTGGAAGATACTATGTAGAAATGTAAAAGTGGCCTATGTAACTCTTCAATATATATTTACATGCACCCGGTGTTTACACTAAATCAAACAATTTGACCTTAGCAGTTAAAAATTAATCTTAGAATACATATCACTAGACCAAGGTTAAATGATAAATGTATGTAGGTAAGTTTACTGTTTACCTAATTTTTCTGACCATAATAAAGTCTAACTTTCTGTTCATTGATAAATAACAAACTGATTTTGTTTTGTGGTAGACAAAGAAAAGAAAGGTGAGTACTCATTATTCAGTCTGTAAAGGAAGAAGAAACCCATATCAGAGAGACAGAGACTGTGAATGCTGTAAACAAGCTTTGCTTTACTAAGTTTCTATGGTAGTTCCTTAATTAAAGGTTGTCGGAGCTATGGTTAGGAGGATTGATTTCATTAGTCTGGATTCACCTGCTTCGCTTAAGTAATTTTCCATTCACCTTGATTAGCAACAACAAAACAACAGCATACCAGTATAATCCCCACAAAGTGGGGTCTGGGGAGGGTAGAGCGTATGCAGACCTTACCGCTACCTCGGCACAAGGACAAGCAACTCAAAGCAGTATAAATGTCATAGCAAAATACTATGTGACAAGGCAGCATGAAAAAAGGGCAGTAGTTATTACAAAGTAATACGATAAATGGAATACAAGAAACAACAGAAAGTAGCAGAAATCGAAGGACAAGAAATTATAGGAGTAATACCACGACTACTAGTATGAACGAATAAGTAGGACAACGCACAATTACCTACTACCCTTCTACTCTAATCCGAGTCCTCCATAGCCTCCCATCTAAGATGTCCTCAGTAAGCTGGACCTTCGCCAGTCCTGTCTAATTACCTCTTCCCATTCTATGGTAATAACCACAGTTCATATATGGACAGCAAGAAATCATGGAACCTCCTTCACACTCTCAATTCTATCTTTACACCTACAATTCCCTGCTCTCACTCTCATATGTAAGTTATACCTTTCTACCATTGTCTCCTCTCACAAGTAAATTATACCTTCCTATTCTCACTCTTGCCAATACTTTTTTTCTCATTTAAAAATTTCAGTCCAGTCTCACTGCCACCAAATACTTGCTCCTGTCTGTCACCTAATGATTTTTCAGTCAGCGTGCACACCATATCATTCATTTGGTTTTTTAGTCTGTTTCATATCATGACTACAGATAAAGCAGTATACGATAGGAGAAAAGGCGTATGACTAACCCTGCATCCTGGGTACAAACCAACACACAATCATGTATATGAAAGCAAGATTATTATTTCCTCATTCCTTACAATAAGCAAATTGTAACAAGTTCTGCAAAAAGGGATAGAGATTGAAACAAGACTAAGTTAACTTCTAGGCACAGATTGGTTCTTAATATTACAGTACAAGATCTAAACAAGCAGCTGATAATTTAGCTAAAAACTAGTTATTTTCTTGCTTCTTTATCTGTGATCATAGTTTTTTATAACTAATATTAGCTGAAGTGGTCCTTTAGTTAGTTCCCATTGTCAGTCACAAATTAGTTATTGAATGCGATTGACAATCTTGCCAAATCTTAATCAATTTTTCCAGATTTGTCAACAATTAAAAAATATCCAATATTAGATCCAAATGGTAGACAATTGTTGGAAAAATAAGGAGTGAAATCAGAAACATTAATAATCAATTCTAAATATTGCCGCAACAGTCAGATAATGGAAGCGGAATGGGTTACACAATTCAATAGGGATAGGCTGGCTTCTTATAAATCATCGGACAATATGCTCTAACAAATGTTGAAAAACAGCATATTTCTTCTTAAGCTGGAGAGACTTTGAAAGGTTTACACAAGTAAATTCACTAATTTAAGATGATTAAAATCAATATTTACTTGGTTTGAGTTGGATTTAAAGAGAAAAACTGCCAATAAACAGCAACTTAAAAGGACAGCAATTTATTTAGATTGCTAAATTTAGGTTATTGTGCATCTCTATTAAACCATTTTTTACTGAATATGAAATCTTTAATTAAAACCTCTGCTCTGAACATCCAGAAAGGAAGAGGTTCCGACTCTCACCCGGAAAAGGGAAGTGTCTTTCTTACTTCAGATAATGTGAAGACAATACATATTTGTTGTAGTTTCCAATACTTCAGAAAAGGAAAGAATAATAAAATGTAGTTTGAACTCTGACAATTAGAGAAGGGGAAGTTGAACTTATTACCAGTAAATACAATCAAGTCTGGCTTTTCAATATCAATCATTTTCCTCAAGAACTGAGTAGTGTTGAGGTCGGAACAGTAATTGAACTCACTCACCAACACATCTCTACACCGAGTCACCATCCCATTCCCATAGTGCATATCCGCAACCTAAAACCATCAAACTGAAACAAAATTACAACAAACTGCTAAAAACACTGTGACAAGAAAACCTACTTATTATTTCTATCATACACCAGGAAAAGAGAGATATCCACAAAAAATAGCTATATATGTTTCAATCTCGTTCAGCATTTCCAGAAAACCAGGAAAACTTACGTAAATGTAACCTTTGGCCAACTAGTTTACCAAACATGGCCGAAGTATACACTACCTATACACATCGGCTCGGCTGTATACGTTGTGCATAAGTATGTATATTTAGTATAAACTATACCTTACCTATAACTGTGTGCATATTTTGCAAATTAGATGGCCGAATGGTATTTGGCTGTACTTTTCCCAAAATAAATCCTGTAAATTCTCCATCATAAACGCAAAAAAAAAAAAAAAAAAAAAAAAAAAAAAACAGAGGAAACTGATCTAAATCTACTTTGGCAGAAAATACAGAAGAAAAAGAAATCCTAACATATCTGTGTAGCCCAACAAAATATAAGAAAAATGTTTCACTTAGTTGGGAAAGAAGAAAAACTGACTTTCCTCAACTTCCTTCAACATTTTTCCATAGAACCCAGAAGAAAAATCTTCTACTATCTCCAACACTAATAGCCTGTTTGGCCAAGCTTATAAAAACAGTTTATTTTAAAAAGTACTTTTTTTCAAAAGTACTTTTGACTAAAAGCAGTTTGTGTTTGGCCAATTAATTTAAAAAGTACTTTTGAGCAGCAATTAATATTTGGCCAAGCTTTTAAAAAGTGCTTCTAAGTGTATTTTTCTTAAAAGTACTTTTCAGAAAAGTGCTTTTAGGCAAAAGCTATTTTTTTAGCATCTGAAAAACTGCTTCTGCTGCTCCCAAAAGCACTTATTTTCTCTCAAAATCTTGGCCAAACACC
Source organism: Lycium barbarum (assembly GCF_019175385.1). NCBI lineage: Eukaryota > Viridiplantae > Streptophyta > Magnoliopsida > Solanales > Solanaceae > Lycium > Lycium barbarum. The sequence continues at coordinate 35,226,424 of NC_083343.1, read as the reverse complement.
TCACTTTTTTTAAAATAAGCACTTATTGAAAAAATAAGTATTTTTGGGAGGAAAATAAGCTTGGCCAAACAAACTATAAGTGCAAAATGAGAACTATTTTCAGGGTTAGATTTCTAGATAGTATCAACTAATAGTTTTTATTAGAAGAAAGGCAATTTTCTGTGATAATAATTATTAGTTGACTCACCATGATTAATCAACTCACTATTTTCCATTGAACCCATAAGAAAATTCTTCTATTTTTTCTCCAACACTGAGTAGAAAAGAAGAACTACTTTCAGGTTGATTTCTCAGATGATCACTCAACACAAACCACCTTTCTTCCTGATTCCAGTCTTCTTCAATAAAGAAAGTGACTTTTTGAGATAATAATTATTAGTTGAGCGACCATCCGCAGAAATCAACTCACTATTTTCATTCACTATCCTAGGAAGAAACCGCTAAAGTTCTTCAACACCCAAGAATCCATAAGAGAAATAAGAAAACATTTCATTCTAGGAAGAAACAACTATATTTACTTCAACATTTTTTCCAATATTTCATTTAAACAAAAATAAAAACAAGCTAATATTTCTATAGAACCTGCAGGATTTTGAAGGTTCCATCGGAGTTGAAACGAAGAGGCAGCTGGGGATGCTTTTTGAGCTGGATATTTTGGTAATCAGTGGTTAGTTTAGTGGAGATAATTAGCGTGTCTAAAAGATACAAAGAAGCAATAGTGAAGCTGAAAAACAATAAAGAGTAGATCCATTGTCTAGCTGATTCCATAGTTTGTTGTTTAAGGATCCAAACGGAACGCTTCAATCTTCATTTTTAGTAAGCATAGCTATACCTACTTTGCCTTGTTTATTATTTTCAATGAAAGTTGTTCTCATGTTTTTTTTTTCTTTTTTTTCTTTGCTTAAATGTGCTTAACTACTTAAGCAGTTAGCACCTGTACTTGGGTTTGGTTTGGAAACTAAACACTTGTGTCCGTTCTACATTTTCTTGCAAACGGTACTGTCATTTCGAAAATTTGCATTTTAGGCCATTTAATTATGAAACTTATTGGGCGTTTAGCCGTCGAAATCAAATGCTTTTCACTTTATCTGCAATGCGTTTGGCCATAGAAATTAAATACTTTTCATTTTATTTGTAACTTTTTAAGTTGAAGTTGAAGATGGTGTTGTGTTTGGTTATAGTTTTTACAAAGAAAAAAAGAGGGCATTTTATTTGGATTATAAAACCTATTTTTCAAATTTGAAATTCATTTTTAAGTTGAATTTAAAATTTTCATGGCCAACTACCATTTTTTAATAAAGTGAAAGAAAATTTCATCAAAAAAGTGAATAATTTTTATGGCCAAATTGGTTCTAGAAGTTATTTGAAAATACATTTTGTAGCAAATGACGTTAAAGAATATCGCGCATGCGTTAAGGGAACCCCTTATACTAGAATTTTAGACCATCAGCTTTTGTTCTTGGGCTCCTATCTATTTTTTAATATAATAACCGAGTCAAACTTATCTTCCCTATATATTTTAATCTTGGATTTCATATTATGTTATTCACGTCCATATATCTTGTCACGGACATGTATGAGGGAGTGTTAAAATATTTCACATCATATTACGAAGTAGCTTTGGGATTGAGATAAACTCAAGGTCTATCTCCTCGACAAACCCATTTGGTCATTTTGAGTATCAGAACTTTCTTTTTCCTAGTTGATACTTTATGTGGGTTCAACATGTATTTTATGACTTGCGAGAACGGTGACACGGGTCCCGGCGGACTCGGATGTGTTTCGGAGAAGAAAACAAAAAAATTAGAGAAGTTGAAAACTATAGGTTCATATGATGTTACGACTTAGTTGGATGATTTGGACGGGTCCTGAGGGGTTCGGGAGTGATTCAGACGCTTAAGTTGAAAACTAGTAATTTGGAAAGATAAGAGTTGACCACGGTCAAATATGTGTCTAGACAATCTCGAACCAGTGATTTGAGAGTTCCAACAGGTCCTTAGGGTGATTTTGATGTGATTTGCAATTTTTGCTATAATTCTGATGAGTTTTAGATGGGTTTGTTTTTAATGTATTTGGTGTTTGATGTTGTTTTACCATAAATGTGTCACAATGCAAAGGTATGTTTTTAGTTCTAGAGATCGAAATTCAAACTCTAGACTTCCAGGAGTTTGAGAATGATTTATAGAACTAGTCTAAAATATTTGGTCTAATTCTGATAAGTATCGCTCGGATTATCATCGTGAAATGTAAAATTAAATCTTTGACAAGCTCAAAGTTGAGTTTCAACAAAACGACTAGGTCCAAATCGTGATTTTGGGCTCATAGAAACAAGAATCGTCGAATTCTGAGGTCATGTGAAAGAGTTAGGGTTATTTTAGTGACATAAATTTTTTGAAGTTTAGTGACCAAAACCTGAGTATATATTGGAAATGTTTTCTATAAGCTCATTTCACCATTTGGGAAGCTATGGAACACGGATTGAGCAAATGTTCAAAGTGATTTTCACGATTCAACTTGGGATAAGAATCTAACTTCAATTTTGGTGTTTTCACTTGATTTCCTTGTTTATTGGTAATTTAATTTGTTATTTTGTAGAGAGTTTGAGTTTTCCTTTCCCTAAACTTAAGAGGATGAAATTAAGAGATTTGGAAGTTGATTAGTGGCTCGAATTGGATGAAATCTTAGATTTGTAACCCTTGGGGGATGGGCAACCCAATTTGACTCCTGGGCTCAGATTTGACTTTTAATCCATTTCTTTCTATACCGCAATATGCATATCCTTAGAAGCATTTGACACGTTAGAGTACGTTTTTGCATAGATAGGACTCGCTTAGTGAATTCGAGCGCGATAAGGTTTCAGAATGATCAAAGCTTCCCTCGGATCGTGATAGTCAATACTTGACCTTTTATGAGGGATTTTTCCCGATTAGAATGGGATATGAATAAGGGATGACGTATAGGCAAGGTGAAGGGCTCTTATACGGGCACCGGGTGACATGTCGGGTTATGCGAATTGTATGAATTATGTGCTTTTATTGCTACATATTGGTTAATTAATTGATTTCATGAAATTACTCACATGGTGGTGGAAATGATATGATTAATATTGTCCTGACGGGCTTTATTTAGAGTTAAATACATAAAGAATGATATGATTAATATTGCCATGATGAGTTTCATTTAGAATTAAATGCATTTAGAATTATATGATATGATTAGTATTACTATGTTAGGATTCATTTATAGTTAAAATATATGTAAAGAACGACATATTCAGCTGATGCTCTTCTTATTTGATATGATTAGTACTGCTATGGTGGGCTTCGTTTATAGTTAAAATATACGTAAAGAATGACATGTTCAGCTGATGCTCTTCTTATTTGATATTGATATGTCATGCATTGGCATGTGATTGCATATGAATTGAGAAAGATTATGGGATAGGCACTTCGAAAACGTCTGTGCAGAGATTGAGTTATTGATTATGAGTTTGATAGTATGTTGAGATCATCTGTACTTGTATGTGGAGATCTGTTATATCCCGCATTTTATGCAATCGGATAATTCAAAACAATCGCGGGAAGATAACAAGCAAGGCCACATTTTATTTTGTTTGGCACATGAGTTGTTTATGAAAAACCTAGAAGTGAAGATAATGAGAAAGGTCAAGAGCATAAAGGGAAGTTGCAATATGACTCTTGGGAATATGGAAGAAGACGAAGGGTAAATTTGGAATTCGGAAAAAAATTATTTTCATAAATTACAAGAACTAACCAAAATATAATTGGGCTTGAATTTTTTTAAGAGGAAAGGGAGGCCCAACCGGCCATGGTGTGGGCTTAGCCCATGAAGGGGGTTTAAGTCATTAAATAAGAGATGACTAAGTCATCTTTTCTCTAAAGTTCTCTAGAAATTTCAAGACTTTGAGAGAAAAGAAAAGAAGGAGAAAAACAATTAGGCCATTCGGCCCTAGCAAAAATTGCCAAGAAAAATTGACAAAATCCCTCCAAAAATTATTTCCAACTAATTAAAGGGTCCTTAACAAGGTGGAGTTGTTGTTGAAGCAAGAAAAATTCATAATCATACAAGTTGTCAAGTTGTAGTCAAGTGAGAAGTTGAAGAAGAAAGGTGAGTTTTGATCTTGTTTTATGTGTTATAAATGGTTTATATGTGTTGTAGTATGCTAAAATGGATGAAATTCATGAAGGAGAGGAATATGGTATGTGGCCGTGCACATGTATGCATGTGTAGTAAGCATGCTTCAATTATTTTATTTAGTGTTGGGTTATTATTGTGGTGAATGCTATGTTAAAGATGGAAATTGGATGATGTTATTGAGGTTGACCGTGTAGTGTGTAGTGTGTATGTAGCCGTGCATGTGTGTTGAGTTGTGAAGGGATAGTGAGCAAGTTTATTTAGCATTTTAGTCGTTATATTGTGGATTTTATATTGCAAGTAAAGATTTGATAACCTTGGTAAAGTGTTGGTAGTTGGAAGATTGTGTAAATTAAAAATAATGTTCTCGCATGAATGGCATGTAATGATATTAGTATGGTGTTGTCGGAATATATATTATAAGGTTGAGATTGTGTTCATTGGATTTCGGAGGTTTTGAAGAAAGTAGTAAATTGATATCATGTATCTTGAATTGAATATGTGAATCGCTAGTGTGGTTGTTGAATTTATATTGATAGTTTGGCCGGGTTTGAATTCCCGGATTGTGATTGATGAGAATTTGACTAAGTTGAATGTTGAGGATGGTATATTTACAGAGGAAGTGCTGCCGAAATTTCGGTAGCCAAGTATTACCTTAAGATTTCAACTCTAAATACCTTAATGAAAGTTTGGGTAAATGTGACCAAATTGCAGATTTTGGCGGATTTGCAGCTTGAATTCGGAATAGCAAAAGGAGCGGAAAGAGGTATGTAAGGCTTCACCCTTCTTTCTATGGCATGTCTTAGGTGTAATAAGTCGGGTACGAGCCTCGGGGACAACCTTATTCCCCGGAACCCGCACCTAAAGTTTTCTCCTTTTTGTTCAATAGAATTGAACTAGAAAGTGTGCAAAATGATGGAAAGATCGTCTAAACCCCTAGAACTTGCATAAATGGGACCCGATTACCCTAGAACCCTCACAAGTAATGCCATGACATGTAACGTATGCAAATAGTATACGCTGCCTCATCCGGCCCGAGGTGGGCCCGTTATTCTCGGATTTTCCTTATAATCTTGTCTGACTTACTTGAAGTGAATCTAAAGGGGACCTTTGATCCCGATTTCGTCACCAAATGATAGGTATTATGACTACTCTAACGAGGATACTTCCATGATGATAATGACAACAATGATGTTAGACAAGAGTATATGCCTATGACAAGTACTACCGGAACGATTCCATGACTAAGATTTCTAAGCTAAGTATTCTATGTGAATAGGAAAATGATAAACTAATTCTTGAATCTTAATTATATCCCCTAGCTATGACTTTACTTTCTAAAGACTCCCAAGCCTATGAACTGTCATCTATGACGCCCACGATTTCATTCTACGTTTACTTTAATACTATTCTCCGTTGACCATCTCACCTTAAAATATTCGTTCCTTCGGGGTGAGACAAGAACGATCACGAGTATTCCATAATGTAATCGGAGGTCACCGACCTTACGTCACTCCGATGGCTACATGATTTTTCCCTTGGGCTCCTTTATGTGCTTATATGATATATATATATATATATATAAAACATGTATATGTATATAAGATAAGCAAATGTATATAAGACGTGTATATGTATACAAGCTATGTATATGAATACAAAAAAATATGTGTACGTATATAAGATGTGTATATGCATACAAAGTACATATATGCAAGCTATGTATATGAACTTGGGCTGGGGGGGAAGGGATACATGGGGGAATGGGAAGGGAAATATGTTTCACTGCCACCTGATCAGCTGGCTTATCATCCCGGACGCGGGATATATGGGTGAGCCGGTGCATATCGGCGCTATGTGGGTGAGCCGACATTGTTCGGCGCTATGATATGACCTACCATGTCATGACCAGACATGCTATGATAAGATATGCTATGGTAAGCGATACTATGACATGATATGATATGATCTGCCACGACAGGACATGACATGACAAGCTATGCTATGCTATGGTAAGACATGCTATGACACGCTATGCTATGACACGACACGCTATAACATGCTATACTATGATATGATGTACTATGATATGATATACTATAGCCTGACATACTATGACACGATATACTATGACGCGATATGCTACGATAAGACAAGATAAGATATGATACGATATGATACGATATGATAATACATGGCATGATATAAGCTCTATTTTCTATGTCCTATGACTCCATGATATTATTAATTATACACTATGTTATTGCTTGTGTTATCTTCCATGGCTTACATACTCGGTACACTATTCGTACTGACGTCCCTTCTTGTGGACGCTGCGTTTCATGCCGCGCAGGTCAGCAGATAGGTGGACTTGATCCTTAGGAGCTCTACCAGCGGTACTCTACAGCGCTCCAGTTGTTCCGGAGCCTCACTTCAGTGGTACTATTTTGTGTATGTATTCTCGGGCACGACAGTATTCGGCCCTTTCTATGTATAAATGTACTACGTCTAGAGGCTCGTAGACAGATATGCACAGTCAGTTATGTATAGTTAAATATATGGTATTTTGGCATCTTAATGCTGTTGTATGAAGTAATAGCGAAGCTTACTAGTCTATGTTCATAATGATGCTGCTAATGTTAATGTTCAGTTCGAAAAAAAAAATATGGCACTGTTCATACGGCTTGCTAAGAGGTACAGGTAAAATGATAGGTAAGGGGTGCTCGGTACAAGTATCGGGTACTCGTCACGGCCCCTAGTCGGGTCGTGACAGAAGTGGTTTCAGAGCAGTTCGGTCCTAGGGGTTTGTCTACGAGCCGTGTCCAGTAGAGTCTTGTTTATGGGTGTGTAGCGCGCCACACTTATAGACAGGAGGCTATAGGGCATTTAGGAAATATGACCTTCTTTGTATTCTAAGATCGTGCGATAGAGCTATGCTACCAGGTTTCCATACCCCTTTCTTAATCCTATGTTATGGTTTCAGTAATGTCGCCGAAGAAGAAAGCTAGGGCAGCCCAGAAGGGCGAGACAGTGGCTGGAAGGAGAGTTGAACGGGAGCTAGAAGAAGGAGAATCTTATAATGAAGCTCCCCCTCAAACCTTTCCTGCTCCCCCTGCACCAGCAGAGCAGGAAAGAGTTCCAGCTCCAGCCCCCGCACCTCCAGTTCCACCGCCAGCAGCTCCGGGCCAGCAGATGGCAGAGGCCATCCAGTTATTGACCCAGCTCGTTGCCGCACAGGCTCAGCGGCAAGATGTAGACCTGGGAGGCAGAGCGGTAAGTGCAAGGGCCCGCGACTTTATCACCCTGAAGCCTCCAGAGTTTTATGGATCAAAACCAGAGGAGGACCCGCAGAGTTTTATAGATGAGATGCTGAGGACTCTGGGGATCATACATGCTTCGGATACGGAGTCCGTAGAGTTGGCTTCATACAGGCTGCGGGATGTGGCAGTTCTGTGGTATAATAGCTGGATATCTTCGAGGGGAGCAAATGCGCCCCCTCCGGTTTGACAGGAATTTACTGAGGCATTTCTACGACATTTCCTACCGCCAGAGGTTCGACGAGCTCGAGCCGATATGTTCTTGAACCTGAGACAGGGAAATATGAGCGTTCGAGAATACAGCCTCCGTTTTAATTCGTTAGCCAGGTATGCCCCAGCCATGATAGCTGATAGGGGAGATCATGTGCACCGATTTGTGAGTGGGCTAGGGCCACACTTGGTTAAGGAGTGCTTGACGGCTTCACTCCAGGATGGGATGACTATAACTCGAATCCAGGCCCACACCCAAAATCTGGAAGAACAGTACCAGTCACGGAGAGAGGAGCGTTATCCAGATAGGGGTTCCAGAAAAAGGGGCAGATTTTCCAGGGCTAGAAGCGAGTACAGAGGGGGACAGGCACAGGAGCAATTTAGGCATTCAGACCAATCGGCGGCCAGTGCACCTCCTCGATTTGCGGATAGGGGGTTTGACCGTTCTACTTATTCGGGAGCAGGTCAGGGCACTAGAGCTTCGTGGTCCCAGTATAGAGCTGAATCCAGCAGGATGATGCCACCCCCACCACGGTGTACCCGGTGTGGCAGGCCACACTCGGGACAGTGTTACCGGGATACAGGTGCGTGTTATGCTTGCGGACGGACCGGCCATTTGATGCGAGATTGTCCGCTAAGGAATGAGAGTAGCAGAGCTCAGCCCGCCGGGTCAGCAGTGAGTTCATCACCGTCTGTGCGCCCTCCAGGACAGGCCTCCCAGGCTCCAGCAGGCCGTGGCCGAGGCAGAGGAGGGACACCCAGTTCAGCCGGCCCTCCACACCGTATATATGCATTGATAGGACGGCAGGATCCTGGACCTTCCACCGATGCGGCCGCAGGTACACTTCCGGCATCTTTTCTGTATATATGGATGTTAAATTGAATTGGGTTTTTACTTTATCTTGCACCGTCCCTTGTATTACGGGACATATAAAGAATTCGGGAAAATTCAGGACAAGAGCAGCCATACACACGAGTAAAAAGTGGACATTAGTGATCCCGAAGGCTAAAATAGTCATTGAAAGAGAGAGATGCGTTACGAGGGCGTTTTGAACATCGTTAAGACCCCAATTTGCCCCATATTATGGGATATAGGCAGTACGTGGAAGCGGAGGAAAAATACTAACACTGAGGCACTAAAATGCATTAAAGTTTCAAGGTTAAGCGTGCTCAGGTGGGAGTAATTTCACGATGGGTGACACCCTGGGAAATATGCTGAAAATTTCATAAATGCGGAAATAAGAGACGAGTGTAACAGTAGACAGCCCAAAGTAAATTGGGGTGTGGAAAGCGGTTAGAAACCCCATACGAGTCATATAGGCCGAGACGGACTAAACTAACAGAAAAGGGGAAGGCATGACAACAGAAAGCTTTGAGGATGAAGGAGAAAAGTACAAATGTCACAGGGTGAGACCGATATTGAGTCCACGCTAGCTAAGGCAAGAAATCCCTGATATGGCAATATACGGGGACATGTCTAGTAAGGGGATAGACGCGGCGGACGCCGCGAAGAAGGGATTACCACCGTAGAGATCGCAAAAGGCAACCCAAGCTTCTAAGATGGATATGCTAAGTGACATGAGGTATCTACAAAGGAGACCTCCCCGAAGCATTATACTACGCTATGAGGCCAGTCTAACATTCGAGGACGAATGTTTTAAAGGGGGGGAGGATGTTATATCCCGCATTTTATGCAATCGGATAATTCAAAACAATCGCGGGAAGATAACAAGCAAGGCCACATTTTATTTTGTTTGGCACATGAGTTGTTTATGAAAAACCTAGAAGTGAAGATAATGAGAAAGGTCAAGAGCATAAAGGGAAGTTGCAATATGACTCTTGGGAATATGGAAGAAGACGAAGGGTAAATTTGGAATTCGGAAAAAAATTATTTTCATAAATTACAAGAACTAACCAAAATATAATTGGGCTTGAATATTTTTAAGAGGAAAGGGAGGCCCAACCGGCCATGGTGTGGGCTTAGCCCATGAAGGGGGTTTAAGTCATTAAATAAGAGATGACTAAGTCATCTTTTCTCTAAAGTTCTCTAGAAATTTCAAGACTTTGAGAGAAAAGAAAAGAAGGAGAAAAACAATTAGGCCATTCGGCCCTAGCAAACATTGCCAAGAAAAATTGACAAAATCCCTCCAAAAATTATTTCCAAGTAATTAAAGGGTCCTTAACAAGGTGGAGTTGTTGTTGAAGCAAGAAAAATTCATAATCATACAAGTTGTCAAGTTGTAGTCAAGTGAGAAGTTGAAGAAGAAAGGTGAGTTTTGATCTTGTTTTATGTGTTATAAATGGTTTATATGTGTTGTAGTATGCTAAAATGGATGAAATTCATGAAGGAGAGGAATATGGTATGTGGCCGTGCACATGTATGCATGTGTAGTAAGCATGCTTCAATTATTTTATTTAGTGTTGGGTTATTATTGTGGTGAATGCTATGTTAAAGATGGAAATTGGATGATGTTATTGAGGTTTACCGTGTAGTGTGTAGTGTGTATGTAGCCGTGCATGTGTGTTGAGTTGTGAAGGGATAGTGAGCAAGTTTATTTAGCATTTTAGTCGTTATATTGTGGATTTTATATTGCAAGTAAAGATTTGATAACCTTGGTAAAGTGTTGGTAGTTGGAAGATTGTGTAAATTAAAAATAATGTTCTCGCATGAATGGCATGTAATGATATTAGTATGGTGTTGTCGGAATATATATTATAAGGTTGAGATTGTGTTCATTGGATTTCGGAGGTTTTGAAGAAAGTAGTAAATTGATATCATGTATCTTGAATTGAATATGTGAATCGCTAGTGTGGTTGTTGAATTTATATTGATAGTTTGGCCGGGTTTGAATTCCCGGATTGTGATTGATGAGAATTTGACTAAGTTGAATGTTGAGGATGGTATATTTACAGAGGAAGTGCTGCCGAAATTTCGGTAGCCAAGTATTACCTTAAGATTTCAACTCTAAATACCTTAATGAAAGTTTGGGTAAATGTGACCAAATTGCAGATTTTGGCGGATTTGCAGCTTGAATTCGGAATAGCAAAAGGAGCGGAAAGAGGTATGTAAGGCTTCACCCTTCTTTCTATGGCATGTCTTAGGTGTAATAAGTCGGGTACGAGCCTCGGGGACAGCCTTATTCCCCGGAACCCGCACCTAAAGTTTTCTCCTTTTTGTTCAATAGAATTGAACTAGAAAGTGTGCAAAATGATGGAAAGATCGTCTAAACCCCTAGAACTTGCATAAATGGGACCCGATTACCCTAGAACCCTCACAAGTAATGCCATGACATGTAACATATGCAAATAGTATACGCTGCCTCATCCGGCCCGAGGTGGGCCCGTTATTCTCGGATTTTCCTTATAGTCTTGTCTGACTTACTTGAAGTGAATCTAAAGGGGACCTTTGATCCCGATTTCGTCACCAAATGATAGGTATTATGACTACTGTAACGAGGATACTTCCATGATGATAATGACAACAATGATGTTTGACAAGAGTATATGCCTATGATAAGTACTACCGGAACGATTCCATGACTAAGATTTCTAAGCTAAGTATTCTATGTGAATAGGAAAATGATAAACTAATTCTTGAATCTTAATTATATCCCCTAGCTATGACTTTACTTTCTAAAGACTCCCAAGCCTATGAACTGTCATCTATGACGCCCACGATTTCATTCTACGTTTACTTTAATACTATTCTCCGTTGACCATCTCACCTTAAAATATTCGTTCCTTCGGGGTGAGACAAGAACGATCACGAGTATTCCATAATGTAATCGGAGGTCACCGACCTTACGTCACTCCGATGGCTACATGATTTTTCCCTTGGGCTCCTTTATGTGCTTATATGATATATATATATATATATATATATATATATATATATATATATATATATATATATATATATATATAAAACATGTATATGTATATAAGATAAGCAAATGTATATAAGACGTGTATATGTATACAAGCTATGTATATGAATACAAAAAAATATGTGTACGTATATAAGATGTGTATATGCATACAAAGTACATATATGCAAGCTATGTATATGAACTTGGGCTGGGGGGAAGGGATACATGGGGGACTGGGAAGGGAAATATGTTTCACTGCCACCTGATCAGCTGGCTTATCATCCCGGACGTGGGATATATGGGTGAGCCGGTGCATATCGGCGCTATGTGGGTGAGCCGACATTGTTCGGCGCTATGATATGACCTAACATGTCATGACCAGACATGCTATGATAAGATATGCTATGGTAAGCTATACTATGACATGATATGATATGATCTGCCACGACAGGACATGACATGACAAGCTATGCTATGCTATGGTAAGACATGCTATGACACGCTATGCTATGACACGACACGCTATAACATGCTATACTATGATATGATGTACTATGATATGATATACTATAGCCTGACATACTATGACACGATATACTATGACGCGATATGCTACGATAAGACAAGATAAGATATGATACGATATGATACGATATGATAATACATGGCATGATATAAGCTCTATTTTCTATGTCCTATGACTCCATGATATTATTAATTATACACTATGTTATTGCTTGTGTTATCTTCCATGGCTTACATACTCGGTACACTATTCGTACTGACGTCCCTTCTTGTGGACGCTGCGTTTCATGCCGCGCAGGTCAGCAGATAGGTGGACTTGATCCTTAGGAGCTCTACCAGCGGTACTGTCACGACCCAGCCCCGTGGGCCGCGACTGGCACCCTACCTGGGTACCCAGACCAAATCACATATTCATTTACCAAATCCGAACGTATTTCAGAATTTCATAAAAGTCATATCAACATAGTTTATATCAAAATATGTCTTAAGTGGTCGCATAAATCAAAATGTTATATCGAATCCAAACGGAGCGGCGGAATAGACATCGCCGGTCATAAGTGCAAATATACGCATAAGGGCCATTTAGGGCCATCATAACAAACTGACCGCTGTAAGACCAGAAAACAAAATCAAACAAACATACATAGGACCCTCGCCCCACATATATGACTACAGGCCTCTACGAATACGAAACAAAGACATATGGCGAGACAGGGCCCCGCCGTACCCAAATAGTCAAATGTACAGAATATATACATAGCAAAAGAAGTCTGTACCAAAAGTGGACTCCGAGTCAAGAAGGAGTGCTCCGAAATAGCAGAGAGTGAAGCCTACAGTGGAGGATCACCAATATCTGTACCTGCGGGCATGAAACGCAGCCCCCGAAGAAAGGGGGTCAGTACGAAATATGTACTGAGTATGTAAAGCACGGAGTACAGAAATATGGGCCAAAACTGAAAGCAAACCGGATATCAAAGGGAGTACAAATCAGTATGTCAAAATCCGTATCAAAATCATATACATATACATAATGCAAACGAAATCATGCAAAGCTCAAGACGTGGTCGGCACTCCGACGCTGGCGCCACACACAGCATTACACCAGAAGGTTTCAAATCTCGTACATCCCCGAATACAAACATAAGTGAGCGTATCACATCACTAGCCATATCACAGCATGACTCCAAACGGAACCCGGCCCTATGGCGAGGCCTCGGGAACCGTAACACAGCATACGGTCGAATTATCATAGGGCGCACGAATCATAACCGGCCCGGGAACCGGCGAACGAAGTCATAAGGAGGCACGAGCGGAGTCGTGAGCAAACAAATGCAGATCATATTTCAAAATAGCCTTTCAAAACATAATGATTTCATAAGTCATTTCATAACCCAAAATAATCGAATACTTAGCTGATACGAAGGTTTATTTCACAAAATGTTTCCAAAGTGGTACGTATGGCTCAAAACAAAACTTAACATATCATAATAGTCAAAACATAATTCATAGAGGGAAGTCTCAACGTCGAAGATCTCATATCGAAGTTCATCCAAAAAGAGAGCCCGATAGGACAAATAGGGCGTCTCGGGGTTAGCGGGCCCACCTCGAGTCAAATTGAGGTGGCGGACATAATTTACGAACATTTAAAGGCCAAAAGATCATACATAACGATTTCAAAGTGACCCGATCACATTTCGATAGGTTTCGAACATTTGGTTGCATTCTAGCCAAAATAGAGCCTTTAGGCTTCAATTGAATTGAATGAACAGTAGTCGTTTTGTAGATCGGGTTTCGAGGAGCAGAAATGCTCCGGAGGTTCCAATATTCACCTAACCTACTAAGACATGCCAAACGAAGAAGTGGGAAGCTTTACATACCTTATAGACGTCTTATGCTCTCCCTAAAATCAAATCTCGTTTCGTCCGGAATCTGCAAATGGTCAAAGTTACCAATTAGAGATTCTTAGGCTTAAAATCCCCATTAACTTGATTTTTGTCTACCGAAATTTCGGCAGCATTTCCCCTATAAATCTAACACCCCCGAGACTTAGCCCGGCTCAAAATACATCAACAAAAACAACCCAAACATCATCAAACAACACAAACCATTATCAAATCATTCTAGCTTCAAAGTTCTACCTTATTACACAAGTTGACAACTTTCATTCAAACTTCAAAATTCCAAATCTATATCCACATTATTCTATTCATTCACTCATTCAAGATTATTCAATCACATCCCAAATATGTTCCAAACCATATACGAAATTTCCCGAAATTCATTACTTTCCATATTTCATTCAAAACATCAAAATTTACGACAAACATTCTAACTTGCATTGTTTCATTCCGAATTCATTAACATCAACCATAAGTCACATTTAAAGTCTTTAGTATCAAAGATATACAATGATATACGCAAATATACAAAAGGTATACACTTTCCCGTAATGATCCGAAATCCTTTTCCAACGCCAATTCAATTCCTTAAACGTTCATTTACGACATAAAGGTCGCAACGACACATTGAACAAACTAAACAAGATCAAATTCACACTTCTTCCTTCTCCTTAGGCACACGGCCACAACACCTTATACACACACACCCACGGTTTTCTACACACATCAAAACTACGGGATTCTCGTCTATTCTCAATCCCTATCACGTTCCTACAAATTCCATAACAAAAGAATAGCAAAATTCTTACCTTTTCTTAAATTTCCGACTTGCCGCAAACGCGTACCTTTCGCCAAACTAATTGTACCCCATCGGAGAGCGTCTTGAGTACTTTACAATATGTGAAGAACAAGAATTTTGGATCAACACAAAGGCTTGGGGAATTTTTTTCTTTCTCCTCAAAGGGTTCGGCCGAGAGTATTATTATTGCTCTAAGTGAGTTGTGATTTTTTTTTTCTTGAAGTTTCCTAAGAGCTACATTGATATATATCCAAACTTAAGGTCACATGCGTAGCACATGACCATTAAAATGGGTTTTGGGCCATGCCAATATGGCCGGCCACCCCAAAGACTTGGGCCTCAATTTTGTATTCAATTTTCTTGGCCCATTTCATTAAAATCCCGTTTTGTAATTCCCGAAACTAATTTTCGAAATTCCAAATTTACCCTCGGCCTTCCCCGTTGTCTTAACATTAATGATTTCATAACCAACATAGTCATGTCAACTAGAATCAAAATATTTCCTCTTAACACACGAGTCTTAATTATTCCTCGATTTCCAATTATACGAAAACACGGGACATAACAGGTACTCTACAGCGCTCCAGTTGTTCCGGAGCCTCACTTCAGTGGTACTATTTTGTGTATGTATTCTCGGGCACGACAGTATTCGGCCCTTTCTATGTATAAATGTACTACGTCTAGAGGCTTGTAGACAGATATGCACAGTCAGTTATGTATAGTTAAATATGTGGTATTTTGGCATCTTAATGCTGCTGTATGAAGTAATAGCGAAGCTTACTAGTCTATGTTCATAATGACGCTGCTAATGTTAATGTTCAGTTCGAAAAAAAAAATATGGCAGTGTTCATACGGCTTGCTAAGAGGTACAGGTAAAATGATAGGTAAGGGGTGCTCGGTACAAGTATTGGGTACTCGTCACGGCCCCTAGTCGGGTCGTGACAAGATCGTTCGTGCGGGGCATGGACAACATGGTTGTCCCACAGGGGCCACGCTCCCGGACACCCCCATTGGAGTTAGTATGTGCACAGGGGTATGAATATATACAACCATTGCATTGCAATCTCATATTGTCATATTTAAAAAAAAAATCCCGGATGAATCCTGGTAGAGTTATATATTGTTAGTGAAGACAATAACTGGGGGACTATGTCACGACCCGACTAGGGGCCATGAAGGGTACCCGAGGCTAACCACCAAGCACCGCTCATTCTATTGCTCATCATACTCGTTAAGCGTACATTCATTAATCTCACACTTCTATTCATAGGAAAAATCGTTTTTCATTTCGAAACATAGTTACCTTTATACACGTAAGCCCATCGGCTATCAAAATAATATATATACAATAATAACATCGTGAGACCATGCTACCCACACATACGTATCTACGAGCCTCTACTAGAGTACTAGACATATGGACGGGACCGGACCTCGTCGTGCCCAAAACATATATGTACACAAAACAGTAAATCAATGGCACCTCCGGAATAATGGAGTGCTCTCAAAAGCGTGCTTATCGGTTTCTATAAATCTGGGTCGCCTCCCTGTCTACCTGTGGGCATGAACACAGCGTAAAAAAAACGGACGTCAGTACGAATATTGTTCTGAGTATGTAAGGCATGAATGAAATGAACATAATAGAGAAGTCATAAGACATAAGATGTAGATATAACCTGCGTAACTTCTAAGGGTGAATGCCTTTCATGCCTATATCATATATTATCATAATACATGTATCATCATAGCGCATACATCATCGTATCATATATATATATCATCATAGCTCATACATCATCGTATCATGTATATATCATCATAGCGCATACATCATCGTATCATATAAATCATCATCGTTACCCCACGTCCGGGTAACCATCATATGCCGCCTACTAGTGGTGATCATGTCCGGCCTTCTAGGCGCGGTGAAATCGTAAGCAGCGCGCCTTAGCGGTGACATGTCCGGCCATTTAGGCACGGTGGAATAACAAGCAGCCCACCGTAGCGGTGACATGTTCGGCCATTTAGGCACGGTGGAATCGTATCGTCATATAGTCAACATAATTTATAATAACTGCACATCATAGACTTAACATTATTATACATCTCATAGACATATCATGACCTTATCATAACTTAGCATCATTATATATATATATATATATATATCATAGTATCGTATCTGCTCATATACATTAAACATTATCCGTATTCGGCCACGTAATGGCTCGACAATATCCGTATTCGGCCACATAGTGGCTCGACAACATCCGTATTCGGCCACGTAGTGGCTCGACAATATCCGTATTCGGCCACATAGTGGCTCGACAATATCACATACATGTCTCCCGTACCCGGCGATAACAAGGCTCGGTATATCTCATCATCATCATTGCCATCACATACATCTCATAAGCTTATCATAACTTTCCATAAAGCATGCATTTGAATTTTAAGACAACCTATGAAAATCATATCATATTCGTAGCATGAACTTCATAAAAATATCGTATGATAGGCTTTATAATCTCTAAACTTAGGCTCATCATTACCATCATCGTATCTATAGCATATCTCTTACCTTTATCCCATATGGAACCCCCTATGAACATAGACTCGTAACTTTTCGGAACATTGGTCATAGGTCATGCATTAGAGCTTATAGACGATCTATAATGATGTCGGGGTGATATAAGGTCGAGAACCCTCAATTACATTATGGAGTAATCATATTCATCATATCTCACCTTGAAGGAATTAACATTTTAAGGTGAGTGTACACCATGAACAACATCAAGGGATCGTAAGTAAGATCATTAACTTCATGAACATCATATCTTGCTTTAGAATCTCTAAGCTTATACTTACCATCATCATTTTCATATTCATGACATATTTCTCATCTTTATCTGATAAGAAGCTCTTTATCAATGTTGACTCATAGTTCCCGAAATGTAAGAAAGTCATGTAGAGGTAGGGAAATAATATCATAGGAATTATATAAGGATCATTAGCTTCGTAGGAATATCGTATCATGAGATTTAGGACTTCTAGACTTAGATTCCTCATCGGTATTGTCATGCTCGTAACGTATCTCTTTTCTTTATACTCGTAGATTCATAATTCCCGATATGTAGGAAAATCATGGAAAGATAGGAGGATTCATACCATAAGAGTCATGCCTTAGAAAGAAAGGACTAGCCTTACATACCTCTTTCGTTTAACAATTTCTATCGCTTGATTGTTCTCCTTCAATGCTCACGTTTCTACCTTCAAGAGAATTTGCATTCATATTAGCTAATCGATTACATGAACGTGCTTACTAAAGCTAGAGAAAATTGGGCAGCATTTCCTTTATTTATTCAACTTTTCTCATAGTACATATCAACTCTCAAACGTCAATAACAATATCCATAATATGATACTCAATAATCTTCATCAACCATACATTATTCAATTCTCCTACTTCCATTTCAAGGGCATCCATAACCATGGTCATAATACAGCATTACCTTCATCGTCATATAATGTTTCTCCTATGTTCTTAATATCATGTATAACATATCTACACTCGTAATATACAAAGAATTATGGTTCATATTAAGCTACTATTCAAAAATGTCACCATTCTCATATTTGTAACCCATTTTCTATTTCCTTCTATAATCCAAGTCTTTAAACTTTAAAATACCTTAAACAACATGAAAATACCATAAATCTTACCTTAGATGGTGTAGGAATGAACCTTGAGTGTAAACACTCCACTTGAGCAAAACCCTAGTTTCACCTTCACTTGGATTCCTTGTCTTGGATGAACTTTAATGAGCTTCTTACACTTGATTCACTTGGTTTGATGAACTTGATCACTAATATCTCTTGAAATCTTATGGGAGAAATGTTCTAGAGAGTTATAGAGAGAAGGGGAGTGAAGGGAAATGAAATGAAACAAAACTTGGACCATTATTAATAATGCTCAAATCTGTCCCGACCCATTTCTACGGACCAACATACGGTCCGTATAAATTATATTGACCGTATGTCTGGCCATAGATTTGGTCCAGAGAGGGATGCTAATCTGGGCTGATTATACGGTTGACCATACGGCCCGTATGTTTTATACGGCCAGTATGTTTGGCCATATAATGCCCAGCTTTTCCGAACTCTTTCTCGTCGACTCGTTTGATCTCCAATCCTTATAGAACCTTCTTGACACTTGTTTAACACCTCATTAGCAATCTAAGGGACGTTATAGCTCTTCTCCAAAACATCATTAAGTCATCATTAATTTGTTACTCATAAATCCTTCTCAATACATAATGTATACCTTGTCTTTCTTGGCAAACTTTCTTTTCTTACTTCGAATGTCTTTGAAATCTCCTTTAGAATCATCAATTGTTATATCTTACTTATCAAAACATTGCATACGTCGTACCCTTCGTCAGTCTATTCACTGTGCATGAACGAAAAATTTTCTGAGGTGTAACAGACTAGACCTTACCCCTAATATACAACCACTGATTGCAAGCAATCCTAGCAAAAAAGAGAGTGTTAATTACAAGATATTCACAATCTCTGAGACTAAATTGACCTATACATCTAGCTAACAAAAAAGTTGGCTTGTCACATCTTAGTCTTGTTACGGTACGCATTTTGCGAGCAAGGTTAACACTCGGAAAGCTACTACGAACATGTTGGTGCTCTTTCGGACTTTGTTTTAAAAGAGTCGCCAAATTAGGAAAACCAGTTTTGAAGGGTTTATTCAAATACAGAGTAAAAACTTTCGTAATCCAAAGTTCTAGGTAACGGTTCTGGTTATCCCCTAGGGAAGGTGTTAGGTACCCTAGTATTAAGGATCTGTAATATACAGTTGACCTTCGAATTTCAATGTATGAGTATTTGCATGAACTGTTTATTTAGTGTTTATTCCTGCATTTATAAAATATGTCATTTGCATATCATTTTTTTGGAACAAATTGAATATATATCCCCTTTATATATAGGGTATTTAGATTTGGATTTATACTATCCGGATGCAAGTAATTTCCTTTTATGCATAAGGATAATATATCAAAAATCGTTTTAATTTATAAGTTTCATTTAGTTCACACTTGGTCTCATACTTGGCTCGGGTCAGTCCGTTTAATACGTTTAGAACGCTTTATAAAAACATTGTATTTACGAATGTTTTGTTATCTACAAATGCTGGTAATTGTAAAATAGTGTCATTTATTATCTGATTCATGGATGAAAATATGGGGTTTATTTAAATTTTAAGAGCAATGCAATTTTTAACAAAAGGGATTTCCTTTTTTTCTGGACTCAGCCCAATTTCTGCTTATTGTTTTGAAGTCCAATTGAGCTTGGCCCATTTCCATCTCAACTATTTGAAAGCACGGTCAGTGATTTTTCGGCCCAAAACTCATAAATCTTTTCTTTGTTATTTGGGGCTTGGCCCAAGACATTTATTGTCATTTTTGGGATTCAATGCTTAGTTTAAAATTTTATAAAGAGTCACTTTTGTCTACAAAAGTCTGATCTTTAAAATTGTTAAAGTGTTAAAAATCTGGGAATTCTATTTTATCCGTCCGTTTTTTACTCACGTGAAGAAACAGCCTTGTCACGACCCGATTCGGGTCGTGCGGGCACCTACCTTTCCCACCTCGGTAGGCGAACCCTCTTATTGATTTCACATCAATTAAGTAAAGGCGATTCATTTAAATCAATAGACACTTAGAAATTCAGCGGAAACTTCATAATATATTCAATAAACTCAAGATTTAATATTAACAAATACAGACTCGATCCAACTTCCCATGACCTGGTCTAGACTAGTACAAGAGTGACTAATGATTTCAGAATTACCACTACATTCTAAGACTCAACCTCCGTCTCGAAATGAAATGGGAGGAGGCCTTCTAGAGAGGCACCACGTATATCCACATATGCTTCGATCAATCACTTGAAACAATCTACACCCCAAAAAGGGTGTAGCAAGTGCAATATCAGTACAGACCACGTCTACTGAGTAAGTATCATAGGCCGACAATGGTTAGTAACACATATCAGTAAAAGAATTCACAGATAAACATGATAACAACTCGATCAAGTCATACGACTATCTACCACACACTGTATATCAATACCCTTAAGCGTTAATTTCACTCTAATAATTCACCAGTCAAACTCACAACGATATCGAAACTCACATATCATTAAATCGATCGTCTTAGTTTAGTAGTCAATTCATCATTAAGACACCCATTATCCTACATAACATAGAGACCAAACATATAACTAATCTTATGAACGGTCTATAGGACACCTCAACAAGTTCAATCAATAAATCCAGATCCAAGTACACGCCATTGCCTAAGTAAAGCATCTAATCCCAATGTGCCAAGTTCGAATAAATCAATAGTAATCCAATCATCACAAGTAAACACCAAATCATCTCAAACAAGCCATAATGCAATGTAATGCAAGATGTATCAATGCAATGCAAGGTGTATGGATGCCATGTCATGCATGCAAATGAGGTGTACACATGTACTCCAGACGAAAATATCGACGTCTCGGTAACACAACCCAGTGTGACTCACGAAGTCATAGTGCCACCCGTCCCGAATCTTTGCCAAACAGACAGACGGGACCCTGGCTAATTGCTCACAGGGGGAGTCTCACCGGCACCACTCTGGGGGACCTACAGAGTCTATGCACTAACAAACTATTCCAGGATAACATCGGAATCAACCATGCAACAACGATGCCCGAATATAACTATCGGACATCGGCCTCCTCACAATCACTCAAAAGAGTTTATCAAAATATCAGTTTCACTCAATCAACGATACTGAATCATCACCGAGTATCGGCCATGCATCATGAATATAAGGGAATGTATGCAATGCACATATCAACGATTTCGAAATTGAAACTCGGACATCGGCCTTCTCACAATCACTCAGTAAAAGGGTTTATCAAGTATCAGTTTCATATAAACAACGATTTCGGAATGGATCTTCGGACATCGGCCTTTTCACATCACTTAAGTAAAAGAGTTTATCAAATATCAGTTTCGCTCAATCAACAATACCGGATCATCACCGACTATCGGCCATGTATCATGAATATTAGAGAATGCGTGCAATGCATATGTCAATCACCAATAGTCGAGTTCAATATCACAAATACCACAACGGGTATGCTAACAACATATCACATCACAATACCAACAGTGGGTATGCCAACATATATCAATAACTCAAGTACCAATAATGGGTACACCAACAATATATCCAAGTACAAATACTAACAACGGGTATATCAATCCTATCCGAATAAGGACAACAAGTAGAATTCAATATCTACCAATTACACATGGCATCAAGCTAACATAATTGAACAATCAAACACATATAACGGAATGGCTAGTCCCACACACAAAGGTCAATTTACATTATTACCACTTTCTTAAATCAGCCTATTAGCTTAGAACAAGTAATCTCACCTTACACTCATAATCACTCGTCACAACTCCTTTTAGAACTCAATCACAATCGTTGGTGTATTTTAGCCTCCCATCTATCAACTAGGTTCACTAGTAATGGCATAACACAAAAATCACATATTACGGGAATTTCTCATCATTAGACACAACATAGGTTTCACTCGCTACTTCCAAGTCACATATATCCACCGATATTAACGAAAAACCACATCAAATAACCTAAGGAATCTATAGGCCACAAGCCCGAACACACAAATCACACAATAATACCATCCTAAGATTCCATCCCAAATCTCCAATTCCTATACATACATTCTCCATTCCTTCTAATACACGAGTATATGAAATTAATCAGAGTCTACTGTCATGACCCAACTAGAGGGCCATGACGGGCACCCGGAGCTAACACGCCGAGAACCTCTAAACATACATCTTATAATCATTTCTGGGTGGACCATAAAGATAGCTCATGGATATCATAATCTGTAAAGACATATATCGCAATATAACAACATATCTCTGCATAATCTTCAACAATTATGCACATCATTACCCGTCGTCAAGGCTACTAAAATGTTACACAACGATATGAACCGGTAAGGTTACGAAACGTGTAACTGTACATACATGTCTACGAGCCTCTACATAGGATACAAGTGGCCGTGGAGACCAATACCAATAAACTGCAGCTCTGAAATAAGTGGAGCGCTCCTGGGATTCTGCTGCTGAAGCACCTATGGATCAGAACCATCTACCTGTCTACTTGCGGGATGAGCACAACATCCATAAGAAAGGACGTCAGTACGAACAGTGAACTGAGTATGTAAGGCACGAATAATAATCCAAAATTATATTCAATTTAATCTCAAAAACTTTATGGGACGTCTCCGATACTCCATTAATACGGTGAAGTACGTGGCATGCTCATGATCTGAAAGTGAGAGGTGTAACATCCTTCCCCCCTTAGAAACATTCGTCCTCGAATGTTGTAGCTTGTGAGCTTACGACACTTTTATTAGTTTCTTGAAATGGTTGTCTTCTTTTAGTTCCTGATCCCATATTCTTATACTATGGGCTCATTAGTCTTCTTTCATATTCTCCCAATTCTTTGTCGAACTCATTCATTAGTTCCATATCTTCACGTTCTTATGTATGTACTCAGTGGTCAACTGATATCTAGTTACTGTCCTGGGACCCTGTTGCCATTAAGATGGTCTTAACTCAGGATTGCTACGGCTCCCTGCCAGTCTATGAGCACTCTTAATTGTTGTACTCTTTTGCCTTGCTCTTTATTTCTCTATTAGTAAACAAATTCTCTTGTTCAGATATGATACCCTTCCTTGCTTGCTTCTTTGGTGTTATTTTAGATTATCCCTTTTGTACTCGTCGACCTTATATACATATCATCTCCTTTTTAATTCCTTGGTCGAACTGTTTAATTCCATTACAATATCATCCTATTCATACCTGAACTTTTCCTATAATTTCCTCTCCCCAGTTTTAGCATCATTGCAATATAAACTCATAAGCATGGAACTAAGATAAAATCCTACTTAATCATAACTTCCTTTTGATACGAGTATGCTTTCTTCTTAAGTCCTTGATTCTCTTGTACCGGGGATCATTTGAGACTTAAATTAGTCGATGTTCTTCTTTGACTCCCTATCATTGTCCTTACACCATTTTTGTCGGCCATTGCATCATGATGATTGTCTATATGGTTCTATAACATATACTCTCACATTTGATATGACCGGCGACTTGTGACTCCACAACTTGTGAGGTACTTTCTAATCTCAGGTAGCACTGCTGTCTTACTATCCATAGGCACACTATCTCCCTTTCCTTTGGAGATCATTGAACTCCCTATAATTATTTCTCTTGTTAAAACTTTCATCTCTTCTAGTGCTAAGATTTCCCTTTCTTGAGCTTCAGAATATTGTAGCTCATCTTAGAGTTGAATTTGTTCTTCCCTCCTTTTAAATGATGTTTTCATATACCGTAACCTTTGAGTGTTAACCATCTTTAATAGTCATCTGGCCGGCCTTAGCGATCCTTCAACTCCTCTATTCTATATAATGCCAGAGTTCTTTTCATCACATGGTTTAACTTGTTTTCCTTTTTGCTAGTTGATTTATTGTATCATATCAAAATGCTTATACATATCGGATACAATCCAAACACCTTCTTTATTGTCTTTTCACTTCTACCTCTCATGACTTGTAGTCCCCTAGGTTAATGAATTAATGGGGACATCAGAATTCATTAGGCCCCTTATGGAGTGTCCGACTATACCACACTCTTTTAGCCCTAGTCTTTCTCCACGGACTATCTTCTTAATATCTTGAAATTCTTCTTGCTCTAGGTTCCCAATTTCTATTTATGTCTATCCTATACCATTGAAAGTTGATAGTCAACACCATCCATTCCCACGACTCGTCCTTTCATTATCTTAGCTCATTTGTCCCGTAATTCTCCTTAACTACTCGTTTGCATCGCAGCTATGCATCATAGTCCTTTTAGTGTTCTGTCAGCTCTTGTTCTTATCATGAAATCTTCACAAAGTACACTCTTTCCTTTTTCTTTCATCGAGTCTTCTGTTATAGCCCGTATTTCGTACGTTCGGAAAATCCAAGATAATGGGGAGAAGTTAAGAACAAGACTATGTTTCAATTTTTTTTTTATATACGAGTTGTTGAAAATATTATTTATGACTATTATTAGTATGGAAGTATTGTGAGAGGTTAAGGGCAAAAAGAGAAATTCGCAAAATGGGTCGCGGAGGTAATGTGGAAGGCTAGGGGCAAAATGGTAATTTTGAAGAAAGTCGAGGGGCGAAATGCGAATTTTATACAAGTCTTGAAAATTCCCTAAAATGGCCATGTGGCCGAAAAAAAAAGAGAAAAGAATAAAGAAAAAGAAAATTCTAGAGAAGGAGTGGGGGGGGGGGGGGGCATGTGCCCCTCACATGACTTGAATAACTATATATATGTGTGTGTGTGTAGTCATATTCTTAAGAGAAAAGAGTGGAAGAAAGAAAAAAAAATATAGAGAGAAGAGAGCATAAGGGTTCGGCCATGGCTCTCAAAAATGAGCCATGGGAAGTTGATGGAGAAAAATATTTTTCTTCTTGCATTTAGAGTGATCGGAAGGTCCTCGTCAACGTGAAGTAGTTGTTAGAACAAGAAAACCGCTCGTTGTCGCGTTTTATCAAGCTAGCCGAGAGGAAAAGGGTGAAGAAGGAGGTGAGGTTTAACCTTCTCTTTTATGTGTTATGAATGGTTTATGTATGTTATTGAATGTAGAAATGATGGGAATTCATGAAATATTGCATGTTCAAGTTGAGCCGTGTGAAGTGTTGCTTGGCCGTGTGTTGTATATAATGTGTAGGAATAATGAATTAAATGTGTTTAGCATGATTATGTGGTGTTGTAATGTACAGAAAATGAATGAAATCATGGGATGGGTGTGTTGTGATGTTGGCCGAAATATGGGCTGCTTTGTATGTTAGGAAATGAATTAACCTTATCTAGTGTTTGGTTGATGTTGTTGTGGACTTTATGATGTAAAGTGAAGGTTTAAGGACTCAAAATTGAAGTTGTAATCGTGTGGGCTGATTTGGAGGCTAATGTGATTTTAATATGGTCCTTTGTGTTGATGAAAATAATGTTGCTAATGTATAGATTGTTGGTACGGTTTATGAATTTGGAGGAAAAGACATGTGTTGTTGATAGTTCCTTAGACTTGGAAGGTTTCGGGTTGCCTTATGTTTCGAGTCGGGTTGTGTTGGACAATTTTGTGGATTGTTGGAAATGTTATGGAATCATGTTTGAAAGGTTTTGGATTGATTATAATATCTTGATTTGAACGTAATTGGAATGTCGTCGCATATTGCGAAAGAAGGTTGTTGATATTAAAGTGCGTTTACATTAATGGTCGATGTTGTTAGAATGTTTGCTGTCAATGTTGTTGATATTGTGGCCGGGTCAAATTCCCGGGTTGTTGTTGTTGATTTGGGGCCGAGCCGTATTCTCGGGGATAGTGCAATTACAGGGGAGGTGCTGCCGAAATTCCGGCAGAATATAAGTGAATGTGTTTGAAAGGTTAAGGCAAGTATGTGATAATGAATCTAGCGAATGGATGAGTTCATTTGAATGAAGACTAACAAGTTGCACAAATGAGCGTAGCCAGTTGGTCGCGGCACAGGTATGTAAGGCTTACCCTTTTATTCTTTTGGCATGTCTTAGAGCCATGTAGGGTATGATACTGATGTGTACCTTGGGTTATTCCATTCTGTGATTCTGAGTCTGTTTGTGATCTGTATGTCCTCCCTAAGGTAGGTTACTAATAATCTGGATAGGTGAATCCTGACTTAAGCAATCTGACAGCCGTATCCTGATACAAGTATGTTGGTCTGAACATTTTGACATAACTATCCTGATGAGAGTATTTGGTATAAGTGTTCTGATATGAGAGATTATGCTACAAGTAATTTGAAACATGTATTCTGATTGAGTAAAAGCGATTTAAGTACTTTGATAGAAATATTCTGATAAAAGTAATTTGACATAAGTATTCTGTAATAAGTAATCTGTTATGAACATTCTGAGAATACGTTTGATTAATCTATTGAGTCTGAGTTATGTGCATTTGGTTTCTCACTATTCTGTGCGTGCATATGTTATGACTCCCTTCACCGAGTCCCGGGCCGGTATGTTTCGCGCGGATGGTTCGTCGAGTCCTTTGTTGAGGGCCGGGTTCCATATATGAATTCCGAAGTATGATGTGTCCGGTTCCGGGGTACTGTGTTACATGTCCGTCCCCGGTTACCGAGAATATATTACGAAGTATGATGTGTCCGGGCTCGGGGTGCTGTGTTATCTGTCCGCCCCCGGGTACCGTGGTTATGTTATGATGTGTGACGGAGATCGGAGAAAATCTTCTGGAGTATGATGTGTTGTGGCGCCAAAGGCAGGAGTGGCAACCACGTTCCTATGTTATCGTGCGCATTCCTTGGCATCGTTCACCGATTCCTCGGCGTGTTATTTGTCCCCGAGGTTACCGTATGCATGATGTGATGTGTCCGGTTTCCCGGCGTGGTACATGTCCCCGGGGTTACCGCGTATATGATATGATATCCGATTCTGATATGCATGACTTGTGTTTGGAAAGTAGGCATTCCGACATTCCGTATGTTTTGTTTTCCGTCTGCTATAGGACATCATCTGAGCACTCTGTACATTCCGTGATCCGTCTGACATGCGACATAAGTATGTATGGTTTGTGTCTGGAAGAAAAAGGATAATAAGGGTCTGATATTCTGGATAAGGTATTTGTACGTTGTTTTATTTGTTTCAGTCATGGTTCCGTTTTCTGTACTCATGCCTTACATACTCAGTACATACTCCGTACTGACCCCCTGTTCTTCGGGGGCTGCGTTTCATGCCGCGCAGGTACCCACAGATGAATAGATGAGGTTAGCTGAAGATGATCCAGTGGACTGGCGGCTCCATTTCCTCCAGGAGTGCTGCCGAGTCAGAGTATGTATGCTGTGATGTCTGATCAGTATTAGAGACTTTGCAGACAGCGTTGTGGGTAATGGTTGTCTGTCTGTAAGCGGCTCCATCAGCCGATATGTCATTTTGTGTCATGTAGTAAATTCCATATGATTACAGATTTTTGTTTAATCGTGAACGGTAAGAGGAAAAAAATTTGACTGTTTAATATGTATTTTACTCGTATTTGATTTTCTGGATCCTAAGGAATTAGGTGTGTAATCAGAGTCTGCGGGTTCGCTCGGCTCCGTATGTGGGGTCGGGTGCCCATCACACCCTAATAAGGTTAGGGTGTGACAAAGTGGTATCAGAGCGAGGTCTGTCCGTGGGGATGTCTGCAAAGTCGTGTCCAGTAGAGTCCTGTTTATGGTGTGAAGCCGACCACATTTATAAACAGGAGGCTACAGGGCATTTAGGGGTTGTTGACCTTCTTTCTGTCATAGATCGTGCGATAGAGCCAAACTATAGGAAATGAGATTCCTTATGTGAGCCTTACATACGACGGAAAAGGTAAGTAGCGATACGGAAAGTCACAAGGATAAGTATTGACGTATTTGATCTGTTATCTGGAATGAGCAGCTCCGGATGGCCATAATGTGGTATAGTTGTATGTTCTGTAATGTGTTATTGGTATTTGCTGTGTACAGGAGCATGGTATAAGAAAAACAAGGTCGGATGCAGGATTCAGAAAGTTGACAACTAATTTTGCTACAGGTTACTATGTAAAAGCGGTGAGTAAGAAATTCGAACGGACTGATATCGGGGCATCCATAAAATAATGGCAACGAAGGTGTAACTATTATCATCAGGGGTCTGGGAACCTAGGATGAAAAGTAGTTATACACGGAAGTGAAAGATGAGCTCTGAGGGCCAAAAAGGGTAAAATGGTAATTGTGGAAGAAAAGACGTGCCACGAGGGTGTCCCGGGACCTGTAAGACCTCGATTAGTCCCGAAACATGTAGTAAAGGTCATGCGAGAAAGTGGACCCAAAAATATGAGCATTAAGGCATCGGATTCCACTAAAGATTCGAGGTTAAGCGTGCTCAGGTGGGAGCAATTTCAGGATGGGTGACCCCCTGGGAAGTAATTGGGAAAATTTTGCAAAATTAAAATTTAAGGGAACAAAGGGAAAACTAGAGTAACCTGAGTGAGACTATGGTATATGGGATGACCGGGGACCATAAGAAGACGCATAGGACAAGATAGATTAGTCGGTGGAGGGACAAATGGTGTGTCACAGCTCGAGAATTAGGATAGGCTTGAATAACGTTTGGAACCATTTCGTGGGATAGTTGATGGTAATTATGTATATGTATATGAATATGTATGATGGCTTATTTGTGATGGTATCCGCGAGCACGTGCGCCCCAACAACCTATGCTACGGTAAAGGGGGGCCTCAATTGAATAAAGGATACCGAGACCTGGGCAGTAGTGAGAAAACAAATGGTGTAAATGTTATAAGATAAGACGCTATATTCACTATAGGTCAAGGACAAAAGGTCTTAACAGTTCGGTATTTGAAAAAGAAGTGAGTGAGTAAATGAGGAGAAGGGAAATCAAGATATCGGAAAAAGGTAAGAGACAAGAAAACCTCGGTGGATGGAACCCCTGAGAGGAAATTTCCGGCGAGGTACAAGATTATCAGATAAAGGTTTAAATACAGGCATGGGGCGAGAATAAAGTACGATAATATGGAACAAAGGAGGAGTGTGTGAGATTCGAGGATTAATTTCCATAAGCAGAGATGAAAAGGGAATGAAAAGGTGGGCAAAACGACGATATAGGTGTGAAGTGAAAGGGAAAAACTTAAGTTGAAAGGTTTCGATACGTTATGCATAGAGCTAGAAAGAGAGACGAGGGATGAAAAATAATTAAAGGTAAGGGCACTCGAAGATCGTGACGTACAAGGAACCCCTAAAGGGGGGGAGGCCATATTAGGCTCACAAGGAATAATGATGAACGAAATGAGCACCAACACATGAAGTCAAAAACAAGTATATCTGTATCGAAGGATATGAGAGAAAGGACTAAAGAAGAGTTGTAGTAAGAATCTAAGAGTGTGACTTTTGTTAAGATATTGTCACGAAACAGTAACAGAAAAGAGATGACCTGAGAAAGACATGGAAAATATGTCAGCCCAGCGGATTAGAAAACCCATGGCACAGAATAAGGACCCATATAAGGACGGAGAGACTCGATTATATGGAATGGGCATGGAGAAACGGGCAACTATAAAAGAAACCCCCTCCCGAAGTACTATGAGGCCCCATAAGGTCAGTTGAACATTCGAGGATGAATGTTGTAAAGGGCGGGGGGGAGGATGTTATAGCCCGTATTTCGTACGTTCGGAAAATCCAAGATAATGGGGAGAAGTTAAGAACAAGACTATGTTTCAATTTTTTTTTTTTTATATACGAGTTGTTGAAAATATTATTTATGACTATTATTAGTATGGAAGTATTGTGAGAGGGAAAGGGCAAAAAGAGAAATTCACAAAATGGGTCGCAGAGGTAATGTGGAAGGCTAGGGGCAAAATGGTAATTTTGAAGAAAGTCGAGGGGCGAAATGGGAATTTTATACAAGTCTTGAAAATTCCCTAAAATGGCCATGTGGCCGAAAAAAAAAGGAGAAAAGAATAAAGAGAAAGAAAATTCTAGAGAAGAAAAGAAAAATCTAGAGAAGGGGGGGGGGGGGGCATGTGCCCCTCACATGACTTGAATAACTATATATATATGTGTGTGTGTAGTCATATTCTTAAGAGAAAAGAGTGGAAGAAAGAAAAAAAAATATAGAGAGAAGAGAGCATAAGGGTTCGGCCATGGCTCTCAAAAATGAGCCATGGGAAGTTGATGGAGAAAAATATTTTTCTTCTTGCATTTAGAGTGATCGGAAGGTCCTTGTCAACGTGAAGTAGTTGTTAGAACAAGAAAACCGCTCGTTGTCGCGTTTTATCAAGCTAGCCGAGAGGAAAAGGGTGAAGAAGGAGGTGAGGTTTAACCTTCTCTTTTATGTGTTATGAATGGTTTATGTATGTTATTGAATGTAGAAATGATGGGAATTCATGAAATATTGCATGTTCAAGTTGAGCCGTGTGAAGTGTTGCTTGGCCGTGTGTTGTATATAATGTGTAGGAATAATGAATTAAATGTGTTTAGCATGATTATGTGGTGTTGTAATGTATAGAAAATGAATGAAATCATGGGATGGGTGTGTTGTGATGTTGGCCGAAATATGGGCTGCTTTGTATGTTAGGAAATGAATTAACCTTATCTAGTGTTTGGTTGATGTTGTTGTGGACTTTATGATGTAAAGTGAAGGTTTAAGGACTCAAAATTGAAGTTGTAATCGTGTGGGCTGATTTGGAGGCTAATGTGATTTTAATATGGTCCTTTGTGTTGATGAAAATAATGTTGCTAATGTATAGATTGTTGGTACGGTTTATGAATTTGGAGGAAAAGACATGTGTTGTTGATAGTTCCTTGGACTTGGAAGGTTTCGGGTTGCCTTATGTTTCGAGTCGGATTGTGTTGGACAATTTTATGGATTGTTGGAAATGTTATGGAATCATGTTTGAAAGGTTTTGGATTGATTATAATATCTTGATTTGAACGTAATTGGAATGTCGTCGCATATTGCGAAAGAAGGTTGTTGATAATAAAGTGCGTTTACATTAATGGTCGATGTTGTTAGAATGTTTGCTGTCAATGTTGTTGATATTGTGGCCGGGTCAAATTCCCGGGTTGTTGTTGTTGATTTGGGGCCGAGCCGTATTCTCGGGGATAGTGCAATTACAGGGGAGGTGCTGCCGAAATTCCGGCAGAATATAAGTGAATGTGTTTGAAAGGTTAAGGCAAGTATGTGATAATGAATCTAGCGAATGGATGAGTTCATTTGAATGAAGACTAACAAGTTGCACAAATGAGCGTAGCCAGTTGGTCGCGGCACAGGTATGTAAGGCTTACCCTTTTATTCTTTTGGCATGTCTTAGAGCCATGTAGGGTATGATACTGATGTGTACCTTGGGTTATTCCATTCTGTGATTCTGAGTCTGTTTGTGATCTGTATGTCCTCCCTAAGGTAGGTTACTAATAATCTGGATAGGTGAATCCTGACTTAAGCAATCTGACAGCCGTATCCTGATACAAGTATGTTGGTCTGAACATTTTGGCATAACTATCCTGATGAGAGTATTTGGTATAAGTGTTCTGATATGAGATGTTATGCTACAAGTAATTTGAAACATGTATTCTGATTGAGTAAAAGCGATTTAAGTACTTTGATAGAAATACTCTGATAAAAGTAATTTGACATAAGTATTCTGTAATAAGTAATCTGTTATGAACATTCTGAGAATACGTTTGATTAATCTATTGAGTCTGAGTTATGTGCATTTGGTTTCTCACTATTCTGCGCGTGCATATGTTATGACTCCCTTCACCGAGTCCCGGGCCGGTATGTTTCGCGCGGATGGTTCGTCGAGTCCTTTGTTGAGGGCCGGGTTCCATATATGAATTCCGAAGTATGATGTGTCCGGTTCCGGGGTACTGTGTTACATGTCCGTCCCCGGTTACCGAGAATATATTACGAAGTATGATGTGTCCGGGCTCGGGGTGCTGTGTTATCTGTCCGCCCCCGGGTACCGTGGTTATGTTATGATGTGTGACGGAGATCGGAGAAAATCTTCTGGAGTATGATGTGTTGTGGCGCCAAAGGCAGGAGTGGCAACCACGTTCCTATGTTATCGTGCGCATTCCTTGGCATCGTTCACCGATTCCTCGGCGTGTTATTTGTCCCCGAGGTTACCGTATGCATGATGTGATGTGTCCGGTTTCCCGGCGTGGTACATGTCCCCGGGGTTACCGCGTATATGATATGATATCCGATTCTGATATGCATGACTTGTGTTTGGAAAGTAGGCATTCCGACATTCCGTATGTTTTGTATTCCGTCTGCTATATGACATCATCTGAGCACTCTGTACATTCCGTGATCCGTCTGACATGCGACAAGTAAGTATGGTTTGTGTCTGGAAGAAAAAGGATAATAAGGGTCTGATATTCTGGATAAGGTATTTGTACGTTGTTTTATTTGTTTCAGTCATGGTTCCGTTTTCTGTACTCATGCCTTACATACTCAGTACATACTCCGTACTGACCCCCTGTTCTTCGGGGGCTGCGTTTCATGCCGCGCAGGTACCCGCAGATGAATAGATGAGGTTAGCTGAAGATGATCCAGTGGACTGGCGGCTCCATTTCCTCCAGGAGTGCTGCCGAGTCAGAGTATGTATGCTGTGATGTCTGATCAGTATTAGAGACTTTGCAGACAGCGTTGTGGGTAATGGTTGTCTGTCTGTAAGCGGCTCCATCAGCCGATACGTCATTTTGTGTCATGTAGTAAATTCCATATGATTACAGATTTTTGTTTAATCGTGAACGGTAAGAGGAAAAAAATTTGACTGTTTAATATGTATTTTACTCGTATTTGATTTTCTGGATCCTAAGGAATTAGGTGTGTAATCAGAGTCTGCGGGTTCGCTCGGCTCCGTATGTGGGGTCGGGTGCCCATCACACCCTAATAAGGTTAGGGTGTGACATCTTCATCTTCCTTTATGATACTACAACTTGTGCACACATATATGGATATATATCTAAAAAAAAATCGGTTTTCTTCATGATCGCATCTTTGCATCTTTCACATAACTATTGTTTTATAATTTGAATTTGTTTTCTCTTGGGCAAGCCTACTGATTCACTAACCTTCTCCTTGTTGCCAGCGGCCACATAATTCCCTTTAACCATTTCATTGACACCTTCTCCTCCCTTTAATCCTCATAGTTTCTTTTACTTGTAAATGCCTGTTTTCATTAGTCATCCTTTACTCTTAGGTTAGGAAACTTTGTAGTATTTCATTGCGAGTGCGAATCCCTTTTAACTGAAAATCTCTGCTTAGGGTACTGTCTTCCCTTAAATAGGCGTACCAATCACAGGTTCACATCTATCCTCCTGGTCAAGTCTCAGGAGTTTAAAATTTTCTCGTCTATCTCATAAGACCTGTTTGTTTCTTCTCAATGATGCACCTTTGTTCATTATTTACAACCTTCTTGGTTCTGGTTATGAAAATGTATAGATTGGTTCCGCGGTCCTCACGTTCATCCTTTGTCACATACAACATTACTCTACCTCCCGTTGATCTATTTAAATTTGATCCTATCGTCTGCTTTTCCTGCTTTCGTCCTAACCTTTTCTTCAAATATATATTACCTGAACCTCAATAGGTATACATTTTCCTTGTCCAAGTTTCTCTCCCCTTCATTTCATGATATCATAACCTTCTTTTCCCAATACTCGTGCTTACATATTTGGTTTCGCTATCGCTATACGACTTTAATTTTCGAGAAAACCCAATCTTCATTTGTTACACCTTGAAAAATTTCCCCGCGAACGTACAGTGGATAGGCTAACAAAGGGCATAGCGTATACGATGTTTTAATAAGAAGGGAACGACGTTTGATGACCCTAAGTAAGATTCAAAAGGCAACTGCAATAAGAGATAGGTTATGTTCCATAATGACTAATTATAGGTTTTGAAAATGTGGAAAGTTGCAGATTTGTACTTTGGCCAGTTGAACGTAAAATGAAATATGGACCGTAAAGTGGTATACGGCCCGTAAACTGCCATGTCGTATTTCAACTTCCAAAACTTCAACTATCTGTCAAATGCTTGAATGGTTAAAGACGAATTGAAATACGGACCGCAAACTGAAATACGACCCGTAAACTGTGTTCGTAAATCACCATGTCTCAGCCTGACTATCTCGTTCTGTTATGCTTAAATACGCCCACAAAATACGGACCGTAAACTGGAATACGGCCCGTAAACTGGGTTTACGACCACTGTGCACTTTCGACGATTGTTCATTTCAGATCAGATTTTGGGTTATTAAAAAGGGGACCAATTTTATTAATTCATTTCCACATTTCACCCCCTTCTCTCTAAAACATCTCTCTATATTTAATCCACAAGAATTCAAGGATTATTAGTGATCAACAACATAAACCAAGTGAATCAAGTGTAGGAAAATCCATTGGAGATCATTCAAGTCAAGAAATCTCATTGGAGATGAACTAGGGTTTTTGCTCAAGCAGAGTATTATCAGCCAAGGCTTGTTCCTTCGATATCTAAGGTAAGATTCATGGTATTTCTATGTTGTTTAAGGTATTTGAGAGTTGAAATACTTGGATTGTAGAAGGGTATAGAAAAATTGGTCATGAATGTGGAATAGTGTCAGTTTGGGAAATAGTTTGAATTGAGTTGTGATTCTTGATGTATTGTGATGTAAATATGTTATAAATGATGTTGAGAACATGAGATGATCAATGTACGTGAGTGGACATAGTCGTGTGATATGACATGGATATGGGTGATTGAAGGTAAATTAAGAAATATGGATAATGTGGATGAATAATGACTATCGTTATAGTATTGTGAATGTATTATTGACGTTTGGGAGTTGATATACGCTATAGAGGAATGGCGTATAAATAAAGGAGATGCTGTCCGATTTCTCTAGTTTTAGTCATATATGCTAGCTATCGATTCTGATGATAGTATGACTTTAATGAAGGTAGAAACGCTAGCATTGGAGGAGAACGTGCAAGTGTAGAATAGTTGAACGGAAAAGGTATGTAAGGCTAACCCTTCTTTCATAAGGCATGTTTCTTTGGCCAACATCTAAATCTTCTATGAGACTATGATATCCTTCAAATGATTTTATCTTCCGAGCTAGTAGGCTCACGATTCTTGATACGCTATGATTGTACTAAAATTCATCGTATGACGAATATGCCTATAAAGATAGATGTGATGAATGACGATCATAGCGATAATGATAATGATGATAATAGTAAAGATTCTTGTGAGCAATTATGTATGTGTGCGTATGTATGGCCATTATGAAACCCCGAACGTATATGGCCGGGTAGAATATACAAATGAATATATATAATTATATATATATATATATACGTATATGACGATGCGCGCGCACCACTGCAGTTGGGTACGGACGACACTGAGCCTTGGTAAGGCCAGGTATGTATAACACTGAGCCTTGGTTGGCCGGGTATGTATGATTACCGATCTTAGCTATGGTCGGGTACTTGAAACACCGAACCTTCGAGGTCGGGTATGTTATGTAAACGATATCTTTATGATATGATTATGTATATGATATGGATATGAGTATGAAAACGAATATGATACGAATATGAATAAGAATAGGTATCTGAGCACGATTATGGATATGAAATGTAAAGGAGTACGAATATGAGTACAGATATGGATACAGATTTATGTACACAATTAGGTGCTAGAAATGGAAAGTCCCCATGAAAGGTAAGTAAGTGCCCGTGACGATGATGTTACTATATCCCATCTTATGCTATTTCTTATGTTGCTTATTATGCTTCTATATTGATACTGATCGTGCTTTACATACTCAGTACATTCTTCGTGCTGACGTCCTTTTGTTTGTGGAAACTGCGTCATGCCCGCAGGTGCACATGGAGACAGGCTTGATCCATAGTCACTTTCTCAGAGACTACATAGCAGAGCTCTATTTCATTCGGAGCCATAGCTTTTGGTACTTATTCTTTTGTGTACATAGTTATGGGCATAGCGGGGTCCTGTCCCTCTCATGTGATATGTATATCATTTTGATAGCCTTGGCGGCTCATGTACATTGGTGTGGCATAGATGCCAATGATAATGTAAAGGCATTGTTGTCCAATGGGAATATAATGAATGAATAGAATTATGTGTTTAATTATTTGGCTCACCTAGATGTAAGCATAAGATTAAGCCAAGGGGGTGCTCGGGTGGGCCAGCACCGGGCGCTCGATGAGGCCCCCTAGACGGGTCGTGAAAAAAGTGGTATCAGAGCAGTTCAGTCCTAGGGTGTGTCTACGAGCCGTGTCTAGTAGAGTCTTGGTTATGTGTGTGTTGCGCACCACACTTATAAACAAGAAGCTGCAGACATTTTAGGAATAAATTACCTTCTTTATTCATAAGAATCGTGCGATAGAGCTATGATATATGAAATTCTTGTCCCTTAATCGTGTGTTGTGTATTTCAGAAATTCCTATAAAGAGAAAGGCTACAGCATCCCAAAAGGGCAAGACGTTTGTAAAAAAGCGGGTCGAAAGAGCACTGCCACCGGTAGTAGAGGAAAGTGAGTCCCAGATTGCGGCTCAATCTCAGTCCTCCCACTCAGTACCTATATTATAAGAGCGTGAGGGAGCCTCAGGCCCAGCTCCAGCACCTCCAGCTTCTCCCCCGGATGCTTCGGGCCAAGATGTGAAAGAGGCCATACATTTTCTTACTCAGTTGGTTGCTGCTCAGACTCAGCGGCAAGGTACAAGGCAAGGTAATAGGGTTGTTAGTGCAAGGGCCCGTGACTTCATTACTTTGAACCCTCCGGAATTCTTTGGATCAAAGTCGGAGGAGGACCCTCAGGATTTTATGGATGGTATGTTGAGGACGCTTCGATTGATACATGCTTCGAACACCGAATCGGTGGAGTTAGCGTCGTATAGATTGAGAGATGTCTCAGTCCATTGGTACACAGTTTGGATGGCTTCATGGGGAGCCAATGCACCTCCCCTGGTATGGTAAGAGTTTGTTGATGCTTTTCTCCGACATTACATGCCTCCAGAAGTTCGGCGAGCTAGAGCCGATAAGTTCTTAAATTTGAGGCAAGGTAGCATAAGCACTCTAGAGTATAGTCTCTGCTTCAATTATTTTTCTAGGTATGCTTCGGCCATGGTATCAGATATGGACGACCGGGTGCACCGATTTGTGAAAGGCCTAGGGACGCATTTGATGGATAGGTGCTTGACTGCGTCCCTTCATGACAACATGGATATTGCATGCATCCAGGCTCATGCTCAGAACTTAGAAGAAAGTCTGCAATAGCAAAGAAGTGAACGCGAGCATGATAGGGGACATAGCAAGAGAGCCAGATCTTTAGGTCCGATGAGCGAGTTTAGAGGTGGGCACAAACAACAGTTTTTCAGGCATTCAGGCTATTCTATGACTAGTGCGCCTCCACGGTTTTCAGGCTAGAGATTCGATAGATCTATTCGTTCCGGGCCGAGTCAGAGTTATTCGGGGTCTCAGTTCAGAGGTGATTCAGGTCAGGTAAGGCCACCCATACCACGATGTTCCTAGTATGAGAAGTTGCATTGGGGTCAATGCCGATTGGGTTCAGAGGGTTTCTATTCGTGTGGCCGATCAGGCCATATTATGCATGATTGCCCTTCGATTCATAGTAGAGGTACGACCCAGCCTTCAGGGTCAGTAGCCGGATCTTCATCTTCTATGCGCCCTATGGGGCCAGGTTCACATGTGCCAGTCGGCCATGGTAGAGGCAGAGGGAGAGTTCTCGTTCTAGCAGTCCTCAGCATCGTGTTTATGCTCTGGCTAGACGCCAAGATCTTGAGTCTTCCCCTGACGTGGTCACAGGTATATTATCGGTATTTTCTCATAATGTATATGCTTTGATTGATCCGGGCTCCACATTTTCATATGTTACTCCGTATGTTGCGGGTCGATTTAGAGTCGAACCGGAGTCGATCAAGCCTTTTGAGGTATCTACACCCGTGGGTGAATCAGTAATAGCTAGCTGAGTATATAGAAATTGTGTAATTGTGATTTGTGATCGTCGTACCATGATCGACTTGCACGAGTTAAAAATGGTGGATTTTGATGTTATTATGGGCATGGATTGGTTGGCTTCTTGTTATGCCAATGTTGATTGCAGAATGAAAATGGTTCGTTTCTAATTTCCGGGAGAACCAGTTCTAGAATGGAAAGGGAATACGGCGTCACCAAAAGGTAGGTTTATTTCCTATCTAAAAGCAAGGAAAATGATCTCAAAAGGGTGTATCTATCACCTAGTTCGGGTTCAAGATGTAGAAGCTGATTCGCCGACTCTTCAGTCAGTTCCTGTAGTAAATGAATTTCCGGATGTGTTCCCCGAAGAGCTTCTAGGCCTCCCTCCCGAGCGGGAGATTGATTTTGCCATTGATGTGTTGCCAGACACTAAGCCTATATCTATTCCTCCTTATAGAATGACTCCCGCAGAATTGAAAGAGTTGAAGGAGCAATTGAAGGACTTGCTTAAAAAAGGCTTTATTAGGCCTAGTTCATCCCCGTGGGGAGCACCCGTATTGTTTGTCCGAAAGAAAGATGGCTCCTTGAGAATGTGCATTGATTATCGGCAATTGAATAGGGCGACGATTAAGAATAAATATCCTCTCCCAAGGATTGATGACTTATTTGATCAATTGCAAGGTGCCAAATGGTTTTCGAAGATAGATTTGAGATCCGGATATCACCAAGTGAGAGATAGGGAGAAAGATATCCCTAAGATATCCTTTAGAACAATATATGGTCATTTTGAGTTCTGGGTAATGTCATTTGGGCTAACTAATGCACCGGCAGTGTTTATGGATTTGATGAACAATGTGTTTAGGCCTTTTCTGGATTCATTCGTGATTGTATTCATCGACGACATCTTGGTGTAATCTAGATCCGAGACAGAACATGCGGATCATTTGCGTACTATTCTTGGAGTTCTTCGAACTCGAGAGTTGTTTGCAAAGTTTTCCAAATGCGAGTTTTGGTTGAACTCAGTGGCATTTCTGGGGCATATTGTTGCAGCCGATGGTATTCGGGTAGATGGTCAAAAGATTGAGGCCATGAAGACTTGGCCAAGGCCCTCAACTCCTACGGAGGTTCGTAGCTTTCTAGGCTAAGCAGGTTATTACAGGAGATTCGTTGAGAGCTTTTCTTCTATTTCTGCACCACTCACAAAGTTGACCAGAAATCAGCAAAGTTTCAATGGACAGATGTTTGTGAACGTAGCTTCCAAGAGTTAAAAGGTAGATTGACTTCTGCCCCAGTCTTGACACTTCCAAAGAGATTGGAAGGATATGTTGTTTATTGCGATGCTTCAGGTGTTGGGCTAGGCTGTGTATTGATGCAACACGGTAAAGTGATTGCGTATGCTTCAAGGCAATTGCGAAAACATGAGCAGAATTACCCAACCCATGATCTAGAATTAGCCGCAGTAGTTCATGAATTAAAGATATGGAGACATTATTTATATGGTGTCCATGTGGATATTTATACAGATCATAAGAGTCTTCAGTATATCTTCAAACAGAAAGAGTTGAATTTGCGGCAGCGACGGTGGTTGGAATTGCTAAAAGATTCAACAACAACAACAACAACATACCCAGTGAAATCCCACAATGTGAGGTCTGGGGAGGGTAAAGTGTACGCAGACCATACCCCTATCTCGGAAGACAGGGAGGCTGTTTCCGAAAGACCCTCGGCTCAAGAAAAATCACAACGAGAAAGGTTAGATAAGCACAAGCAGTTCAAAGCAGAATGCAAATGAAACTAAAGAAAGCGAATAAGTCAGAATAAAGCAGTCTGAAAAAAGGGAACAGTAGCTACCACAGATAAATAAGATAATTGAAGTCAGAATTGCTAAAATATTATGATGTTGATATCTTATATCACCCCGGAAAGGCAAATGTTGTGGCTGATGCTCTTAGCCGCAGATCTATGGGAAGTTTGTGTGATGTACGACCCGAGAAGAGAGAAATGGCCTGTGAGCTTCAGCAGCTACCTAGTCTAGGAGTTCGAGTAGTGGACTCAGGTAGCTAAGGAGCTACTATCCAAAATTCAACAGTCTCGTCGCTAGTAGCAGAAGTGAAAGAGCGACAATACGAAGATTCCATGCTAAGGCATTACAGAGATACACTTCCTCAGAAAGAGGAGTCATCATTTGATATTTCAAAAGACGGAGTTCTCCGATGCCGAGGCAGATTATGTGTTCCCAATGTGGCGGGTCTACGCCACCAGATATTGAGAGAAACTCATTGTTCCCATTATTCTGTTCACCCCGGAGCGACGAAAATGTATCATGAACTTAAGTCTATATATTGGTGGAATGGAATGAAGAAAGATATAGCGGAATTTGTAGCTCAATGTCCCAATTATCAACAAGTGAAAATCGAGCATCAAAAGCCGGGTGGATTGTTGCAAACTATAGAAATCCCAACTTGGAAGTGGAAGTGATTAACATGGACTTCATTTCAGGTTTACCCCGTTCTCGACGTAAGTATGATTCCATATGGGTGATTGTGGATAGACTCACCAAGTCAGCTCATTTCTTACCAGTCAGAACGACCTATGTGGTCGAAGATTATGCAAGGCTTTATGTTAAGGAGATAGTGAGACTCCATGGTGTTCCAGTATCTATTATCTCTGATAAAGGGACTCAGTTTACAGCCAACTTTTGGAAGTCCTTCCAAGAAGGCCTAGGGACCCAAGTGAGCCTTAGTACGACATTTCACCCGCAAACTGATGGACAAGCCGAGCGTACCATTCAGACTCTTGAAGATATGTTACGAGCATGTATGATAGATTTTGGAGGTAACTGGGATGATCATTTGCCACTCATTGAATTTTCTTACAATAATAGTTATCACTCTAGCACTCAAATGGCACAGTATGAAGCTTTATATGGGTGAAAATGTAGATCCCCAATTGGGTGGTTTGAAACTGGAGAGGCTAGACTGATAGGGCCAGACTTGGTCCGGCAAGCCATTGAGAAAGTCAAGATCATACAAGATCGGTTGTTAGCAGCTCAAAGTCGTCAAAAGTCCTATGCGGATAATCGTCGAAGACACTTAGAGTTCCAAGTGAAAGATTGGGTATTC
Source organism: Lycium barbarum (assembly GCF_019175385.1). Classification (NCBI taxonomy): domain Eukaryota; kingdom Viridiplantae; phylum Streptophyta; class Magnoliopsida; order Solanales; family Solanaceae; genus Lycium; species Lycium barbarum. The sequence goes on along the minus strand of NC_083343.1, from coordinate 35,184,793 downwards.
TTGATAGTGTCACCAATGAAGGGTGTAATGAGATTTGGCAAAAAGGGGAAGCTCAGTCCCCGGTACATTGGACCTTATGAGATTGTGCGCAAAGTGGGCAAAGTGGCCTATGAATTAGATCTACCTCCGGATTTGGAGTCAGTCCATCCAGTTTTCCATGTCTCGATGCTTTGAAAATGTGTTGGAGATCCTACTAGGATCGTGCCAATAAGTGATGTGTAAGTGACAGGAAAGTTGACATATGAAGAAGTGCCCATTGCCATACTAGATAGGCAAGTACGGAGGCTTAGAAACAAAGAGGTGACCTCAGTTAAGGTTCTATGGAGGAGTAGTAAACGAGAGGAAATGACATGGGAAGCGGAAGAAAGTATACGATCCAGATACCCGTATTTATTCCAACCCCCAGAAGAGATTCAACATGAAACGCTAACGATATAAGGTATATATACTTACTTTTCATGCTTTTGGTCGTGTGTGGCCATAGATATGTTGACATTGTGATGTAGCCCTATGAGGTGATGATATTATGGGTTGTTGTGGCAAGTGGGTAGTGCCAAATTACAGGGGAAACTCTAGCGAAATGTTCGCAGGATCCCGAGTGTTTAACATTCGAAGACGAATGTTCCAAAAGGGGGGAAAAATGTTACACCTTGAAAAATTTCCCCACGAACGTACAGTAGATAGGCTAAAAAAGGGCATAGCGTATACGATGTTTTAATAAGAAGGGAATGACGTTTGACGACCCTAAGTAAGATTCCAAAGGCAACTGCAATAAGAGATAGGTTATGCTCCATAATGACTAATTATAGGTTCTGAAAATGTGGAAAGTTGCAGATTTGCACTTTAGCCAGTTGAACGTAAAATGAAATACGGACCGTAAAGTGGTATATGGCCCGTAAACTGCCATGTCGTATTTCAACTTCCAAAACTTCAACTATCTGTCAAATGCTTGAATGGTTAAAGACGAATTGAAATACGGACCGTAAACTGAAATACGGCCCGTAAACTGTGTTCGTAAATCACCATGTCTCAGCCTGACTATCTCGTTCTATTATGCTTAAATACACCCACAGAATATAGACAGTAAACTAGAATACGGCCCGTACACTGGGTTTACGACCACTGTGCACTTTCGACGACTGTTCATTTCAGATCAGATTTTGGGTTATTAAAAAGGGGACCAAGTTTATTAATTCATTTCCACATTTCACCCCCTTCTCTCTAAAACATCTCTCTACATTTATTCCACAAGAATTCAAGGATTATTAGTGATCAACAATATAAACCAAGTGAATCAAGTGTAGGAAAACCCATTGGAGATCATTCAAGTCAAGAAATCTCATTGGAGATGAACTAGGGTTTTTGCTCAAGTGGAGTATTATCAGCCAAGGCTTGTTCCTACGACATATAAGGTAAGATTCATGGTATTTCTATGTTGTTTAAGGTATTTGAGAGTTGAAATACTTGGATTGTAGAAGGGTATAGAAAAATGGGTCATGAATGTGGAATAGTGTCATTTTGGGAAATAGTTTGAATTGAGTTCTGATTCTTGATGTATTGTGATGTAAATATGTTATAAATGATGTTGAGAACATGAGATGAGCAATGTACGTGAATGGACATAGTCGTGTGATATGACCATGGATATGGGTGATTGAAGGTAAATTAAGAAATATGGATAATGTGGATGAATAATGACTATCGTTATAGTATTGTGAATGTATTATTGACGTTTGGGAGTTGATATACGCTATAGAGGAATGGCGTATAAATAAAGGAGATGCTGTCCGATTTTCTCTAGTTTTAGTCATATATGCTAGCTATCGATTCTGATGATAGTATGACTTTAATGAAGGTAGAAATGCTAGCATTGGAGGAGAACGCGCAAGTGTAGAATTGTTGAACGGAAAAGGTATGTAAGGCTAACCCTTCTTTCATAAGGCATGTTTCTTTGGCCAACGTCTAAATCTTCTATGAGACTATGATATCCTTCAAATGATTTGATCATCCGAGCTAGTAGGCTCACGATTCTTGATACACTATGATTGCACTAAAATTCATCGTATGACGAGTATGCCTATAAAGATAGATGTGATGAATGACGATAATAGCGATAATGATAATGATGATAATAGTAAAGATGCTTATGAGAAAATATGTATGTGTGCCTATGTATGGCTATTATGAAACCCCGAACTTATATGGCCGGGTAGAATATACAAATGAATATATATATATATATATATATATATATATATATATATATATATATATATATATATATATATATACGTATATGACGATGCGCGCGCACCATTGCAGTTGGGTACGGACGACACTGAGCCTTGTTAGGGCCAGGTATGTATAACACTGAGCCTTGGTTGGCCGGGTATGTATGATCACCGATCTTAGCTATGGTCGGGTACTTGAAACACCGAACCTTCGAGGTCGGGTATGTTATGTAAACGATGTATGTATGATATGATTATGTATATGATATGGATATGAGTATGAATACGAATATGATACGAATATGAATAAGAATAGCTATCTGAGCACGATTATGGATACGAAATGTAAAGGAGTACGAATATGAGTACAGATACGGATACGGATGTATGTACACAATTAGGTGCTAGAAATGGAAAGTCCCCATGAAAGGTAAGTAAGTGCCCGTGACGATGATGTTACTATCTCCCATCTTATGCTATTTCTTATGTTGCTTATTATGCTTCTATATTGATACTGATCATGCTTTAGATACTCAGTACATTCTTCCTACTGACGTCCTTTTGTTTGTGGACGCTGCGTCATGCCCGCAGGTGCACAGGGAGACAGGCTTGATCCATAGTCACATTCTCAGAGACTACATAGCAGAGCTCCATTTCATTCGGAGCCATAGCTTTTGGGTACTTATTCTTATGTGTACATAGTTATGGGCATAGCGGGGTCCTGTCCCGCTCATGTGATATGTTATACTCTTCTTAGAGGCTCGTAAACATGTGTATATGGTTAGATATGTCTGGCCTTGTCGGCCTATATTTTGTATATCATTTTGATAGCCTTGGCGGCTCATGTACATTGGTGTGGCATAGATGCCAATGATAATGTAAAGGCATTGTTGTCCAATGGGACTAGTATGATGAATGAAGAGAATTATGTGTTTAATTATGTGGCTCACCTAGATGTAAGCATAAGAGTAAGCCAAGGGGGTGCTCGGGTGACCTAGCACCGGGCGCTCGTCGCGGTCCCCTAGAAGGGTCGTGACATGATTCTCTTCCGTAGCGCTTTCTACCTCAACTTTGACATACAGCACAAATAATACTTTTAACATGTCGTAACATCAATCATAAAAGTATACAAAATATTTGATATTGTGACTTATGTTTTTATCGCTTTTCAACACCTTTTCCTTGCAAGATATCCTGTTGCCATTGGATTTTGTCCTAAATATGTGGCTTTAATACATCTCCCTTCTCTTTTCCCCAGCTAGCCAAACAATTCCAATTGTAAAGCTCATGTGCTTCTAATTTCCCTCGGGCTATTTTGGTGTCTCATATTTTTTTTTTGTATGTCTAAATCTGTAGGTCCTCCTAACATATCTTTCTATGTCCTAACTGTGAATCCCGACAATATAACTTTACTTAAAAATATTTACTCGTACTAATACCCTGTCAAAAATAATCAACCTCACATCCTTTACTTTCCTGTAGCAACCAAATCGATCCTTGCGATATTCTATCTTCACTTGTACCCTTACTCTCTTCTCTCCTTACCCATAAACCAACATCACACCTAATTTCTCTATCGTCAATAACCTTCACAACACTGGTCTGAAAAAAAAAATTAAGGTAAAGCCTTCTTATAAGGATCAACTAGAAATGCACCACATATTCCTAAGGCTTGTACAATCTCTACTTCCTTCGTCGGCCAAGCAACATCACATTTTAAAGTTATATACGATCCAGAAAACGATCATAATTATAATCCAACCTAACTAACCATTTCTCATTATTGAGTTCAAGGTCATCATTAATACCCGAAGTAACTTAGCAATAATAATTCTCAGAATTAGATATTCAGAATTCCTTTGAAGTCGAATGATTGGTGACTTCTAAATCCCAATGTAACCCACATCATATGGGAAAGTTTGATAAAACGAGCATGTGTGCCTGTCATCAACCCGTCCTGATCTTATGTTTATGTATAAACTTCTAGAGTAAAACTTTCCCCTACTCATTAACTTCCTTTCCCATATCAATATCTTGTCTTTGTCTCTTACTCACCAATCTATAAATCGTAATACTGCATTTGAATTCTTAGTGTCAACTTTCCCTATATCTTTAATAAATCTCAATTCCCCGAAATCTCAAATGCACTCATTCCAACTCCTTTAATTACTAATCATTTTTCCCTCCAGGGTTCTTCCTTTAATTAAAATAAAATTATTCTATAACTTCACTTGGAAAGCGTCTCATAATGATTCATTCAATCATGACTTACCAAACATCCGATTGTCACATTTTCCCTTCATTCTTTCTCTATAGCATAGATATTCAAACAATTCAATTTGCAAAAATTACGGCAGAGTTTCCTCTATACTTCTTACTGCCTCATTCCTATACACAGCCTAGAAAACACATCCAATGCCTCACAGGGCTATCACAAATGCTCGTAACATCTAGCTCGAGTTCTTATATCTAATTCTATCAATATCAATAAGGCAGAAAACATGCCTTTCAGAGTAACAACTTCGATTCTCATAAATTACCTCGTAGCGACATAATTAACTGCTCGTCAATAATCAAAACACTTAGGATTAGAGTCAGGGACATCATATCCTATAGTTTAGCTCTACGGCACGATCTAAGATGAGAAAGAAAAGTAAATGGTTCCTAAATGCCCTGCAGCCTCTTGTTTATAAGTGTGACGTGCTTCACAACCATAAACAAGACTCTACTGGACACGGCTCGTAGACACTCCCTAGGACGAACGACTCTGATACCACTTTTGTCACGACCCAACTAGAGGGTCATGACGGGCACCCAGAGCTAACACGCCGAGCACCTCTAAACATACATCTTATAATCATTTCTGGGTGGACCATAAAGATAGCTCATAGATATCATAATCTCTAAAGACATATATCACAATATAACAGCACATATCTGTATAATCTTCGACAATTGTGCCCATCATTACCCGCCGTCAAGGCTACTAAAATGTTACACAACGATATGAACCGGTAGGGTTATGAAACGTTTAACTGTACATACATGTCTACGAGCCTCTACATAGGATACAAGTGGCCGTGGAGACCAATACCAATAAACTGCAGCTCCGAAGTAAGTGGAGCGCTCCTGAGATTCCGTTGTTGAAGCTCCTATGGATCAGAACCATCTACCTGTCTACCTGTGGGCATGAGCACAGCGTCCACAAGAAAGGACGTAAGTACGAACAGTGTACTGAGTATGCAAGACACGAATAATAATATAGTAAGAGATACCGAACATGAAAAATAACATAATGAGAAATATAGAGCATAACATGAGGTAAGGAAATAACCTGTACATATGATTTCCTCTTAAGGAAGATACCGTGCATGCTTAACTTTCCTTTCATAAAAACATTTCTCATATACGTATACATAAAATAGAATTGTTGCGAAACGTGCAGCCCGACCCAAAAGCATATCATTTTGCCGCGGAACGAACGGCCCGATCCATCTATATATTATATACATAATAGTGCCGAGGAATGAACGACCCAATCCATTTAACCATATATCCCATGTCCGGGACGATATCATAATATACCAACTGATCAGGTGGCATGCGTCTATAACGCCTCGCCTTCCCCCATATCCCGAATGTACATACATACACACATACATATATATATATACATATTATAACATAAGTAGCATGCATGAGAGCCCAAAGAAAGCCATAACTCTATCGGAGTGACGTAAGGTCGATAACCTCCGATTATATTATGGAACAATCATCATCGCTCTATCTCACCTTGAAGGAATAATTATTATAAGGTGAGACCAACAACAATGAATAAAATTGAGAAAGTCAAGAAGATAGCTTAATATTCTCACATCATCATTGATCTCATAACTTGAGACTTTTAACCATAAAATCATCATCATCATAATCATCATAGAAAACATATCATCTTTAGTATCATAAGAAGCTTTTAAGAATCATGAACTTCTAACTTTTGGAAGTAAGAAGGTTATGGAAATATATATGGAATCATAGCATAGGAATCATGCCTTTTGAAAGAAAGGGACTAGCCTTAACATACCTTTCGGTCGCCTTAGGAATTCCACGTTTATTCTTCCAAGCTCGCAACTCTACACGTAAACCATCCATATTATCATTAGGCTCAATATCACACACTTGTCTCAAGCATTCAAATGAAATCTATTTAGAATCTGCCGAAATTCGAACAGTATCTCCCCTATATTATTTACCTCCTCCAAATATCAAAACAACTCCCAAACAATACCAACAATATCAACAATAATATCAATACCAATATATTCCATAAAACATCCCACACGATGTTTCTCCAATTTTCAAACCAACCATAACAAGATCCGTAATACCATAATCAAAGAATTATATTCAATTTAATCCAAAATTCTCTTTCAAACTCACCTCATGGCTGTCAACTTCAATTCAACTCTTTATGACTTTTCTCCTATGATTCTTTCCTTCTAAAAATTGCTAAACCTTTACATTATCTCAATCATGTAAATAATAGTGGGACAACATATTTTATAGTGGAAGAACTTCACTTTATTCACCCCTTTCCAAGACTATGTTCATCACTACCTTGAAGAGAAACAAGAACAATCATCTTCCTTGAATTTTCTTTGAGATTTTGATGTTGATATTCTCTCTTGATGATATGGAAAGGTTGTGGAAGATTATGGAGGGTTATGGAGTATTATGGAAGTTTATGGAAATTTATGGAGAGTTATGGAAGGTTATAGAACCCTCAAGAGTTCTCAAGAATTCTTCAGAAATATGAAGGATGAGAAGATGGTGAAAATGATGAAAATGAATGGGTTAGAGGGGTATTTATAGGTGTGTGTTGGTTCGGGTTACTGTAGCAGCGTGTTTCTGCTTCGTTCGCCTAACTTGTAACGTCCATAACTCCCTGCTACGATGTTGCATTGACGAACGGTTTGTTACGTTGGAAACTAGACTCGAAGAAATTCATTTTAGGCTTTTGAAACACGATAAAACTCCTTATATACCCGGAGATATACCCCTCCAAAGTTGACCCAAAATTCTGCCCAGAATTCTGTCAACGTTTTCCAAATTTTCGACAAACTTATTTTCTCCGCTTTTCTTGGTCCCGGAATCTTCCGAAACTCTCTATACATGATATTTATCATTGATCATACTTGATAATAGTCGTTTCCTTTGGTTCGAAGTTTGTCCTTCCCAGTTACGACTTACGAGATCGTAATTCGTCCTTTACTTCATTGTTATATACTTCTCATGGCTTGAATCTTCCAAAACTTTATGGGACGTCTCTGATACTCCATTAGTACAGTGAAGTACGTGGAATGCTCATGATCTAAAAGTGCAAGGTGTAACATCTATCGAAAGGGAAGCCATAACCTAAATAGTAGCCGAACAGGTGCCACAAACCCACATGTTGCCTTGTCTTTCGAAGCATCTCCAAATAATCAAACTCTATCACATATGAATTCTATGTAAGAAACCATGAATATCCATATTGGCTACTTTCTATTCGGGTCAAATTCCGACCCTTAATTTATTAGAAATGGGCCCGAAGGGCAAAACGGAAATTTTATGACCAAAATATCAAATCCAATGCTAAAAGGTCAAACCCCATTACTTTAATCATAGGAATACTCAATTAATTCTCAAAATCATCCTTTATATGAAAATCCCAAATTTAGGTCTAAGAACCCTAACTTTGATTCAAGAATTTCGACTCTAGAAAGGAGGATTATTGGTTAGCAAGCCCAGATATATCATTAATTCACAATCTAGGAAGCCAATTCATTTTTAGAAATATTTCATGAAAAGCCCAAATTTTGGGTTGAAGAACCCTAGGTTTTGCATAGAGACTTTTGGAAGAGGAAGGGTTTTGCAAAGCCGAAATGATGGATTAAATAATGGAAACTATTAAACATGAGATTTAGACCTTACCCATAGGAATAATCTTGAGAAATAATCAAGAATCCATTCATCCCCAAGCTTCCAAGAGAGAAGGTATCCTGAATGAGGTCCAAATCCAAAATAGTCTCTATTTTTCCTCGATTTTCGTGCCAATATAACCTCAAAATGCTGATTGTATGGAACCATTGGATTCCTCGTGAAATTTCCTTGAATTTTGGATTTTGAAGTTCCTCGTTTGGACTTAAAATGAGGGAGATATGAGGGTTTTTATATTGGACCCGACATCAGTTTTCTGCGGGACCGCTATAACGGCAACCACTACCGCTACAGCGGTCCAACCGCTGAAGTGGTCCTAAGGGCGCTGTAGCGGTGCCGCCGCAGCAGCAAAGGATCCACTGTAGCGGTCACCAGATGCCCCGAGTTTTCGCCCCGGAACTCCAAAAGCTCATCCGGAACCCGATTTTGACAAACCAAATATGTAGATATAGGTAAAAACGCGCTACGAACTCATTCACGCACTCAAAATTCCCAAGGAGATACCGTTGACTAAGTCAACTCTCGAACGGCCGAAAACCAACTTTCCAACCCGATTTTCGATAATCATCCGAGGTCCAATTTCAACAAACAAAATACGCATCCACATGTAAAAACACGCTACGAACGCACCCGTGACCTCGGATTTCCCAATGGAGATACCGTTGACTAAGTCAACTCCCAAACCTCAATAACCATTCCTAAACAAGTCCCAAAATGCACCCGAGTGCATTGGGAACCGAACCGATCCCACTAATGCATCATAAATCAGTCTATGAACCTCTCGGAATCGATGGATCTCTGAATAAAATCCGTTCACCCAAAAGTCAACTTCCGGTCAAACTGTTTTCAATTAAAGCCAATTTTTTCTAGAAAACATTCCAAAGCCCAAAACGATGCCTAGGAAGTCATGCCAACTATCTTCTCGGGTCAAAATAGTTCTAACGGGACTTAGGAACTGGTCAACGAGGGCAAAAACGGAAGAATTACAGTAAACACAAAATGGGTCGTTATTAGCTTTTTCCCATTTTTTAACTTGAAAATCTTTGTATAGTAAGTGGGTTTTTGAAAATTCATTTTGGGGACCTAAAGTCGACTAAACGGCATAAGTACTGTTTTCTTAAGATGGCTAGTTCATACATAAGGATTCCAATAAATGTTTATGAGTTTTGACAAAGAATTTCAAATAAAACAAATTTTACAAATGAAAGAAAAGATAAACAAATTAAAAGAGAAGGGAAGGCTAGGGGCATACCAAGCCCCTAGTTGGCCATTTTCACCCATGAATGGGCCTTCTACATGCTTATATAATATTAGCTTCCCTTTATTCTTTTCTCGGACTCGATAATCTTTGAAAGAATTTGCTTATTGGGCCTTTGGCCCAACAGCCTGGCTGGACTCGGCCCGAGTGGCCATGCAATAGGGAGAGGAAAAAGAAGAGGGACCCAGTTAGTTTTAGATTCACTGCAATTATCACATTCATAAATATACATAGGCATACATACATATAGTTTACAAATAAAACAACGCATATATACGCACATATGTATTACTGGGCTTTAGAAGCCCAATATTAGATATCGAGAGAAAACACCTAAACAACTCTAATTTCTACTTATTCTTGGTTGTGATATTGAATTGGGCTAAGCCCATCTATTTTAAAATAAAACTAGTTTGAGAACTAAGCTTAATGGGGCCTTTTTTCACTCTATTAAGGTATATATCCTATGTATATTTTGGCTTATTCTCACACAGTGTACTAAGGTCATATACATGACTTGTATATTAAATGTATATCAGGTGCATATCAAGTGTATACTTGCCTCTTTCTACGGACCTAATGTATACTTCTTGTATATTTAGCCTTAGACAAGTCCTGGAGCTCGCTTTTCAATCCAGTTAACTAAGTCATTATCCTTAACTTATACCCAAGATGATTCTTACCTCGCACTTAGATATAGGCTAATTAAACAAGTCCCCCAAAACCAGATAAGTCATACAATATTATATTGGCATCAGTACACAAGTTCTAGCATGGTTACATAGTTGCAGATTCGCTTAGACATAAGGACTGCTTCACAGTTCTAGATAATGCAAGTATGGAAAGAATATGTATTTCATGCAATGTACCAAAACACAGTATGGGGAGCCATGAGAAGCAGTTAACATGTTGATCAGATATGAGGCACACTAGTCATAAGACTCATGGCATAAGCATATAGACAGAACCAAAACTTTTCTGAGTTTGGATTATCATATGCAAGATATGGTAGTATACAGAGAAATTAGTTGCAATTTGGACAAGCAAACATGATGTAGGCAAAACAAGTTGCAGGCAGGTCTAAGTACATGAAGATGGTATAAGATTGCATCTTTTATATTCCAGTTAAGTCTAACATAGTTACAACAATATGTGACAAGAGTATACAAGATTCATACACAAATGTAACTCAAGGCAAAATGAAGAAAACACAAAGAAAAAAGTTTCTTTGGTAGAATCTTTAAGGAAAGTATCCATATGGGCCTAGTGATCTATAGTTATTCAGTTTCATGAACTCAAGACTTATATCTACTATTTGTTTAAGTTTTGCTCTTTCTTTTCACATGAGGCTAACCAATTTTACATGATCAAGTAACAGATACTTAAGCATCAGCAGTCAGTGTAATAGCTCACAAAAAGATTCAATTTAACAGATTAACTACTTCATAGTGAGAGTAGGTGTGGCACATTTTCACAAGGAAATAAGCTTCAAGAGGGAATAAATGAGAATCATGGGGAGGGATTTTCCATGCTGATTCAACAACAAGATGCAAATTCATTTAACCTATGGTTGGAATAGGGAAGCACAACACAAGACAATACAACATTGGAACTAAACAAATGTTCAGAAACAGGACATAATTTGAACAAGCAGATGCAGCATTAGCAGAGACAAAATCATAGGCATGCTTAAGTTCTCAGAAATAGCATAGGGATGGTCTTTGAGACATAGTCAAGTTGAGTGAATGGAGGAAAATGCATGAAAAAACATTCAAAACTCATGGCATGCTAAAATTCTGATGAAGTGCAAAAGAAAAGGAAACAACAAACATGTTTTCAAGTTTAGGCAGGATCTCAGAACAGAAATAAACAATATTAGGCATTCAAGAGGATTTCATGGTCTTTTTGTCACACAGACAAGCTAACTCCTCTCTCTATTTCAGACTTTTTGGTAAAATGGTAAAGTTTAAGGAAATGCATGCACTCTCATAGCAAAGATGCCCCCCCATGGATTCATAGAATGTGCCATGACACCTCTCATTTGGAAGGAAATTATTATGAGCCAAGCTAAGCTTGGCCCTTCCCTACCCTCTCTCTGAGGCGTCTTTAAAAGGGTCATTCTATGCCAAGTGGTTCATAAACTTCCTGAGAATACTCACACCATTCTTAAACAGCACTGTTAGACCAACTCTATCTAGCACTTACTCATCATTTGACAGATAACCAAAGTTCAATTGTTTCATCCTACAATTCTAAACAGAATATGATTTCATAAACATTGGCATTATAGAGATAAGTCTTGTTAAAAAAGTATACCTTTCTCTTCCATATTCAAGTTATAGAACAATGCATAATAAGGTCTAAAGATAACAGTTCAAGTCTAAGAATAAGAACTCCTATCAATCCCATCTTAACTAGAGTTTTCTTTCCCTGGACTCAGACCATGTTCGTGACAGCAACATAGGCAACTTGTCATAAAGGACTTTAATAAACTGAAATACCAATTTATCATTTTTTTTTATTTCATCTCACTATTCTATCTCTCAGAATTTAGGAACTATTCTTCATGGCACAGTTAAGACAAGGTAGAGGACCCTAATTTTAGGTTTACATCAAATGAAAGACAACCTGAATCAATTCTTCTCTCTATGAGAATTACACATAATCATTTCAATATCAAGCAAGTCTTCACAGCACACTCAGTCTTACTAATCCAAAAAAAGAAAGCACATAGAAGGTCATCCAACCTTAAGCAAGGTGATTCTTGATACAGAGCTAGCTAATTATAGTTCAAATGGATTATTCTACTCCTAATCAGTGAGTGCAAGCAATTTTAGTTAATGATGAGACAAGGTGTTCACATTAGAACTGAACCAACAACAGATGACATTTATACTCCAACCATTATATGTTTTTTTAAATGATAAATGAGTCCAGGTCTATTCTTAACAAATATAACCAAATCCCGAATCTTCACCCCAAATAGTACCCTTCTGAACCTAAAGCTCACTCTAACCCTTCTCTCATTTTTCTCCTAACCTAGTAAAACAAATAATCAGGACAAAAGATGAGTGATTACATTGATGGACTTGAACCAAACAGAACTAGCCTCAAGTATAGTTTGTGAAGCACTATTGATTAATCATCTGCACATGTTTATCACAGGTAACCCCAAGCGGACACCCCATCATAAAGCTATCAACTCAAACTAACCATGCTTATATTATTAATTTCTACCAACCATTACTCAACTAATAAGGAAGATTATAGGCGGATGATCACTGAACAACTTCAAACTAAGCATAACTTAATAATATTCAACAGCCAGGCTAATCAGGGGAAACTTAAAGGAAACAAACATTAAGATGGATTAATTAAACACAGAAATATCCATAAATCAGACAGATCACTACTTAAAACTCACACAAACAGAGAAAAAGAAACAAGAAAGCAATAACAAGATAAAATGTTACCTTTTGTGTGTGCAGCCGTATCAAGAGTTGAATTTGGAGCGTTAGTGCTTCCAATCCCAGAACTCAGCCAAAAAACAAAAACAAATAAAATCTTAGAACTGGAAGACTCAAACTTTTTAAGGGTTTAAGCCTAAAATTATACTAGCAAGCTTAAATTTTGATTTATTACTCAATATTCAAGCTTTTCCTGGTTGTCAAAACTTATGAAATGATGAGGATTGGGGTTCTATAAATAGAACCCCAAAATTCATTCAAAGACTTAAACCACTGATGTGGTACAAAGCAAATTTTTAGATGCAAAACGTAATACTATGAATTTAACTGCTAGGATTTATAGAAGATAAATGTATGCGGTTGGATCTAACCTATTCTAGGTCGATCCACACCAAACCTTTGTGAACCAATGATAATTAAGTTGTACAGTCCCGACATAACAACAACAATGCAAAAATCGTGTTTTGATTCAGAAAATAAAAGGAAAAGGTAAAAGAGGGGAAGATTAATATCGCATCTGGGTGATAAAAGTGGATTTAAAGTTGAAACATTAATTGTTTCATGTAAATAACTGTACCAAGTCTGCACAAAAATTGAGATCTCTGTACCGTTGCTATTTTTGGCATGAAAGAGAGAAAGGATCGAAGCAACGCTCTAGGGTTTAGGGGAAAGGGAAAGGAGAGGAGAGAGGACCGAGCGTAGGGGCTGTTTGTTGTGGGGAGAAAATGAGGGAGTATTATTTTGTTTTACCCCCTTATGCTGTTGTTGTTTTGGGCCGGGTCCTGGTCCCCTTTGGACTGGGCTCGATCCAATTTTTAAAAGAAATGAATAGAGGCCTTTTTGTAGGCATACCATATATGTATATTTATCTATATGCAGTGTATATATGTACATAGAGGGTAAAATGGGTAAAATAAAAGATGGATAAAAATGAAAACATTGATTGTTGACCATGATAATCTAATTATAACTAATTTAGGATGTAATCAACTTATTAATTTAAAAGGCGATTAATTATGTAAATGGGCTTAATTTGTAAATACGACCTTAATTGATTTTTAATCTTAGTTGATTGTTGCAATTGTGGCCATAATTAGCTCAATTAGTCAATTAAAGCTCAATTACATTAATGACCTCAATTAATTTCAGCCGAATGGATTTGGCCATTTCAATAAAGCCCATTAAAAGGCTAATTTTGCAAGAATGATCTCAATTGTTTTAACCATGAATTGATTGATTCAATTGTGGCCATAACTGAAACAATTAAATAATTAAAAATCAATTTGCAGTAATGTCCCTCTAATTGACTAATTACCCTAATTAAAAACTAGAAACAATTATGATTAATTTTAACAAATTATGCAAATACACAAAATTAAAGATGGAGGGGTAAAATGGTCAATTCTTTTTATTACTCGAATTCCTTGGATTAAAGTGGCTAAAACATTCACCAATTTGACTTTTGACAATTTAAACAATTAAATAAATGATTTTTTAAAGATTGTTTTACTTTGATTAAATCTAATAAATATTCTATAAATGTCATAAAATGTGCCAATTAATTCCTAAATGATTTATAATATGATAGAAATTATTTTACGAATTAAAAAGGGGAAACTATTGACCTAAACAATTTTATAAAATCATTTTGATCTATGAAAACGCATGGTTCACTTTGTTTTTTCATCCAAGGATTCTGAGTAATTAAAAATAATTAAGAGAGGTCAAAAGTCAGGTGTCAACAACTGCCCATTCGGTGTTTGAGGATGGCAGGACCATCCCTGAACAGGGAAATTTGACTAACCCTAATTCTTGACTGACCCGACTCATTCTACCTCTCATTTTTATGCAGTTTTCAAATATATGCGGTCGGACCCTGGTTTCTGAGTTTCCTACATATCTCGGGCTATACGAGAATTAAGGCCACTTGTAGTTCGATTTGACTAAGGACTTTAAGTGATTTGAAAGAAAAGTCCTGAGATCTTCGGTGTTGTGACTGAGATTCCTCATAATAGCTATTAGAATGTGACCAACTCTCTGGTCTTGAGCCTCAGGATGGCTATTAGAATATGACCAACTCTCTGGTCTTGAGCTCGTCTACATATCCCTGGTCTCTGGGAATCAGGTCACATGTAGCTCGACTCGTTTGGAAGAATATATTCCCTTATGCGGGAATACCTTCAGATTTCCCGGTGTGTATCCGACCGGTCATGGTTTTTAGTAAAGAAAGTAAATAACAAACAAAAAAAAAATTGGCTGAGTTTGAGATCGGATGGCCTCCAAATCTTGGCAGGAGAGCTTGACTCTCATGGGCACCCTATCTTGATTGGTTATGTAAGAAAAAGGTCCACGTTTGCTCCGCAATTTGTCTGGATATGGTTCAGCGAGCTGGCTCCTTTCTGGTGGTTGTGTGCCTGTTTCCTAATTTTGATAGCATTGCAGATATTCTTGAGCGGCCCTTTTGGCTATTTGAATGAATGGCCCTTTTGGCTGTTTGAATGAACGACCCTTTCGCTGGTTGAATGATTGGCCCTTTTGGCAGTTTGAATGAATGGCCCTTTTGGCAATTTGAATGAATAGCCGTTTTGGTAGCTTAAATGAATGAATGACTCTTTTGGCTGTTTGAATGAATGGCCCTTTTGGCTTGCAGATGACAGATATGGCCTTTGTGGTTGGATAATCCTTCTTTTGTCCATTGCATTGGCTATGACCCTTGTGGTCGGATATGCCCTTTGTCTTTGCCATGACCCTTTTGGTCGAATATGTCTTTATCTCATTCATTAGGACACTTTTGGCCTGATATGTGTTCGTCATTTGCTCTTTGTTTGACCTTTATGGCCGGATATGTCTTTGTCGTTCATTCTTTGTATGAACTTTTTGGTTAGAGGTATCTTTATGCTTATTGTCCTAACCTTTTTGGTTGGATGCATCGTCATCGTTCCTTTTTGTATTACCCTTTTGGTCGAATATGCCTTTCTCATTCATTTCATGACCCTTGTGGTCAGAGACACTATTTTCCTTTCATTCTGTCCTGACTTTTTTGGCTATTTGGTGTGTGGTTGAGTTCATCTTTGCCTTTGTTGCAGGTAAGTCGGTTGATGGCGTAACTGTCTCCCTGTTTTTTAAAAAAAAGCCTGCATCTAGAGAAAAATTGTTAGTTTCCTAAGAGGTCGATTAACGTCGTTGTTCTCCTATTTGGTGTCTTCCTTCGATGCACCTTTGAATCCTCTTGGACTCGGTATTTCGTGAGATGGTTTTAACGCGAATTTATACTAAATTTCGAAATCTAAAGATAAATTTGTAAAATCTTTGTTTGTTTTAGGTGTCATGACATGTTTTTTTCGAACGAGGTCTTCTAGTCTTCTGGGAGGCCTTGTTGCTAAGTCCCTGAATTGTAGAATTTTTGAGATCTCTTCTAAAAAATTCTGCACAGTTTCAGGCCTTGATCTGATTGTCTCTTGTATCGTCTTGTTGTGCGGAAATTTTAGAGGTTCCCTAAAAAATTCTCCCCAATGTATAGTCTGGGCTCGTCATCTTGTTTTTCTGATTGATTTTGGCAGGAATTTTTGAGGTTTCCTCAAAATTCTGCCCCAATGTGGGGTTGCCGTTGGCTGACTTTCGTCTTGTTCTTGTATTCTGATCTTTCTTATTCCTTCTGACTTCGTGTCTATGAGGTTTCCAAGGGTTTTTTGGGTTTTTCTTTTATGACGACCGAGCTCGAAAGTGCCTACGTATCCTATCGCAGCAGGAAATCAGGTCGAATGTAGTTCAAAATAAAGTATTTGAGTTTTTGTTTTTTCACTAATAATGCGACCGGGTCTGATATGGACTGACCACGTATCCCACTGTGGGGAAATCAGGACATTGCGTAGTTCATCACATGGATGACTGTTTTTCCCTAAAAAGTACGATTACAAGCAAAAGATATGATTACAGGGAAATGATAATGTGATTACAAGCAAATGAAGTCCTAAATGTAGTATCTCTTGAGTGCATCTACATTGATAGCTTTGGGCCATTCTTGTCCATCCATCTCGGCTAGTACCACGGCTCCTCCCAAGAGTACTTTTCTGACCATGTATGGTCCTTGCCAGCTCGGTGCAAATTTCCATTTGTATTCTTCTTAGTGAGGGAAGACTCGCTTGAGTACGAGTTGTCCAATTAGGAAGAGTCGGGCTCTGACTTATTTGTCACGACCCAAACTGGAGGGCCGCGACTGACACCAAAGACCCTACTCGGTTGAGTACCATACTACTATTCCATACAGGAGTCACAACTTTTTGTGAAACTTTAATCTATGAAATGACACTTCCGTCAAGTAAAAAAAAAACTTTTCAATAAACCTCTTTTGTCAAATTAGGGACTTCTCCCTTATCGTTAATTCAAAGAAAACCTTTAGTCACAATAAAATCTTTAAAAATAAAGCATAAAAACACATCGACCTATATGGTCGATTTACATAAATGCCGACATCTCGATGGACTATCCACATGACACTTTCTGCAAAAGTCTCTAACATACACGAGATACCATAACATAAGTACTCTGACTCGGCAACACTCCGAACTGAGATGGAGCTCACCAATCCAGCTGATAGCCTGGGAACATCCTATAGCCAATGGCTTCTACTCATCTGTATATACCTGCGTGGCATGAAACACAGCGTCCACAAGAACGGACGTCAGTACGAACAATATACTGCGTATGTAAGACATGAATAACAACATAATAAGAAATATAGAACATAACAGGGGATAAAGATGACCTGTACATTTCATTGCCTCTTAAGGCGGATACCATACATGCAACTTTAACCTTTTTAAATCAATATGTACATAAAATGATGGAAGATATCTGAGACATTTCAATGAATGTGCAAAGATAAATAAATCATTACGGCTATATCAACAAAACACATATATCTATAAAAATGCCACAACAAAGTCCACATCGTCACCCCTAAAAACATCACATCATAGGCCACAACGTCACCCCTTGTCAACTACAGTTTATATATATATAAACATCACATCATAGGCCACAGCGTCACCCCATGTCAACTGTGCCTTATACATATAAACATCACATCATAGGCCACAACGTCACCCCGTGTCAACTGTGCGTTATATATATAAACATCGCATCATAGGCCACAACGACACCCCCTGTCAACTGTGCCTCTGAATGCCCTTTTTAGGCGAATGTCGTGCAAGCTTAGCTTTATAAAAAAACTTTTCCATATATATCCATATATAATATCTTGCCCTGCCATTAAGGCGCGGTAATGTATTTAGCATCTTGCCCGACCATTAAGGCACGGTAATATATATATATATATATGTAGCATCTTGCCCGGCCATAGAGGCACGGTGTTACCTTGCCTGGCCATGTAGGCGCGATATTATCTTGCCCGACCATGTTGGTGCGGTGTTATCTTTCCCGGTCATGTAGGTGCGGTATTATCTTGCCCAGCTATGTTGGCGCGGTGTTATCTTGCTCGGCCATGTAGGCGCGGTATTATCCCCAGCTGATCAGTGGGATGCAATGCATACATACACATAAAAATACATAACTGAAATCAACATCATCATTAGCATTACCATTATCATCATATCATTCCTTGAAGGATCAACCATCATAAGATGAAATCGACGATGTCACGGGAGTCTCGAGAATCATGAACTTACGTAGCACTGAAAATAGAATCATTATCTTCACTATATCTCACCTCGAAGGAACGAATGACATGAGGTGAGACCATTAACAATAAGTAAGATCAAGGGATTCATGGAATGGCTCAGTAATCTCATAATTCTCTCAAATCATAGCTTCAGAGTTTCTAGTAGAGAATCATCATCATCGTCACAAGCATCATAGAACATTTTTCATTTACATCATAAGAAACTTTAAGAGTCATGAGCTTCTAGCTTTTGAAAACAAGGAGATTACGGAAACATTTATGGAATCATAACATAGGGATCATGCCTTTGAATGAAAGAGACGAGCTTTAACATACCTGATTGATCTCCTACGAATTAACGCTTATTCTCCCGAACTTGAAAATCTACACTCAAGAGAAATTATACTACCGTTAGACTTATCGTCATATGCCTATCTCAAGTCCTTAAACCAAACTCCTTTAGAATTTGCCAAAATTTGGGTAGCATCTTCCCTGTTTATATGTCTAGCCCGAAATCACAATCCAGAAACCAATAACAACAACAACAATACCAACATCAACAACAATATTATCAATACCAATATATTCCATAAAACATCCCGCACGATGTTTTTCAACAGACAACAACAATATACACTTCCTTTCTTCCCAATCAAGGAGCATAATCTCATCAACACACCAATAACATTAGATACCATCTCTATACATGTAAATCATCCTAGACACACGGCCACAACATGCTCAAAACAGTCCATAAACACGACAACTACAACATGACACTTTATGACCTTTCCTCCATAACTATTTTTACTTTTAAGACTTGCTAAACCTTCAAACCAACTCAACATAAGAGATAGGATGAAGAAAATACCTTGTAATTGAATAAATTCAGCCACACCAACTTCCTTCAAGACCAAACTTGCCATAACATCAAGTAGAAGCAAGAACAATCACCTTTCATGGACTAGTTTGGTGTAATCTTCTTAAATTCTTGATTTAATGGGCTATAAATGTTTGGGGGATGTGTTGAGAAGTTTCTAGGACCATGGAGAATGTAAAAATGCTGAAAAAATGGAGTTAATGGGGGGTATTTATACCCCTCATAAGTCGGTTCCACCGACCTTCTCAAGTGGGACCCGCGGAAGCCATTTGGCAGTTTGGAGTCTTTATCATAAAATGGCCTTAATTCTTGATCCTGATATTTTATGAGGATCCATGACATATGGCTGTAAAGCTCTTTCAATTATCTACAACTTTCATTTTTGGTGTGTTTCCAAATTCCAAACTTATAATAGTATGTTGGCCCTTGCAAGTCAGATCATCCGAAAACGTATCCTTAAATCATCCTTTTGGAGGGCTTATACCCATATTTGGATTAAGGATCCTTCTTACAATTTTCTCAACTTCCCATGTACTACTCATATCACTTTTCATATGTCCTTTATAAAACTACGACATGTGGGCCCCACCTTAACTTACGGTCATGAGAGTTATTCTTCAAGTAACGTGTTAACTGATTTACTTCATACAGTCTCCAAATATCATATATATATATATATATATATATATATTCTTATACTCAGATCATATAATCTTCATCCTTGATCCTTGTATAACTTTGCTCTCCTTTGAGCCCATACTAAGCCGTCTACAGTCTTAGTAACACGAAATTTTTCGGGGTGTAACATCCTTCCCCCCTTAGAAACATTCGTCCTCGAATGTTTAAACTAGTCTTGTACTCTGACCCTGATCCCATTCTCTGGTACATCCCCTTATCGAATCATTCTTCCCGTTAACATATCGCATTTAATCGTACCATCGCCATAATAGGTCTCCATTGGTTATTTAGTCACTCTTTCCTACGCTGACTTTTGTCCTTCTCAAAATCTTGTCATCCATTCCCTGACTTTTAACCTGTTTATATCCTTTCATAACCTTAATAGCCTTCTACTGAATTTACTAACATCATAGGTTTACAAACCTTTGTCTACTCTTGTAGCTAATCTCTTTTCTCTTGAAACTCATAAGTCGGAAAACATGCTTCTGAAGAAATCACTAACATACCTAGATACCGAACCACGGCGCTTCTTGCCTCTTAATTGAGGTCTGAACCAATTATGATCTCATGTACTCCAATAGCTCATATCTTCCTTATTTTTACCTTACTGACCTTTAAATCTCATAACTTGCCTCTTGATACTCTCGGAACCCTCACTCTACAATTGTGTTAACTCTCTAACTAGTCGTAGCTCTGCTCAACATAATCATCTATGCATCAATGGAAAGCATAAGTTCTAACTATACTTCGTTTTACCGACAACTCCCGATCTGTAGGAACTAAGTAACCCCAACTCACTAATCTAACTTATATAAAATCATCTTAATATATTGAGCATCCTAAAGTATAACAGGAACAACCAATATCTTTATGACATTCTTTAACTCAACCCTAACATATAATCAATTCCACAATCCTTTTTATAAATCATTTCTTTTGAGTTAGTCGTGAAAACCTTCTCTTTATGGTAAGCCACAACAGAACTCATTTGTCGACTTTCCCTGAATCCCCCAATAGACCTTGTTCCTACAAAACCTCGAATGTAACCCATTTTAATCCTTCGGACTACTAATCATCTTCCTCATAAACCATTCTTCATGCACACCAAGACTATCTTAAAACTCCCTTGCATTCCCTTCCATTTTATTGTCATATCATTCCTTTTTTGTGGACATTAATTTCCCCTACTGGAAAATCGTTCAATTTCTTTTCTTCCCTATGAATTATTTTCAGTCCAATCTCAAAAGATACTCTTTAGTTACTCTATCCATTTGCTGACTTGCCTTCAGATTTTGTTAATCTTATTCCCACAACAATTCTTACTTCGAACTATCTCTATAATCCATTCACAATACAACATCTACCACATATTATTTCAGTCCTTGTGCTTGTACCCAAGCTTACTCGCTTCCCCCCAGGCTTTACCTTATGTTGTTGTATTCCATTGCCATTCTCGAATGAAATTTCATCCCATAATAATCCTTTCGTCATCGCTTTTGTTCTTTCACTTACGAATCCTTCAAGTTCCCTACTTATCATTACCCAAAAATACTACTTTAAATCTCAAATCTTGCCTATAATAATCCCTAAGGATACTCAAAATAATGATGTACCCAACTATCTGTCCAGCCGGAATAGTACTTTTTATTCCAATAATTAATGCCCAATGTCCACTTGTAGTGTCATCTTCATCTTATAATTCCATAACATCTTGTCCCATACTCTCCCGTTAATCAATCTGTAACAATCATAGACGTATAATCTTCGTGATCTCCTAAATCTTTGGTCCTTGTCCTTAAATTTTAGGAACATTTAAGCAGAGTGTCCCTTATATTTCTTATTATCCAAGACCTACACGCAGCCCAAAAAATACATACAGTGCCTCCCAGAGCCAATTATATACATACTTAGCACACCTTAGCCATACAGGGCTCTCAATATAGAACAGAAATGCAAAGAGGACGAAACTTACCTCATGCGTCACAACTCGGAATATACCTGAACCTTTATCGATTGTCCTTTTATACTTCCCTAGTCACTTCCTCTTCCATTCATTAGCTATACATTTCAATCATACTTGCAACATCCTTACCATATCTGACTTATAATCCTTTTTACCAATACTTACCTCTGTGCTGATTCCTTCAACTTCTATTGTCCCTATAATCCCAATATCATCATTCACTTCTTTTGTCAGTACTATTCTTCTGCTGAAATCAAGGGTTAGTGCAAGAAATTTCATTTCCTAAGACTTGGCTCTAATTGCACGATCCTCGATATGAAAGAAGGGTAACCATCCTAATTGCCCTGTAGCCTTCTGTTTATGAATGTGGCCTGCAACACACCATAAAAAAGACTCTACTGGAGACAACTTTGCAGACAACCCCTAGGACGGACTGCACTGATACCACTTCTATCATGACCCAAATCGGAGGGCTGCGACTGACACCCAAGACCCTTCTCGGCTGGGTGCCATAATACCATTCCATCCAGGAGTCACAAATTTTTGTGAACCTTTAATCTACGAAATGACGCTTCCGTCAAGTAAAATTCTTTTTTCAATAAAACTCTTTTGTGAAATCAGGGACTTCTCCCTTATCGTTAATTCAAAGAAAACCTTTAGTCACAATAAAATCTTTAAAAATAAAGCATAAAAACACATTGACCTATATGGTCGCTTTACACAACTGCCGACATTTCGACGCACTATCCACAGGACATTATTTGCAAAAGTCTCTAACATACACGAGATACCATAACATAAGTACTCTGACTCGGCAACACTCCGAATTGAGATGGAGCTCACCAATCCAGCTGATATCCTGGGAACATCCTATAGCCAATGTCCTCTACTCATCTGTATACACCTGCGTGGCATGAAACGCAACGTCCACAAGAAGGGACGTCAGTATGAAAACTGTACTGAGTATGTAAAGCATGAATAACAACATAATAAGAAATATAGAACATCACAGGGGATAAAGATGACCTATACATTTGATTGCATCTTAAGGCGGATACCATACATGCAACTTTAACCTTTTAAATGAATATGTAAATAAAATCATGGAAGACATCTGAGACATTTCAATGAATGTGCAAAGATAAATAAATCATTACAAATATATCAACAAAACACATATATCTATAGAAATGCCAGAACATAGGCCACATCATCACCCCTAAAAACATCACAACATAGGCCACAGCGTCACCCCATGTCAACTGCGCCTTATATATATAAACATCACATCATAGGCCACAACGTTACCCCCTGTCAACTGTGCCTTATACATATAAACATCACTTCATAGGCCACAGTGTCACCCCCTGTCAATTGTGCCTTATATATAAAAACATCACATCATAGGCCACAACGTCACCCCCTGTCAATTGTGCGTTATAGATATCAACACCGCATCATAGGCCACAACGTCACCCCCTGTCAACTGTGCCTCTGAATGCCCTTTTTAGGCGAATGTCGTGCAAGCTTAGCTTTTTAAAAAAACTTTTCCATATATATCCATATATAATATCTTGCCCTGCCATTAAGGCGCGGTAATGTATTTAGCATCTTGCCCGACCATTAAGGCACGGTAATATATATATATATATATGTAGCATCTTGCCCGGCCATAGAGGCACGGTGTTACCTTGCCTGGCCATGTAGGCGCGATATTATCTTGCCCGACCATGTTGGTGCGGTGTTATCTTTCCCGGTCATGTAGGTGCGGTATTATCTTGCCCAGCTATGTTGGCGCGGTGTTATCTTGCCCGGCCATGTAGGCACGGTATTATCCCCAGCTGATCAGTGGGATGCAATGCATACATACACATAAAAATACATAACTGAAATCAACATCATCATTAGAATTACCATTATCATCATATCATTCCTTTAAGGATCAACCATCATAAGATGAAATCGACGATGTCACGGGACTCTCGAGAATCATGAACTTAGGTAGCACTGAAAATAGAATCATTATCTTCGCTATATCTCACCTCGAAGGAACGAATGACATGAGGTGAGACCATTAACAATAAGTAAGATCAAGGGATTCATGTAATGGCTCAGTAATCTCATAATGCTCTCAAATCATAGCTTCAGAGTTTCTAGAAGAGAATCATCATCATCGTCACAATCATCATAGAACATTTTTCATTCACATCATAAGAAACTTTAAGAGTCATGAACTTCTAGCTTTTGAAAACAAGGAGATTACGGAAACATTTATGGAATCATAACATAGGGATCATGCCTTTGAAAGAAAGAGACGAGCTTTAACATACCTGATTGATCTCCTACGAATTAACGCTTATTCTCCCGAACTTGAAAATCTACACTCAAGAGAAATTATACTACCGTTAGACTTATCGTCATATGCCTATCTCAAGTCCTTAAACCAAACTCCTTTAGGATTTGCCAAAATTTGGGTAGCATCTTCCCTGTTTATATGTATAGCCCGAAATCACAATCCAGCAACCAACAACAACAAAAACAACAATACCAACATCAACAACAATATTATCAATACCAATATATTCCATAAAACATCCCGCATGATGTTTTTCAACATACAACAACAATATACACTTCCTTTCTTCCCAATCAAGGAGCATAATCTCATCAACACACCAATAACATTAGATACCATCTCTATACATGTAAATCAGCCTAGCCACACGGCCACAACATGCTCAAAACAGTCCATAAACACGACAACTACAACATGACACTTTATGACCTTTCCTCCATAACTATTTTTACTTTTTAGACTTGCTAAACCTTCAAATCAACTCAACATAAGAGATAGGATGAAGAACATACCTTGTACTTGAAGAAATTCAGCCACACCAACTTCCTTCAAGACCAAACTTGCCATAACATCAAGTAGAAGCAAGAACAATCACCTTTCATGGACTAGTTTGGTGTAATCATGTTAAATTCTTGATTTAATGGGCTATAAATGTTTGGGGGATATGTTGAGAAGTTTCTAGGACCATGGAGAATGTAAAAATGCTGAAACAATGGAGTTAATGGGGATATTTAGACCCCTCATAAGTCGGTTCCACCGACTTTCTCAAGTGGGACCCGCGGAAGCCATTTGGCAGCTTGGAGTCTTTATCATAAAATGGCCATAATTCTTGATCCTGATATTTTATGAGGATCCATGACATATGGCTGTAAAGATCTTTCAATCATCTACAACTTTCATTTTTGGTGTGTTTCCAAATTCCAAACTTATAATAGCATTTTGGCCCTTGCAAGTCAGATCATCCGAAAACGTATCCTTAAATCATCCTTTTGGAGGGCTTATGCCCATATTTGGTTTAAGGGTCCTTCTTAAAATTTTCTCAACTTCCCATGTACTACTCATATCACTTTTCATATGTCCTTTATAAAACTCCGTAATGTGGGCCCCACCTTAACTTACGGTTGTGAGGGCTATTCATCAAGTATCGTGTTAACTGATTTACTCTATACGATCTCCAAATGTCATATATATATATATATATATATATATATATATATATATATATATATATATATATATATTCTTATACTCAGATCATATAATATTCATCCCAGATCCTTGTATACCTTTGCTCTCCCTTGAGCCCATACTAAGCTGTCTGCAGTCTTGGTAATACGAAATTTTTCGAGGTGTAACATTATTTGTTGAAAGCTTGGGACATTCTTTGTCTATACAATTGTCTGTGGCATACTTCCACCATTATTTTTCATCGATCATGGCCAGCTGCTCGTAGTGATTTCTGACCCATTCTGCATCGTTTAGTTCTGCTTCTTGGATAATCCTGAGTAAAGGAATTTCTAGTTCTGCGGGTATGACCGCTTCTGTGCTATAAACAAAAAGATATGGGTTGCTTCGATAGATGTCTGAGTGGTTGTTACGTACCCCAATAAAGCATGAGGCAGTTGCTTGTGCCAATTCTTGTAGTTAGCGATCATCTTTCGTAAGATTCCTTTGATGTTCTGGTTGGCAGCCTCTATGGCTCCATTCATCTGTGGCCGGTTGGTGGTAGAATTTCTGTGAGTTATCTTGAATTGTTCACTGATGTCATTAATCAGATGGTTGTTCAGATTTGCTCCATTGTCTGTTATGATGGTCTCGGGCACACTGAAGAGGCATATGAGATTGTTTTTGACAAAGTTAGCCACGAATTTCTTGGTCACTGATTTGTGAGAAGTTGTTTCCACCCACTTGGTGAAGTAGTCGATAGCGACTAAGATGAAACGATGACTACAATGAAATGATGTCCATTGGATACCAATGGCTCGAGGGTCTGATGACGTCCATCCCCCATGCCACAAATGGCCAAGGGGAGCTCATTACATGTAGTTCTATCAGAGGAACCTTGATTAGTCTTTGTGTATCTGACATTGATAGGATTTTTGCACAAATTTACAGGCGTCATGCTCCATGGTCATCTTATAGCATCCCGTCCTCAATATCTTCTTGGCTAGCATAAATCCATTTATGTGAGGTCCGTATGCCCCCGCGTGTACCTCTTTAAGCAATTTTATGGCCTCTTCAGCGTCCACACATCTGAGTAACCTAAGGTCGGGTGTTCTTTTTTACAACACTTTTTTGTTCAGGAAGAATCCATTAGCTAGTCTCCTGATGGTTTTCTTTTGATTTGCTGCTCTTTCTGGAGGATACTCTCATTTTTCTAGATATGCTTTGATGTCAGTGTACCATGGTTTGCCATCTAGCTTGGCCTCTACGTGAGCGCATTGAGCTTGTTCTTTTTTCAGAGTGATCTCTAGCGGATCAATGTGGGTACTCTAGGGGTGCTGAATCATGGAGGCTGTTGTAGCTAATGCGTCGGTAAACTCGTTTTGAGCACTCGGAGTATGCCTAAAATTAATGCTTTTGAATATTCTGCGCAATCTCGGTACCAAGTTTACATATAGTAGTGTTTTGTCATTCTTGGTTGCCCAATTTCCTTTCTCTGGATTGATGAGCATGTCGGAATCTCCGATTACCAACAACTCTTATATATTCATATCCAAGGCCATTCTGAGGCCGAGAATACATGCTTCATGTTCGGCCATGTTGTTGTACACCTGAAGTTGAGTTTTGCGGCCGTCGGGTGGTGTTGTCCTGTTTCTGATATCAACACTGCTTTGATGCCGGAACCTTTGTAGTTGACTGCTCCATCGAAGAACAGTCTCCATCTCGAGTAGGGCTCGACCACCTTTTCTTCCATAGCCATTATTTCCTCGATTACGAAGAAAGTACGTAATGGTTCGAGTTCATCATCGATTGGACTTTCTGCCAGCAAGTCGGCTAGGGCTTTCCCTTTGATTGCCTTTTGTGCTACGCACACAATGTTGAATTCACTTAGTAGCATCTGTCATTTAGACAACTTTCCCACGGGCATCGGTTGTCGAAAGATGTACCTTTCTGGATCTATTTTTGATATGAGGTGAATGGTAAACACTTACAAGTAATGCCTTAACTTTTCGGCGATCCATGTCGGAGCGCAACACGTTTTCTCTACGAGTGTGTACCTTGACTTGCAGGGTGTGAACTTCTTGCTCAGATAGTAGATGGTATGTTCCTTTATGCCTTCCTTGTCGTGTTGGGTGAGCATACATCCAAAAGCATTTCCTGATACTGACAGGTATAGTAGTAGAAGACTCTTTTTCCTGGGTGGCACTAGGACGGGAGGATTGGGAAGGTATTCCTTGATTTTTTTTAATGCCTCTTGGCACTCTTCCGTCCACTTTGTGGGAGCGTCTTTCTTGAGCAATTTGAGGATTGGTTCCACAATCACCATTGATTGGGCTATGAATCGCCCAATGTAGTTCAGCCTTCCCAAGAAGCTCATGACTTCTTTCTTGGTTTTATGAGGTAGCAACTCTTGGATCACTTTGATCTTTGTAGGATCCAATTCAATGCCTCTGCTGCTGACTATGTACCCTAGAAATTTACTCGCAGGCACTCCAAACACGCATTTTGCTGGGTTTAGCTTCAGGTTGAATTTGCGAAGCTTATCAAATAATTTATGCAGGTGTGCAGTATGTTCTGAGCTTATTTTGACTTTATGATGACATCATCCACATAGACCTCGATTTCTCAATGCATCATATCATGGAAAAGGGTAGTCATAGCTCTCATATATGTAGTGTCGGCATTCTTGAGGCCGAACGACATTACTCGATAATAGTAGACTTCCGAAGGGGTGATAAAGGCTGTCTTCTCAGCGTCTTCTTCACTCATGAGTATCTGATGGTACCTGGCGAAACAATCCACAAAAGACTGTAACTCGTGCTTGGCGAAGTTGTCTATGAGAATGTGGATGTTCGAAAGGGGAAAGTTATCATTTGGACTGGTCAGGTTGAAATCTCGGTAGTTTACATAGATTTGGATTTTTCCATTCTTCTTGGTACTGGCACTATGTTGGCCAACCAAGTGGGGTAGGACGTTACCTTCGCTATTCTGGACTCGATCTATTTCTCTACTTCGTCCTTAATCCTGACACTCATGTCCGACTTAAATGTCCAGGTCTTTCTCTTGACCGGCGCGAAGCCTTCTTTTATGGGCAATATATGGGCCACTATTTTAGTGCTCAATCCGGGCATATGAACGTATGACCAGGCGAAGACATCCAAGTATTCCTTTAACAGAGCTATAAGCTCTTCTTTCTGTGGCGCTTCTAATTGAGCACTGATTCGTGTTTCTATGACATTTTCTTCATCATCGAGGTTGATCACCTCGGTTTCATTTATGTTTGGCTTTTTCTTATCCTCCAATTCTTCCAATTCTTCTACCAAACCCTCTGGCATCATCGTCTCTTCGTTGTACTCTTGTTCGTTATTCTCCTTGTTCGTTTCACGACATATCATGACATTTTCGGTTGTTTTATTACTGTTTTTATTGAAAAGCCTAGGCGAAGTAAAGTTAGGTTTTATTATTGTCCATTATGCATGATTATAGGGAAAGTATTTTTTTATTAGTAGTAAAAAATAATGTTTTTGTGTAAATCGAGGCTTTCATTGATTCGAAAGTAATTGATTACAAACTGTGGTCCTGATCTGGAACAACTTCGGACCATTCCCATTTTTTAACATTACGAGATAATTTTTGAAAAGGGGGGCGATCATTCGAGCCTTGACCGATGTCACCGTTTTAGCAAAAGGATTTTGAAAGAAGCCCATCTCTCTACCGAGGAGCCAACAGGGGAGTAGATGTCCAATTGTCCAAGCGCTCTCCCAGCTTTAGGCTGCGTCTTGTACGCATCTTTTGGCAATTTTTGATGATTGCGCAACACTCCTCCTCTCGAATCAATAGCTCCAGGCCCTCATTAGCTTCTTAGCCTCTCTACATCAGTATCCTTGTGGGAAATGACTGGTAAAACCCCTGAATTGGCTGAGGTAGATTTCCCCTTCTTGGTTCTCTTCGGATGGCTTTTGTGGGCTCATTATCTCTAGGAGTATATCCAATATCAAAGTAGTAGTTTTCTTTTGGGATTGGCACAGGTTCTATCATGTCTTTCAAATCTCTTCCCAGGCCTCTCCCTGTCTCAAAACGATTCCTCAACACTGTGGAGGCAATCATTTTATAGACTGTTGGCATTGGATTATCAATTTTCCCTTCAGAATGGGTTGCCCCAATATATTCCACCACATGGAAATCTAATCTATTGGGTTTCTTTCGATCACTGTTGCGTATCATTTTTAGCTGTGATTACAATCTCTTGGCCTTGCCACTCAAACTTCATGGCCTGGTGCGATGTTGACGGTACAGCACCCGTAGAGTGTATCCACAGTCTTCCCAAGAGCAAATTGTAATTGGCTATGATTGCCATGACTTGGAACTCGGTTGTGAAGGAAACAGGTCCAATCTGGATGTTCAGATCTATCTCTCCCAAGGAATCACTTTAGGACCCATCAAATGCTCTAACGTTCATCCCACTCTGGCGGATTTGGCCAATGTCTTAGCCAAGCTGCGTTAATGTGGTTAAAGGACAAATGCTGAGTCCTGCTCCATTATCTACGAGCACCCTCCTTATCGCTTGGTCATGGAGTTCCAAAGTGATGTAGAGAGCTCTGTTGTTAGTGGTTCTTTCAACTGGCAACTCTTCTTTGGAGAACCAAATTTTGTGCTCTCCAATGATGTGTGCTACTAACCTGGTTAGATCCTCACTGCTCGTACCTGCTGGCACGTGTGCATTATCTAACAATTTCATGAGAGCTTAACTGTGTGATGGCGAGCTGGCCAGTAGTGCTAACATCGATATTTGTGTTGGGGTCTTCTTCAGATGCTCAACAATTGAATAATCCTTTGGCTGGATATGCCGCCAGAGATCTTCGTCTTCTCCTTCAATTATTGCCCTCTTCCGGGTGTTTTCCTTTCTCACAACATTTTGGGGCTAGTTCCTCAGGGGTGTAACATCTTCCTGAGCGAGTCATGCCTTGGGCCATAGCTGCTTGCACAACGACTAATTCTTTGGGAGCCTGCACTATCCGTTGTGCCACTTGAGCCACCACCGGTGCTAGGACTAAGGTTCTGAACCTTGGTATAGCCTTTGGAATTTTCGGTGCCTTAAAATTGGGATGATCCTGGAGTGTGAGGGAAGCCACTATTTGTTCAATGGACTTAACTCTTCTGGGGACCAATGCCCTGCAAGCTTCTCAGTCTTCGTCTTTTTCAATCATGTGGACTTCGTTGTTTCCATGGTTGGGCAAAGGTTTTGTGTTTACATTAGGAGCTGCGGTTTCCAGAATGATCTCTCATTTGTCAATCCGATTTGGATCTTATGTGTGAGATTTATGCAATCTTCTAGGCTATGCTCATTCCCCCCTGAATGATAGGCCCAAGTCTGATCCGCCCTGAAAAACCTATTCCCGGGCTGAACCGATTTTAAAGGGACTTTCTGGATTAAGCCTGTGGCGTGTAACCTTTCAAAGAGTCAAGCCCTTTGCTTAAGCAATGTCGTAAATTCTCTCGCTTGTTTTCACTCGAAAGAAGGATGTGGAGCATTGTATGCTGGTGGTGGTGGTTGATTTTGGTAGTTCGATGGTGGATGGATTTGTGGTGGGTTGTTTTGTGGTGGGCGGTGAGCGTGGGCTGCCGCCTAGTTCTTTTGTTGTAGTGGTTGATAAGTTTGTTGTGGTGGTGCTTGGTAAATCGGAGCGACTACTAGGGCGCTTGGTGGAGCCAAATAAGCCTGTACAGTAGTGGTAAAGCCTGGTTGTGCATAGAATATAGGTATAGGGCTGTAAGGTGAAGTCGAATAATTGATAGGGAGTGGATCTGGGTGAAAGGATTGTTGTTCTTCCAGCTTTCTAAGGTTTGGGCTTGGTATGTGGGATATGCTCGCCACGTCTTCTTTCTTTTTTACGGAAGATTCCTGCAATGGCTTGTCCAAATGCCTTGTTGATGACGCTGATAATTTTACTAGGCATAAGACTATCTTCTGTAGCCTCTCCTATCTTGACTAATTCAGCGAAGGGCCTCCCGGCCATGGACAACATTCTGTCATAGAAGTCTGGTTCCTGTGATCTAATGAATACGGAGACCAGTTCTGCCTCACACATTGGTGGTTGTACACGGGCTGCTTCGCCCATTCACCGGCTAGCAAACTCTCTGTAGTCCTCAGTTTACTTTTGTTTGACTTTTTCAAGATAGTATCAGTCAGGCACTATTTCGATGTTGAATCGAAATCCTCCAGAAGCTTTCTGCTATGTCCTCCCAAGTAAGCCACTGGCGCATGTCTTGGCTTGCGAACCATTCAGCAGCCTCGCCTGTTAAACTTCGGTTGAATAGTCGCATGATCAGAGATTCATTCTTTTTAATACCGACCAACTAGTCACAATAGGACTGAAGATATGCTTTGGGATTCCCTGTCCCATTGAACATTTTGAACGTTGGTATCTTGAATCCTTCCGGTAAGTCCAAGTCTGGATGCATGCACAAATCATCGTATCTTAACCCTGTGGACCTTTTGGTGGTTCTGTTGGACCTTTCCAATAGTTCCTCCATTTTCTTTTCCATATCCCTCTCACGTTTGTAGTGTTCAGCCCTCCAGGCCTTCTCCATTTCCTCATAGTGGTCCAGTTCTTTGTGTCCTGGAGAAGATTTGTTTGGGACGTTAGAAGTGTAGAAAGACACTATTTGGTGAGTGGGATTGACGTGGTTTTCCCATTTGGCAGAGCTGAAACATGTGGTTGATTTGTCAGATTGATGAACACTGGCTGGGAAGCTTGATATGAGGGAACCGAATGAGTGGTTCCGGGAATTTGGGTGTATTTTGTTGGTGGTGGAGTGCGGTAAGAAGCACCAACATGATTCGGGTCAGTTGGATTTAATGGAGGTGGGATGGTTTGGGGGGTAGATGGGGAAGTGATCAGGCATTGGAGAACTTAGCGAAGGGAAGGGAGGAGGAGGCCTTGTTAGCATTGGCTGCCTCATTCCTAACCACATTTTCTTGGAGGGCCGTGACTGTTGACACCTAATTTTTAACCGCCCGTAATTTATTTTAATTACTCAGAATCCTTGGATAACAAATAAAATAAGTTGTGTATCTTAAAAGGTCTAAATATTTTTTTATAAAATTACTCAAGACAATATTTTACCTCATTAAATTGATGAGGAGATTTTCAGGGCATTACAAATTATGTGGATGATAATTGATATTTTATGACACTTATGGAATGTTTTATGGGAATTAATCAAAAGCAAAACAATTTTGAATAATTATTTACTTAATTACGGAATCAAGAAAAAAATCAGATTAATGAATAATTCATCCTATTTAATGTCCAAGGTAATTTGAGTAATTAAAGGAATTGGCCATTTTACCCCTCAAACTTTGATTCTGTGTGTTTGCATAGTTGTTTAATTAATAAATGCTTTGGTAATTAATTTTATTAATTATTGGGGCCATATCTGCAAAATGGTTTTAACAGTCGTGTTTTAAAATTAATTGTGTCCTAATTTGATTATGCTTAAAATATCATGTTAATGATTGATATTTGTTTTGGCCTGGACCATTTATTGGACTGCATCTTTTACCTTCCATACATATGTATACACCATGTATATGCAAATATACATTGTGTGTGTGTGTGTGTGTGTGTTTGTGTGTGTATGTCAAAAGAAGCCCATTCATTTTTTCAAAACAAAGGGACCGAGCCTAGTCCATAATGGACTAGATCCGGCCCATGAGACATTTAAAGGGGGGATATATGTACATCCTCCCCTCATTTTTCGTTCCACAGACCCTAGGGGTCTTGTTGCAAAGAAAAGAGAAGGGAAGCGGCTGGGGCAAAACCCTTGCGCCGCCTCCACCACTGCCCCCACCCCCCTCTTTCCTCATCGCGTCCCATCGTAGTTAGGGTGTATAACGTGGGAAATTAGAGGAGAGGACGAAGCATTTCCATACATTTTCTCCATGAGATCCGTCCAAACACTCCCTTAAGGTACAATCTTTGTGATTTCTTTATTTTTTCGTCGATTTACAGTAGTTTAGAGCGGAAATGAACCGTTGATTTTAGTTTCTTTCCATCTGGACCGTGTATGTTTGAATTTAAGCAAAGACTTGTGGAAACACCACAAGTCCCACATCATTTTTTGTAAATTTTGGGATAAGTTTTAGGGTTCTATAAATAGAATCCCATCCTTCATTGTAAAAACAAGTTTGACACCCTTTAAAGAAGATTGAACTTTGATTTTTGCTCAAGATTTGGGTTTCATTAGTGTTATTAGACTTTAACTGAAAAATTTATAGTCTTTTCTAGTTCTAAAAAATTTATTTCTTTTCTGCGTCTTGTATTTGGTGGCTCAGCTTGATTCTGGAAGCATAAAGTAGGCTCCAAGTCCATTCTTTCTATGGTTGCACTCAAAAGAGGTAACAATTTATTATTTTATTGCATTTCTTTAAAGTTTCTGCCTATGTTAATGATAGATTGGTATGGCAGAGTGTTATATATGTAGTTGAATGTAGTTTGGTATTAGTAATGGGCTTAGTTTGATGCTTAAGCAATGATTTCTAGGCCTGAACTATGATTAAAGGTTCATTAATCCCCTACTTGTCTGATTGCTCCTTATTGTGACAATTAGGTTTAGATAGTGACTATCATGACTTGTTTGAACTGATCTCTGAGTGGTATTGTTTGAATAAGAGTGCACTTGGGTGGTTTCAAAGGTCTTTAAAACTGTTAATAAAAGGTGGACTCAGGATAGCCTTAAAATGGTCTTTATCTTGTCTAAAATGGTCACCCAACTAATAAAATATGTTCTTTAAGTGGTGACAATAGTTATAATTGATTTAACTTAGTGATAAGATGCCAGATCCAAAAAAATGGCGTTAAGAAAAAGCTTTAAGGATTGGCAAGTTAACATAGAACATGTGTGTGCTAAAGATTAACCATGTGTGTGTCACGACCCAAACCGATGGGCTGTAACAAGTGCCCGACCAATACTGGCCAAGCACTCCTGTGCTTGCATTTACTTCAAACTGACTGTCCTGGGCCCATATACAATCTGTAACTGTGCTATACTGTCTCCTGAACAGTTAACCTAAAAGACACCATACCGGGAACTCACGGCCAACGCATACATGTAAACATAAACACTGAGAATAACAACGTGAGCCGATTTTGCCGCCACACATATATACTGTACAACAAAATACACGCTGTCGAGGTTGCATAATATCACGACTACATATTACTGTCTACAAACCTCTATGGAGTACAAACTGCAGAAATGACAGGACAAGGCCTTGCCGTACCCATATATATATACGTAACAAGATGGCATACCAAATGGACTGAAGCTCCGGATCAATAGAGCGTACCGACTGCTGCTGAGGGAAGGTCCTATTGCTGCGAATCATTTGACTGGCTACCTGATCCTGCGGGCATGAACGCAGCGTCCACAAGAAGGGACGTCAGTACGAATAATGTACCGAGTATGTAGGGAATGAATAGTAACATAGTAAGGGATGTAAAGTATGAATAATATTCGAATGGAAATATAGAGCATATCGTAAGATAAAAGAGTAACATGTACATATGAGTGCCTCTTAGGGCGGATGCCACGCATGCTTAGCTTTTTTTGAAAAACATTTCTTGTTCATATATACAGAAAATAGAACATATCATGTTGTCGAGGCATCGGCTCTGATCCATTTAGCCACATATGTCCCGCGTCCGGGCATCCCGCATCCGGGATGATATCATATTACGCCAATTGATCAGGTGGCCATGCGTCTATAGCGCCACTCCCTTTTTCCCATATCCCCCATATACATACATACATATATATATATATATATATATATATATATATATATATATATATATATATATATATATATATCATATACATATATCATATAAGCAGCATGCATGAGAGCCCAAAGAACGTCATGTATCTATCGGAGTGACGTAAGGTCGGTAACCTTCGATTATATTATGGAATAATCATGATCGTCATGTCTTACCTTGAAGGAACAATTATTATAAGGTGAGACTATCAATGAAAAACAACATCAAGAGAAATCATAGAATATGGTCATAAATCTCATAAGGTGTCAATTCATATACTTTGGAATCTCTAAAACTAGTTATCATCCATGAATAAGATTGAGAAATCAAGAAATAGCTCAACATTCTTATATCGTCATTGAAATCATAACTTGGAATCTTTAAAAATGAAATCGTTCTCATCATAGAAAAATATTCTCATCTTTGGCATCATTGTCATCATGATAAAAATATGTCCATCATTGTTGTCATAAGAGCTTACAAAATCACAAAACT
Organism: Lycium barbarum; assembly: GCF_019175385.1. Classification (NCBI taxonomy): domain Eukaryota; kingdom Viridiplantae; phylum Streptophyta; class Magnoliopsida; order Solanales; family Solanaceae; genus Lycium; species Lycium barbarum. Next base: position 35,148,818 of record NC_083343.1, on the reverse strand, counting down.
CTAGTTTGGAAAAATATGGACATTCTGGAAAACATTTACGAGTTATCGGGAAAGGAATCATGACTTGGGATCATAAATATCTAACCTTGAAAGCAAGGAGGCTATGAAAACATTTATGGAATTATAATCATAGGAATCATGCCTTTGAAAGAAAGGGGCGAGCCTTAACATACCTGTTCAACCTCCTATTGGCTACGCTTATGCGTCCGAGCTCATAAGATAAGCCTACATTTAAGAGGATTTATACTAATGTTAGCCTCTTTATCGTACACTTGTTCCAAGCATCAAATCAAACCATTCTATATTCTGCCGAAAATCGGGCAGCATCTCCCCTATTTATATGCCTAGCCCGGATTCTCAATTCAACAACCAACAACAACCACAACAATACCAATATTAACCATAATGTTTCCAACACCAAAATACTTTATAAACATCCCATATGGTGTTTGTCCCGTATTTCCATCACATAATCATTTTATAACAATTTTACAGCTCCTTCTCCGTAAATAAACTAAGATTAACGTTAATAGCAGAAGATTCATACCTTTCTCTCGATAATATTGCCATATCTTCGCTTCTCCACCTTGAGCTTAAGCCACAGCGCGTTAATACACAATTTTGTAGTTGCAACTATACGCGGTCTGGACTGAAATTTGGGAATTATACCTGGTTTTGGGCTAAAACGTTGGTGTTGGGAGTTGGGAGGAAGCCTCCAGATTTTTAGAGAAGTCTTGCGGTGTTTGATGAAGAAAATGGGGGGTAAGACCCTTTAAATAGTGGTCCAGGTTCTGCCTGGACCGACTTAAAATTCCTTCAGCGCATTCGTGCTCCCTTTGGCTTAGTTTTTCTGCTTGCGCCTTCGTTCAGTAAAAAGGTCATAACTCTTGATCCCGATATTGTGTGAGGGCCCACGACCTATGGTTGGAAATATAATTCAATTATCTACCACTTTCATTCTTGGTGGTTTTCCAAATTCAAAACTTATAATGACGTTTTGGCCCCTTCAAGTCAGATCATCCGAAAATATTTCCTTAAATCGTCCTTTTTGAGGGCTTATGCCCATATTTGGCTTATGGGTCCTTCTTAGGACTTGCTAAAATTTCCATGTACTACTCATATGTCTCTTCACATGTCCTTTATAAAACTTTGACGTGTGGGACCCACTTAGCGTACAACGACGAGGGCTTTTCGTCAAGCAACGCACTGTCTGATTTACACCATATGGTCTCCAAATGTCATATGCATATTATTCTTGCACTCTTATAATATAACCTTCATCCCTAACCCGGGCCTCAAAATAATTCAGCGCGTTCGCGCTGTGTTGGCCCTTGGCCTTCTGCGTGTTCACGCCACTCCCTGGCGCGTTCGCGCAGACCATTTTCCTAGTCTGCCAGCCCGACTTGTAACGTCCATATCTAGATACCCCGATGTCCTATTGAGAAGCGGTTTGTTGTGTTGGAAACTAGACTTTTCGAACTTCACTTTAGACTTTTGTTTCACTTCAAAACTCTTAATATACTAAAACATATTCATTCTTCCAGTTAGACCAAAATTTCCGTACCAAACCTTGCCCAACTTTCCTTCAAAGCCTCGGAAGCTTAATCTCGTTAGTTCACTGGTTTTCCAATCCTCCTATAACTTGTTACGCGAACTCGTACTCTTATAATCGTAAAACGAGCACCTATGATCTTGCATCTTTTCGATAATAACTCCGTTTTCTGCAATTGAATAGCTAATACCTAACGAATCTCAACGTACAGAAATTACGGGGTGTAACAGTGTGGGTCTGTCTTGTTTTACCATATGTAGAAGTGTCTATGTGTGTGCTATGTATGGAAAAATCATCTTTTCCAAGACTGATCACCTAGTACCTGAGGATTAAGAAGATAAAAGAAGAAAAGGGAATAAGAGGGAAGCCTTGGTACAAGCCTGTCTAAGCCCCTTTGTGAAATTGTTTGGTATTGTTTTGATATTGTGGTTCAAATGTTAAATGAATAAGTATTCATGGCTAAGAAGAAGACCAAGGGTAATTTTTAGGACTTTGTAAAGTTAAAGTGATTGTTATTTGGTCCTGTCTTGGTTTATCATGTGTGAATTAGTCCTAAAGAAGGACATATGTGCCTTTCGATGCTGTGTGGTATAAAAGAACAAAAATAACTTCATGATTAGAGCTTTGAATTGAGACTGCCTTTAAATATTAGTCTATGTCATTGTTATCTAAATGTTCATGTGGGCCTGTTTTAGTAGTCATGCCTGTAACTTGGCCATAAGACCTTTAAAGTTTGGATAAGGCTTAATGAATCAACTATGGTAGTCTTGTGATAGTGTTAAGCTATTCTAAACCTTCCCATGGCCCTTAGTGCAGTTATTGGGGTATGAGGATGAGGTCATAAGAGGGGAAAGGTCTTAAGAGAGTAAAAGGTGAGCCTGGGCATGAACTGGAGGTAATGAACAGTGGAACCGAGGATCCCTTTTTACTGAAAAGATATTTAGGAAAAGTAGATGGGAAGGTGATGACCCTACCCTGTCCTGCTTCCTTTTATGGACCTTGAGGCTTCTTCCCATTCTTTTGACCTTTTTCTTAGGGTCTTGGGACACACAAAGACCTCAGGTGGATTAGGAAGGCTTAACTATATTTAGGGGAAGGGGTATACCTAGAGTTAAATAATATTCTGTTAGTGCTTTTAAAGTTTTAAGTCTTGTTGTTTTCACTATGTCTTCTACAAAGGATTTTAATCTGGGGGATTTGGTTGTTTGTGTTGTTATTGTTTGGGGTTAGGTGTTTGATAAGGAAGTGGGATTGGGAAGTGTACTAGTGGAGATTCAAGAAAATATCATAGAGGGACTGAGTACCAACCTTGTTGCTTGCCACTTGCTTCTACTTACGATCATGTGCCTTCTAATTCCCCTTAACTTGTTCACTTATACTTTGCACCTGGGAACCTATTTTCTTTGTGAATGATGATTGAGCCTTCGATTGTTAGAACCTGACCATACTATAAACCTGCCTCTCTTTCTTCTTATCTTTTTGAAAGGATTTGCTTAGATTAAATAGCTAAAGAGCCATTACTAGGAACTGAAATTGTCTCAAGACTACCTTGACTGTTTACTTATATAATATGCTCCTGAAATCCATTTTCCTTTACTAAAGGTCTTGAGTGTACATCTATGTGTGAATTGACATTGTTCCTAATTAGCCAACATGTTTGATTTATGCCTGGATTTGTAAAAGGGGATGTGTGCTAAAACCATTAAGTCTAAATGTGTGCTCTAAGCCATAGACTCTTCCAAAGCTCTTTTTTTTTTTCTGAAATAAATTAATGTAATGCCCAAGGTGTGAACCTGCCTGTTGTGCCCTTTCTGGACCCTTTTGTACCTTTGATTTGGGATTTTGATAGTTTTGTTGGCATGTTTAGTGTTACTACTTGATTGTTTAGTTTTCTGCGTCTATGAGAATACTTTGTCTATGTGCTGGACTACTACTGCTTGCTCATTTGGACTGTGTACATCCCTGGGGTTGGTTTGAATGGGGGATATGATATGGAATGACTTATAGGGAATGTAGATCCATATGTGGTGAGATTGTTGAAGTCAAAAAGGCTTGAGTAACCTGTCAATTGTGGACTGACCCATGCTATGCCTATGAATTAGTTTAGTGATGCCTTGAGGATTTTAAAGAAATGGTCATGACCTTAGTCTAAATGATTGTGTCTGTTTATATGTACATGTATTTGAAACACCTTGGATTGAAGTCTGAGATGTGAATAACTTGAAAAAACAAGTCTCCATGTGATCACAAGGGGGGTTGAAAGTGAACTAAGACCACATGACCTAAGAAAATCCTTTTAAAGGGGCCTTGGAGATAGGAGAAAAGGAAAACTAGGCCTAGCTTGGCTCATAATATTTTTCCTTCAGATAAAGGGCCCCATGGCACTTCTATGGCCTGTGGGGGCTGTGTGTTCATTACAAAGAACCTTGGGATCATATGGATCCTGCTCCTAGACTGAATGAGGCCCCTAGATTAGAACTAAGTGTATTGTTAGGAGTAATTGATGAACTGACCAAATGAAGAGTAAGTGTGCATATGTGTTTAAGTTTGACACAAGGGGAATGGATTAGTCAAAATGTGAAACTGGGATGTTAACTTGTCTTGACCATGTCTTATTTACTTGTTCCTAAAGTGTATTAGCTTCCTTTAGATGACACTAGGTTTTGTATGTGAAAACTCATATATAGAAGGGACTTAGTTTTGCCTCTCTCCCTGCCATATCCACACACCTTAATTTGCTCTTTGTGCTTTCTCATTTTCAAGATGTCAACTACTCTAGTCCACTTCATGGTGGTATGCTTTAGTACCGGCTTACCTCCCTTGTGTGTTACAGTTTGCGTTTGTCTTACTATGGTTATGTGTCTTGATTTATTATCCTTGACCACCCCATATTGTCTACTGCCTATGTTATCTTCCCATTATCGCGTGCTTTGTTTCTTGTTTTATTTATTTTACACTGATGGGCTGTAGTTGTGTTATTCCCCATGACTGTATACTTTGGTCTTTGCCTCTTTGTTCATTTTAGCTTGCTTTGGGTCCTTTTCATGAGTGTATGTTTGGTCCTGCTTCTGCTACTTCAAGTCCATGTCCTGAAATTTTACTTGATTGTCTCTGGTTCTTGATTTGCATTATGTTATGTTTTGGTCCTAGGATCTGCCTATGTTCTTGTGGATACATTGGTGTGGGATAAGGTAATTTGGGGTAGGGGCCTAGTCTTAGCCTGCCCCCGGTGTCCAGCCATGCCTGGGGTTCATGAAATCCCTTAGAACTTGTGCGACATTGACGAGTCTCCCCTCCCCTTGTTATCAAAACACCTGCCAGTGGGGCCTTGTAGTATACATATATATACACGTATATAGTTGTCTTACTTTATTGACTTATAAATTTGCTTGATACATACATACATATTTGATACATGTGTTTTTGTATAACTATAATCGTGATAAGTTCAGTATCCTTAAACTAACCGTGTCCTTTTTTTTTTCCCCTCTCCTCTACCACATGGCCACTTGGGCTGGGTCTGAAGCCAACCTGTTGGGCCAAGGCCCAACAAGCAATTCCTATAAATATCCATCCAGTCCGAGAAAAATAAAAAGGAAGCTGCTATCAAAAGGAGAATGCGTAGAAGGCCCAGCCATGGGTGAAAATGGCTAACTAGGGGCTTGGTACGCCCCTAGCCATCCCCTTCCCTTTATTTAGTTAATTACTTGTGTTCTCATTTTGTTTATAATTTCGTTGTAATTGTATTTGCAAAACTTGTAAAAACTCACACTATATTGGAATCATTTATGATTGGAATTAGATGTCCTAGGACTACGGTACTTACGCCGTTTAGTCGACTTTAGCTCCCCCAAACTTTTTTTTTAAAACCGGATTTAGCGTAATGATTTTGATAGACTTAAATAGATAATCAGCCAAACTATTTTGGCACTGTTTAAATTAACAAGGACAAAAGGATATTTCAAAAACACGTGTATGGCAACATTATTTATAAAACGGACTGGATTATAAAACCAAAGCACACATTCTATTTATGAAAATTTAAGCTTAGTTTTTTTTGGATCAGAATAATAATAAAATCTAGCAAAGAATTGGGCCAAAAGCCCCACTGATTTTCTTTAGAAAAAAAATGATTAAGACCAAAACTGGCCAAGTTCAATAGAAAACAAAAAGGGAATTTTGGGCCAAAGCCCACTCATGGATAAAAAGTTGATGATATAGGTATTTCAAAGTTTTATGCACAAAGTTCATTTGGCCTAAGCCCAGAAAAAGGACAGACCTCTTTAAAAATGGAAAATTATAATTTTTGGCTGCAATCCCCAATCCAAGACAAATTTCATGGACTTATAACAAACGATGTATATCTTAAACAAAAAAACCTCCGTATGTACGAGTTCTTGGATAAGGCACTCCAAACGTATTAAACGGATCGACCCAAACAAAGTATGAGTTAAGCATGGACACAATTACGCCATCAAAACATAACAACTTCATATTCTTTACAAATAACATGTGTAAAAGGACGACAACTTTTATACTCGCTTTACAAACAAAATAAATCATCCTTATATGCAAAAGGGAGATTATTTTATCCGGATATTATAAATCCAAATCTATGTACCCTATATGTAAAGGAACATGTTCAAACTCTTTTTCCTCAATGATATGCAAATGATAAGATTTTTTGCGGGAGTAAACACCAAATAAACAGTTCATGCAAATACTCATACATCGGAATTCGAAGGTCAATCGTATAGTACGGATCCTTAATACTGGAGTGCCTAACACCTTCCCCCGGCGATCACCAAAACCCTTACCTAGAACTCTGGATTACGAAGAATTTTTCGTGGTATTTGAATAAACCCTTCACCCTCGGTTTTCCTAATTTCCTAAAAATTAGGTGGCGACTCTTTTGAAACAAAGTCCGAAAAAGCATCAACAAGTTCGCAGTAGCTTTTATACGCCCGCGTAAATGAGAACCTTTACAGTGATGGCAGTTCGTTATGTCGCGATCACGTCTTCCTGAGACGACCCTTCCTGTAGGTCTTGGGTAGCTCCCTTTTCCTTTATCTTTGTTCGAGAGGGATGCTAACATGGCCTTTGATCTCATAAATTATGCCAGCTTTCAGTACTTAACTAATCGGGTTCTATAAGATAAGAATAACTCAACGGTAGACAAAGTTAGTTACTTGGATATAAATATAAAGCAAGATATCACATATTGGTATTTAAGAGCACATGTAGCGCGTAGAGTCATGTATTAAAGTCAGAATACTGATTGATCCTTTATTCTGAAGGGTCGGAGGTTATAGGCCCTTTTTGGGTTTGGGTGGATCTCGGTCCAATGGGCTTTAAGGTTGACTTATTTTGGCCAGCCTTCTTTCTTTTACAAAAGTTAAAATAATGGGGGGGGGGGGGGGGAGGGGAGGATTATATTTTATATTATGTAGGGGCCGAGTCTTACGTAGACTGCCTACGCATCCCACCAGGGGAAATCAGGCCCTTTCATAGTTCGTTTTACAAAAGAAGGATATACATTTTTCCTAAATATCCTTTTAGGCTAACCCTAACTACTGACATCCCTAAACCAGGCCTGACTACGACTTCCCGCATATCCCTCCATAGATATTTATGTGGGGAGGGGGAAACTTTTTATGTGCAAAAGTGGGGGACACCTACTATCTACCCAAAAATATAGCTCCGCGAGTCGCTGTCCTTACGAACTCACTCTCTCATCTTTCCTTTCTTCTCAGTACTGATATGATTCTTTTTGGCTCAAGTGCATTTATTGAGCCTATGATTCGTGGTGGAGCTCAACTTAGATCTATGATTTTCATTGGAGCTTATTCACCACATTTGAAGCGTTTCAAAGGGCCTCAAGTGTGTATTTCAACACTACACTCCAGATGATGATCATTGATGAGAGCCAAGTCTCTACAAGTTTTATAGAGGTGGAATCCTACAAGGTTTGGGAGATTGCTTGGTTGGGAGATTTAGAGCTCGAAGTGGCTATTTGCGCAAAGAGCTATTTGTGCAAGTGGCTACTTGGCGCAAGGAAGGTTATGCTTGCAAGAAGGCCATGCATGCAAGGTTGATTAGAGGGTCATCTATGTAAAGAGGGACATGTTTGGTCATTGAAGGTCAATCCTTGAATTGAAGAGTACACTAAGAAGACTAGCCAAACAAGGCCATTGCCTCATTAATGGAATTTTTGTAATAACTTAGTCTTCTTTAGTCTAGGAGTATAAATATTAGACTTAGACATTTCATTTGCTTAGATTTGGATGATGAATTATGATACTCTAAATGAGTGACAGATTGTTAGGTAGATTCTAGGGCTATTTTAGTCAATATGATGGTGGAATCCATTATTGGTTTATGAACCTTTTATGTCCATTGATATTCATGAAGCCATTTGTGGATTCAAATTGAATCTCTTGCCTTGAGTGTCAAATAATAGTGGTTCTTTTAGGATCGGATTCAATTGGAAGGGTCAAAGTTTAATATACTTAGGTTTGTCCATAAATTCACCCTAATTGGGTCTTACTTTTATCCTCTATTCCTGATCCCCTTTTCTTCGTATCTTTAAATTCTGCATTTTGGATTGAATTGGTTCTTCCTCAATTTGATTCGTATCAAGTAATGTGGTGGGAGAATGAACAAAATCTCCTCCATCTTAATCATATGCTCGAGCTCGAGCTTGAATGCATAGCATTCTTCAATGTCATGTCCCATAGCTCCAATATGGTACAAGAAAAATTTATTCCTGTTGGGCCCTATTGGCATGGGCTCGTGGACAGGTTCCACGGGACTGATTTTTCTCAAAGCAGCTAAAGTTAAGAAGATGCAGGCATACGTCGCCTCAAAGACTGTGAAATCATACCGCTAGATCTGAGTTTCAGCGGTGACTCCTTTTCCTGGGATGATAGGGTCGTGGACTAGTAGGGTATGTGGTCCCGATAAAGTTCCAATGATCCTATCATCAATTAAGCTAACAATCCTTCTCCTTCATCCCAAACATTCATTCAAGGTATGGCCCGCCTGATTGCGGTGAAACGGGCTTCTTTTATAGGCGTAGACTAACTCGAGTGGTGCAAGGTATCCCCACAGCTTGCATTTTCTGAAGGATGTGGCTCAGATGAGGGTGCATAGAACTTAGATCCCTCGTCGGTAGAGGCATAATAGTCAGACTCATCATTCACATCATTTGCTCTTCTTGAAACTCTGGGAACATCCCAAAAGGATCTTGGTCTTCCTTGACCTCTATGTCCACAGGTTCAGACTCTTCTTGTTCCATATCCTGGGCTTAACTTCCTCTGGTTTCTCTTCTTCAACTTCTTGTGATTCGGAGGCTTCCTCTTGAGGCTCTAACTCTTTTTATGGATCTGACTCCATCATCCATGGGTTAGGTTCAGTTCCCTAATTCTAATTTCCCTTTTCTGGTGCTCCTTCTTAAGGTTTCTCTGGCCTCTTTTCTAGCGGTATGTAGTTCATCACCAACTCCCTCACTTCCTCAGAGACATTCTCCTCATAGTACTGTTCTTGTGGTGTCCCTTCCGGTAGGTTACTAACCAGATTCAGTAGCCTATCAACCTCTTCCATCTTCTTTCCTATTTCCTGAAGATGCTCCTACATTTGCTGAACCTTGAGTCTTAGCATCTCAGCAGTTTCTCCTAGGGTGAGCATGTTCTGATCTCCTTAGTTTGCCATTTGTAAGTCAACCTTTTTAAGTGGAGATAAACTAGGGTAGTCTTAAGTCAACTGGTTTTTCTTTTAGGTATGTAATTTAAAACATTGGTTCGATCGTATTCAGGTTTTAATACATGATAGCACATATAGAAAGTAGGCATGTGAAGCACGCAACAAATAGTCATGTAATTTGTAAACAGTTATACTACTTGTGTTCCTAAGGCTTTTCAAGCCAAGGATGTCTTAATCATTTGAGACATGCAAGTGCCATTTTAAAGATGAACCATTGCCCCAAAAAATCATCATTCATTAATAATAATATCTTCCCCAAAGGGATTACAAAAGATGACGAAGCTGACATGGGGCTATAATAATAAAAGCGATAAAATCAGCAAAGTGCTCCAGTGGTTGATGTCGAGGCTTGATCTGTTTTGGCCCTTCGAAGGGCAGTCTGAATGTGAAGACGTGTCTGATACAACTCCATTCTGACTATCACAGGATCCGACTCTTCCGGAATCTTAGCCAAACGCTCATCCGTACTTTCCTAACATTCTTTCAGATGATCTTCTTCTAGGACATCGTGATGAAGTGTGGGCCCTGGGATAGGTGTGCAGGCCAAATGACCTTGCAGCCATTCATAGTAGCCCGGGTCATATCCTGCTTCGAACCTATCTGGCGCTAATGTGTCTAGTGCCCACCTCACAAAACTGTTCCATTCTCTGAAAATTATCCCAGCATTCTTGATTTTCTGTTCTATATGTTTGATGATGAACTGCTCGGGGTTCCCTGCTTGGGGTATTACTTTCCTTCTCCCAAATTGCCTTAAAACCGGGATGAATAGTAGGGGCTGGTCTGTCGGACCCCAACTAATGGTACAAATGGCAATTTTTTCCCCGAACTACTATGGTTTCAGATGTGAAGTCGGGGAACATGCACTGTATCCGATCTTCAGTGAAGTCAGCGAAGAAATTAACCTAACCAGTTTTGGACACAAATCCGAGAGCTGGACAGTAATCTACGAGGCGGTCTATCCTGTTCTGTCGACTCCAACCCTGAACCTCTTTGGCCATGTTAAGGTGTTTGATAATCCACCACTGTAGCATCATATTACATCTTTGGAAGTATCGGAAATGATTCCGACATTTGTCTAAGGTCCAGAAGATGTCCGCAATGATGACAGAGGCCAGGTCGAAATACCTAGTTTCTTAATCCTTGGTCACGCCATAGAAGATAGCAAGGGCTAAATAGATCACTCGGGTGTCTATAGCCTACGACTCATCTTTTGGATACACCATAGTACCCAATAAAGCTATGGCGAATGCTAAGGGCATGACGGCTTCCCACTCTTCTCAACTCTTGAACTCTTTCTCATACAAAGTATACCTAGTGACATCCCCGAATCTTTGGTACAGGTCTCTGAAGGCTATAGTAGGCCCATGTGCCCAAGATGCCTTGGTTAAAGTAAGGTACTTCAGAATTTGACCAATAGACGACTTTTGAGGGAATAACAAATTATGGTCCGACTTATTTCACCTCCTTAGACAGGTTCCATTGCTATCTATCGCATCCCTAATCTCTAGGGATGGAGTCATCTCTATGTCACCAAAGCGGAACAACATTCCTTGCCGTCCCACTACTCGGTTGACACTTCTATTCGCTCCGAGCGACCCTTCATAGTCATAGTAGAGGGTAAATGACCCAGGGTGCAACTGTTAGTCCGACGATGAGCATTTACTTACCATTTCCACCATGCTCTAAGCAGGTTCGGGGCCTCGAGGACTATGTCAAACTAAATTCTTCTTTCCATCTACAAAACCACTGTTAAGATTCTCCCCTTTCTCGTAGGGCCAATAGTTCACCACATAGGCACAAACATGTTTCCACATAGCACACAAATGAAGTGCGGTGTCTTCAGGTCATAGACCGTCCGATCACAAGGTAGTTTTCTTAATGAGCCCTAGGTAGGTCTGAGGCACCCAAGGCTCATCTAAGTACAGAGGGATTTGGCTTAGCTCTATCGTAGCTATCACTAGAGTGGGCTTTTACAAATGACCGGGAACCCAAGCGGACAATTGGGGCTGAACCGTTGGGGCTATTGGACGTTCGCGAACCAACCCCGCCGCATAACTGTTCCAAAGAAAGTATTTTATTTCATAGTGATGGAACGACCGCGTGCTAGGCCAAGTTGCCTTAGGAACAAAATTTAAAATAAAAGCCAGGAGTGGCAGAGTTATGATATGCATGCAATAACGGTTATAATTGCGGGAAAATAAACACATAAATAGTTAAAACAAATAAACTCATATTATACTGGAATCCTTATCGTTAAAACTTTTATGTCCACAGCAGAGTCACCATCTGTTACGGTTCGCATTTCGCGAGCGGGGTTAGCACTCGGAAAGCTACTATGAACTTCTTGGTACTCTTTCAGGCTTTGTTTTAAAAGTGTCACCACGTAATTTTTACGAAATTAGAAATCAGTTTTGAAGGGTTTATTTATATACAGTGAAATAACCTTCGTAATCCAAAGTTCTAGGTAAGAGTTCTGGTGATCCCCTAGGGAAGGTGTTAGGCACCCTAGTATTAAGGATCCATACTATAGAGTTGACCTTCGTTCCAATATATGAGTATTTGCATGAACTTTTTATTTAGTGTTTATTCTCGCATTTATAAAATCTGTCATTTGCATATCATTTTTTGGATAGAATTAAATATATCCCCTTTATATATAGGGTATATAGGTTCGGATTTATACTATCCCGATGTAAGTACTTTCGTTTTATGCATAAGTATAATGTATCAAAAATCATTTTGATTTATAAGTTTGATTTAGTTCATGCTTGGTCTCATACTTGGCTCGGGTCAGTCCATTTAATACGTTTAGAACACCTTATAAAAACTTTGTATTGACGAATGTTTTGTTATCTACAAACGCTTGTAATTGTAAAATAGTGCCATTTATTATCTGGTTCATGGATGAAAATATGGGGTTTATTTAAATTTTAAGAGCAACGCAATTTTTAACAAAAAGGATTTCCATTTCCCGGACTCAACCCAATTTTTGCTTATTATTTTGAAGTCCAATTGAGCTTGTCCCATTACGATCTCAACTATTTGAAAGCACGGTCAGTGATTTTTTGTCCCAAAACTCATAAATCATTTTTTTGTTATTTGGGGCTTGGCCCAAGACATTCATTCTCATTTTTGGGATTCAATGCTTGGTTTAAATTTTTACAAAGAGTCACTTTTGTCTACAAAAATCTGATCTTTAAAATTGTTAAAGTGTTCAAAATCTTGGAATTCTATTTTATCTGTCCATTTTTAACTCATGTGAAGAAATAGCTTTTTCCAATTTATTAATTTGAAAATCTATCTATACTAAGCGGGTTTCTGAAAATTCGTTTTGGGGACCTAAAATAGACTAAACGGCATAAGTACCGTTGTCCTAAGACGGCTAGTTCATACATAAGGATTCCAATAAATGTTTATGAGTTTTTACAAAGAATTTCAAATACAACAAATTTTACAAATGAAAGAAAAGATATACAAATTAAAAGAGAAGGGAAGGCTAGGGGCGTACCAAACCCCTACTTGGCAATTTTCGCCCATCGCTGGGCCTTCTACACGCTTATATAATATTAGCTTCCCTTTTTTCTTTTCTCGGAATCCATAATCTTTGAAAGAATTTGCTTATTAGGTCTTTGGCCCAACAGGCTGACTGGACTTGGCCCGAGTGCCCATGCAGTGGGGAGAGGAAAATGAAGAGGGACCCGGTTAGCTTTTGATTTACTACACTTATCACATTCATAAATATACACAAGCATACCTACATATAGTTTACAAATAAAACAGTGCCTATATACGCACATATGTGTTACTAGGATTTAGTGGCCCAATATCAGATATAGGGGAAAAGCACTTGAACACCTCTAATTTCTACTTACTCTTGGTTGTGAGATTGAATTAGGCTAAGCCCATCTATTTTCAAATAAAACCAATTTGAGAACTAAGTTTAATGGGGCCTTTTTTCACTCTATTAAGGTATATATCCTATGCATATTTTGGCTTATTCTCACACAGTGTACTAAGGGCATATACATGACTTGTATATTGAATGTATATCAGGTGTATATCAAGTGTATACTTGCCTCTTTCTAAGGACCTAATTTATACTTCTTGTATATTTAGCCTAAGACAAGTCCTGGAGCTCGCTTTTCAATCCAGTTAACCAAGCCATTATCCTTAACTTATACCCAAGATGATTCTTACCTCACACATAGATCACATTCATATATAGGATAACTAAACAAACCGCCCAAAACCAGATAAGCCACACAAAGTTATATTGGCATCAGTACTCAAATTCTAGCATGCTTACACAGTTGCAGATTCACTTAGACACAAGGACTGCTTCACAGTTCTAGATAATGCAAGTATGGAAAGAATATGTATTTCATGCAATGTACCAAACACAGTATGGGGAGCCATGAGAAGCAGTTAACATGTTGATCAGAAATGAGGCACACTAGTCATAAGACTCATGGCATAAGCCAACAGGCATTATATAGGCAGAACCAGAACTTTTTTGAGTTTGGATTATCATATGCAAGATATGGTAGTATACAGAGAAAGCAGTTGCAGTTTGGACAATCAAACATGATGTAGGCAAAACAAGTTGTATGCCGGTCTAAGTACATGAAAATGGTATAAGATTGCATGTTTTAAATTTCGGTTAAGTTTAACATAGTTACAACAATATGTGACAAAAGTACGCATGATTCATACACAAATGTAACTCAAGAGAAAATGAAGAAAACACAAAGAAAAAAGAAAAAGCTTCTTTGGTAGAATCTTTAAGGAAAGGATCCACATAGGCCTAGTGATCTCTAGTGATTCAGTTTAATGAACTTAAGATTTATGTCTACTCTTTGTTTAACTTTTCCTCTTCCTTTTCACATGAGGCTAATCAATTTTACATGATCAAGTAGCAGATCCTTAAGCATTAGCAGTCAGTGTAATAGCTCACACAAAGATTCAATTTAATAGATTAACTACTTCATAGTGAGAGTAGGGGTGGCATATTCTCACAAGGAAATAAGATTCAAGAGGGAATAAATGAGAATCATAGGGAGGGATTTTCCATACCGATTCAACAGTAGGATGCAAAGTCATTTAGCCTATGGTTGGAAAAGGGAAGCACAACACAAGACAATACAACATTGGAACTAATCAAATGTTCAGTAACAGGACATAATTTGAAAAAGCAGACACAGTATTAGCAGAGACAAAATCATAGACATGCTTAAATTCTTAGAAATGGCATAGAGATGGTATTTGAGACATAGTCAAGTTGAGTGAATGGAGGTAAATGCCTGAACAAATATTCAAAACTCATGGCATACTTAAATTCTTATGAAGTGCAAAAGAAAAGGAAACAACAAACATGTTTTCAAGTTTAGGCAGGATTTAGAATAGAAATAAACAACATGAGGCATTCAAGAGACTTTCATAGTCTTTTTGTCACCCAGACAAGCTAACTCCCCTCTCTATTTTAAACGTTTTGGTAAATGGTAAAGTTTAAGGAAATGCATGCAGTCTCATGGCAGAGATGCCTCCCATGGATTCATAGAATGTGCCATGACACCCCTTATTTGGAAGGAAAGGGTTATGAGTCAAGCTGAGCTTGGCCCTTCCTTACTCTCTCTCTGAGGTGTCTTTAAATAGGCCATTCTATGCCAAGCGGTTCAGAAACTGCTTGAGAATACTTACAACATCCTTAAACAACACTGTTAGACCAACTCTAGCTAATACTTACTCATCATTTGACACATAACGAAAGTTCAGTTGTTTCATCCTACAATTCTAAATAGAATATGACTTCACAAACATTAGCATTATAGAGATAAGTCTTATTAAACAAAGTATAGCTTGCTCTTCCCTATTCAAGTTGTAGAATACTGCATAATAAGGTCTAAAGGTAACAATTCAAGTCTAAGAATAAGAACTCCTATCAATCCCATCTTAACTAGAGTTTCTTTCCCTGGATTCAGACCATGACCATGACAACAACATAGGCAACTTGTCATACAGGACTTTAATAAATTGAAGTACCAATTTATCATTTTCTTTATTTCATCTCACTATTGTATCTCTTATAATTTAGGAACTATTCTTCCTGGCACAGTTAAGATAAGGTAGAGGTCTCTAGTTTTAGGTTTACATCAAATGAAAGGCAACTTGAATCAATTCTTCTCTCTATGATAATTACACATAATCATTTCAAGATCAAGTAAGTCTTCACAGCACACTCAGTCTTACTTATCCAAAAAAAAAAAAAACACATAGAAGGATCATCCAAGCTTAAGCAAGTTGATTATTGATACAGGGCTAGCTAATTATAGTTCACATGGATTATTCTACTCCTAATCGGTGAGTGCATGCAATTTGAGTTAATGATCAGACAAGATGTTCACATTAGAACTGAACCAACAACATATGCCATTTATATTTCAACCATTATATGTTTTTTTTAAAAAAAATGATAAATGAGTCCAGGTCTATGCTTAACAAGTATAACCAAATCCTGAATCTTCACCCCAAATAGTTCCCTTCTGAAGCTAAAGCTCACTCTAACCCTTCTCCCATTTTTCTCCTAACCTATTCTTATTCAAACAAATAATTAGGAAAAAATTTGAGTCATTAGGCTACATCAGGTTCTGTACCTCTGACTTCACGAAACTTACTAAAAGGCCTGCAGTGGTTCGTACCACAGTCACTCTTCCGCCCAGTTTCACAGATATGGACGTCAGGTGTCACGACCCGTCTAAAAGGCCGCGACGAACGCCCGGTGCTAGCCCACCCGGGCACCCCTTGGCTTACACTTATGCTTACATCTAGGTGAGCCATACAATTAAACATATGAATATATTCGTTCATCATACTAGTCCCATTGGACGACAAGGCCTTTATATAATGATTGGAATCTATGCCACATCAACGTACATGAGCCGACAAGGCTATCCAAATAATATACAAAATATGGGCCGACAAGGCCAGACATGTCTTACCATATACACGTGACTACGAGCCTCTAAGAAGAGTATAACATATCACATGAGCGGGAAAAGACCCCGCTATGCCCATAATTATGTACACAAAAGAATAGGTACCCAAAAGATATGGCTCCGAATGAAATGGAGCTCTGCTATGTAATCTCTGAGTAAGCAGCTATGGATCGAGCCTGTCTCCCTGTGCACCTGCGGGCATGACGCAGCGTCCACAAACAAAAGGACGTCAGTACGAAGAATGTACTGAGTATGTAAAGCATGATCAATATCAATATAGAAGCATAGATAGCAACATAAGAAATAGCATCGAATGGGAGATGGCAATATCATCGTCATATGCACTTGCTTGCCTTTCTTAGGAACTTTCCATGCCTAATACGTGTTTGTGTACATACATCATTATCCGTATTCATAATAGTACCCGTACCATATTTGTGCTCGTATTCGTAAACATGCCCTTATTCACCTTCATACACATAGTCATATCACATTCGTATTCATATCATATACATAATCATGTCATATACATAGCATTGACATAGCATACCCGACCACGTAGGATCGGTGTTTCATACATATCCTTATATAACATACCCGACCATGTAGGTTCGGTGTTTCACGTACCCGACCATATATAGGCTCGGTGATCATACATACCTGGCCAACCAAGGCTCAGTGTTACACGTACCTGGCCCTACCAAGGCTCAGTGTTGTCCATACCCAACTGCAGTGGTGTGCGCGCGTTACGTAAACATACATACATATACATCTATACATATACTACCCGGCCATATAAGCTTGGTGTTTCATAGTAGCCATACAAGGGCATACAGACATATAGCTCACAAGCATCTTTACTATTTTCATCATTATCATAATCGTCATCAACATCATTATTACTATTATCGTCATTCATCACATTTGTCTCTATAGGCTTACTCGTCATACGAGGGATTTAGTACAATCGTGGCGTATCGCGAATCGTGAGCTTACTAGCTCGGAAGATCAAATCATTTGAAGGATATCATAGTCTCATAGAAGATTTAGATATTTGGCCAAAGAACCATGCCTTATGAAAGAAGGGTTAGCCTTACATACCTTTGCGTTCGACTATTTACCACTTGCACGTTCTCTTTCAACGGTTGCGTTTATACCTTCATTAAAGTCATACTATTGTTAGAACCGACAACTAGCACACATGGCTAAAGCTAGAGAAAATCGGAAGACATCTCCTTTATTTATACAACATTCCTGCATATCCCAAACGTCAACATTACATTCACAATACCATAACAATGGCCATTAATCATTTACGTTAATCACATTATCTAGATTTCTCAATTCGCCCCCAATTCACCCATATTCATGGTCATATCACCCGGCTTCGTCCATTCATATACAATGCCAATTTTCATGATCTTAACATCATTTACAACACATTCATATCACAACACAACAAGAATCATGGTTCAATTCAAACTATCTCTCAAAATGTCACTATTCATCATTCATGACCCATTTTTCTATACTCATCTAATGTCCAAGAATTTTAACTCTCAAATACCTTAAACAACATATATATACCATAAATATTACCTTAGATGTTTTAGGAACGAGCCTTGGTCGAAATACTCCACTTGAGCAAAAGCCCTAGTTTTCCTTCAATAAGATTTTCTTGACTTGAATGATCTTAATGGGTTTCCTTACACTTGATTCACTTGATTTGTGTTGTTGATGACTAATAATCCTTGAATTCTTGTGGAATAAATGTAGAGAGATGTTTTAGAGAGAAGGGATGAAATGTGAAAATGAAATAATAAACTTGGAAATCATAATATCAACATATCTATGGCCACACACGACCAAAAGCATGAAAAGGAAATCATACATACCTCATACCGCTGATGTTTTATCTTGAATCTCTCCTAAGGGCTGAAATAAATGAGGGTATCTGGATCACATACTTTCTTCTGCTTCCCATGTCATTTCTTCTCGTTTACTGCTTCTCCATAAAACCTTAACTGAGGCCACTTCTTTGTTTCTAAGCCTCCGTACTTGCCTATCTAGTATGACAATAGGTACCTCTTCGTAAGTCAATTTCTCTGTCACTAGCACATCATTTACTGGGACGATCCTAATAGGATCTCCAACACATTTTCGAAGCATTGAGATATGAAAAACTGGGTGAACTGATTCCAGATCCGGAGGTAGATCTAACTCGTAGGCCACCTTGCCCACTTTGCGCACAATCTCATAAAGTCCAATGTACTGAGGACTAAGCTTCCCCTTTTTGCCAAATCTCATTACACCTTTCATCGATGACACTTTCAAGAATACCCAATCTTTCACTTGGAACTCTAAGTCTCTTCGGCGATTATCCGCATAGGACTTCTGACGACTTTGGGCTGCTAATAACCGATCTTGTATGAGCTTGACTTTCTCTATGACTTACTGGACCAAGTCTGGCCTCTCCTATTTCAAACCACCCAATTGGGGACCTACATTTTCGCCCATATAAAGCTTCATACGGTGCCATTTGGATGCTAGAATGATAACTGTTATTGTAAGCAAATTCAATGAGTGGCAAATGATCATCCCAATTACCTCCAAAATCTATCATACATGCTCGTAACATATCTTCAAGAGTCTGAATGGTACGTTCAGCCTGTCCATCCGTCTGTGGATGAAATGATGTGCTAAGGCTCACTTGGGTCCCTAGACCCTCTTTGAAAGACTTCCAAAAGTTAGTTGTAAACTGAGTCCCTCTATCGGAGATAATAGATACCGGAACACCATGGAGTCTCACTATCTCTTTAACATAAAGCCTTGCATAATCTTCTGCCACATAGGTCGTTCTGACTGGTAAGAAATGAGCTGCCTTTGTGAGCCTATCTACAATCACCCATATGGAATCACACTTACGTCGAGAACGGGGTAAGCCTGAAATGAAGTCTATGTTAATCACTTCCCATTTCCACGTTGGGATTTCTATAGCTTGCAACAATCCACCCGGCTTTTGATGCTCGATTTTTCACTCGTTGACAATTGGGACATTGAGCTACGAATTCCGCTACCTCTTTCTTCATTCCGTTCCACCAATATATAGACTTAAGGTCATGCTACATTTTCGTCGTTCCGGGGTGAACAGAATAACAGGAGAAATGAGCTTCTCTCAATATCTGGTGGCGTAAACCTGCGACATTGGGAACACATAATCTGCCTCGGCATCGGAGAACTCCGTCTCCTGAAATATCAAATGAGGACTCCTCTTTCTGAGGGAGTGTATCTCTGTACTGCATTAGCATGGAATCTTCGTATTGTCGCTCTTTCACTTCTGCTACTAGCGACGAGACTGCTGAATTCTGAATAGTAGCTCCCTTGCTACCTGAGTCCACTACTCGAACTCCTAGGCTAGCTAACTGCTGGAGCTCACAAGCCATTTCCCTCTTCTCTGGTCGTACATCACATAAAATTCCCATCGATCTGCGGCTAAGAGCATCAGCCACAACATTTGCCTTTCCGGGGTGATACAAGATATCAACATCATAATCTTTTAGCAATTCCAACCATCGTCATTGCCGTAAATTCAACTCTTTCTGCTTGAAGATATACTGAAGGCTCTTATGATCTGTATAAATATCCACATGGACACCGTATAAATAATGCCTCCATATCTTTAACGCATGAACCACTGCGGCCAATTATAGATCATGGGGCGGATAATTCCGCTCATGTTTTCGCAATTGCCTTGAAGCATACGCAATCAATTTACCATGTTGCATCAATACACAGCCTAACCCAACACCAGAAGCATCGCAATAAACAACATATCCTTCCAATCACTCTGGAAGTGTCAAGACTGGGGCAGAAGTCAACCTACTTTTCAACTCTTGGAAGCTACGTTCACAAGCATCTGTCCATTGAAACTTTGCCGATCTCTGGGTCAACTTTGTGAGTGGTGCAGAAATAGAAGAAAAACCTTCAATGAATCTCCTGTAATAACCTGCTAAGCCCAGAAAGCTACGAACCTCCATCGAAGTTGTAGGCCTTGGACAGGTCTTCACGGCCTCAATCTTTTGACTATCCACTCGAATACCATCGGCTGCTACAACATGCCCCAGAAATGCCACTGAGTTCAACCGAAACTCGCATTGGGAAAACTTTGCAAACATCTCTCGGGTTCGAAGGACTCCGAGGACAGTACGCAAATGATTCGCATGTTCTGCCTCGGATCTAGAATATACCAAGATGTCGTCGATAAATACGATCACAAATAAATCCAGAAAAGGCCTAAACACATTATTCATCAGATCCATAAATGCCGCCGGCGCATTAGTTAGCCCAAATGACATTACTCGGAACTCAAAATGACCATATCTTGTTATAAAGGTTGTCTTAGGGATATCATTCTCCCTAACTCTCACTTGATGATACCCAGACCTCAAATCAATCTTTGAAAACCACTTGGCACCTTGCAATTGATCAAATAAGTCATCAATCCTCGGAAGAGGATACTTGTTCTTAATTGTCACCTTATTCAATTGCCGGTAATCAATGCATATTCTCAAGGAGCCATCTTTCTTTCGGACGAACAATACGGGTGCTCCCCACGGGGATGAACTAGGCCTAATGAAACCTTTGTCAAGCAAATCCTTCAATTGCTCCTTCAACTCTTTCAATTCTACGGGTGCCATTCTGTAGGGAGGAATAGATATAGGCTTAGTGTCTGGTAACACATCAATAGCAAAATCGATCTCCCGCTCGGGAGGAAGGCCTGGAAGCTCTTCCGGGAACACATCCGGAAACTCATGTACTACGGGGACTGACTGAAGAGTTGGCGATTCAGCTTCCACATCTTGAACCCAAACTAAATGATAGATACATCCCTTTGTGATCATTTTCCTTGCCTTTAGATAGGAAATAAACCTACCTTTTGGTGACGCCGTATTCCCCTTCCATTCGAAAACTAGTTCTTTCAGAAATTGGAAACGAACCATCTTCATTCTACAATCAACATTGGCATAGCAAGAGGCCAACCAATCCATGCCCATAATGATATCAAAGTCTACCATCTTTAGCTCATGCAAGTCAACTATAGTACGGCGGTAACAAATCAAAACTATGCAATTTCTATATACTTGGCTAGCTATTACCGATTCACCAACGGGTGTAGACACCTCAAAAGGTTTGATCGACTCTGGTTCGACCCTAAATCGACCCGCAATATATGGAGTAACATATGACAATGTGGAGCCCGGATCAATCAAAGCATATACATCATGAGAGAATACCGATAATATACCTGTGACCACGTCAGGAGAAGACTCGAGATCTTGGCGCCCAGCTAAAGCATAAACACGGTGCTGAGGACCGCTAGAATTGGGAATTCTCCCTGTGCCTCTACCATGGCCGACTGGCCCATGTGAACCTGGCCCTATAGGGCGCATGGAAGATGAAGATCCGACTACTGACCCTGAAGGCTGGGTCCTACCTCTACCATGAATCGAAGGGCAATCACGCATAATATGGTCTGGTCGACCACATGAATAACAACCCTCTGAACCCAAGGCATTGACCTCAATGCAACTTCCCACACTGGGAACATCGTGGTACGGGTGGCCTTGCCTGACCCGAATCACCTCTAAACTGGGACCCTGAAAAACTCGGACTCAGCCCTCAACGAGTAGATCTATGAAATCTCTGGCCTGAAAACCGTGGAGGTGCACTGGTCATAGAATAGCCTGAATGCTTGGGAAACTGCTGCCTGTGCCCACCTCTAAACTCACTCGTCGGACCCGAAGATCTGGCCCTCTTGCTATGGCCCCTATCTTGCTCGCGTTCACTACTTTGCTGTTGCAGGCTTTCTTCTATGTTCTGAGCATGGGCCTGAATGCGTGCAATATCCATATTGTCCTGAAGGGACGCAGTCAAGCACCTATCCATCAAATGCGGCCCTAGGCCCTTTACAAAGCGGTTCACTCTGTCACTCATATCCGCTACCATGGTCGAAGCATACCTAGCCAAGGAATTAAAACGGAGACTGTACTCTAAAGCACTCATGCTACCTTGTCTCAAATTCAAGAATTTATCGGCCCTAGCTCGTCGAACCTCTGGAGGCATATAGTGTTAGCGAAAAGCATCAACAAACTCCTGCCATACCGGGGGAGGTGCATCGGCTCCCCGTGAAGCCATCCAAACCGTATACCATTAGATTGACACATCTCTCAATCTATACGATGCTAACTCTACCGACTCGGTGTCCGAAGCATGTATCAATCGTTGCGTCCTCAACATACCATCGATAAAATCCTGAGGGTCCTCCTCCGGCTTTGACCCAAAGAATTCCAGAGGGTTCAAAGTAATGAAGTCGAGGGCCCTTGCACTAACAGCCATATCACCTTGCCCTGTACTTTGCCTCTGAGTCTGGGCCGCAACCAATTGAGTCAGCAAATTAATGGTCTCTTTCACATCTTAGCCCGAAGCATCCGGTGGAGGAGCTGCAGGTGCTGGAGCCGGGGCTGAGGCTCCCTCACGCTCCTCTAATATAGGCACTGAACGGGAGGATTGACATTGAGCCGCACTCTGGGACTCACTTTCCTCTACTACCGGTGGTGGCGCCCTTTCAGCTCGCTTTTCGGCCACCGTCTTGCCCTTTTGGGCTGATGTAGCCCTTCTCTTTACAGGCAATTCTGAAATACAAAACACACGATTAAGGAACAAGAATTTCTTACATCATAGCTCTATCGCACGATTATTACGAAGAAGGAAGGTCATTCATTCCTATAATGTTCGCAGCTTCTTGTTTATAAGTGTGGCGCGCAACACACCCATAACCAAGACTCTACTAGACACGGCTCGTAGACACACCCTAGCACGGAACTGCTCTGATACCACTTTTGTCACGACTAGTATAGAGGGCCGCGACGAACGCCCGGTGCTAGCCCACCCGGACGCCCCTTGGCTTACACTTATGCTTACATCTAGGTGAGCCATACAATTAAACATATGAATCTATTCGTTCATCATACTAGTCCCATTGGATGACAATGCCTTTATATAATGATTGGCATCTATGCCACATCAACGTACATTAGCCGACAAGGCTATCAAAATGATATACAAAATATGGGTCGACAAGGCCAGACATGTCTAACCATATACACGTGACTACGAGCCTCTAAGAAGAGTATAACATATCACATGAGCGGGACAGGACCCCGCTATGCCCATAATTATGTACACAAAAGAATAGGTACCCAAAAGCTATGGCTCCGAATGAAATGGAGCTCTGCTATGTAATCTCTGAGTAAGCAGCTATGGATCGAGCCTGTCTACCTGTGCACCTGCGGGAATGACGCAGCGTCCACAAACAAAAGGACGTCAGTATGAAGAATGTACTGAGTATGTAAAGCATGATCAATATCAATATAGAAGCATAGATAGCAACATAAGAAATAGCATCGAATGGGAGATGGCAATATCATCGTCATATGCACTTGCTTGTGTCACACCCTGATCTTATTAGGGTGTGATGGGCACTCGACCCCACATACGGAGCCGAGCGAACTCGCAGACCCTGATTACACACCTAAATTTTTTTTTGAATTCTGAAAGTCAATTACAAACAAAGTACATGTTGCTTTCGAAATCTTCTGCTTACTATTTCCAGAATTTAACAAATCTGTAATTATACAACATTTATTGCGTGACACACAAAATAACATATCGGCCGATGGAGCCGCTTACAGACTGACTATCATTACCCACAACGCTGTCTGCAAAGTCTCTAATACTGATCGAACATCACAACATACATACCCTGACTCGGCAGTACTCCTGGAGGAAATGGAGTTTGCCATCTTCGCTGGAACGTCTTATATAATGTCTTCAACTCATCTGGGAGTACCTGCGCGGCATGAAACGCAGCCCCCGAAGAACAGGGGGTCAGTACGGATATGTACTGAGTATGTAAGGCATGAGTACAGAAAACGAAACCAGGACTGATATAGACAGAACTACATACAAAAGCTTATTCAGAAATGTCAAACACTTATCGCTTTTCTTTTCCAGACACGGATCATACTTACTCACCTCGTATACTAGACAGATTACAGAACGTACAAATTGTTTAAATGACATCATATAGCAGATGGAATACAGAATATACGGAAGGTCAGAATCCTTACTCTCCAACGTAAGTCATACGTATCAGGATCGGATATCGTATCATATACGTGGCAACCCCGGGGACAAATAACACGCCGGGACAAGTGCCATATCATACAGACGATAATCTCGGGGACAAATAGCACGCCGAGGGACGGTCACATCATATCATATGTATGGTGGCCTCGGGGACAGATAACACGCCGAGGAACCGATGAACAGTGCCAATGAATGCGCACGATATCATAGGAACGTGGCTGCCACTCCTGCCTTTGGCGCCACAGCACATCTAACTTCCAGAAGTTTTTTCTCCGATCTCCGTCACACATCACACATAACCACGGTACCCGGGGGCGGACAGATAACACAGCACCCCGAGCCCGGACACATCATACTTCGTAACATAACCTCGGTAACCGGGGACGGACATATACCACAGTACCCCGGAACCGGACACATCATACTTCGAAATTCATATATGGAACCCGGCCCTCAACAGAGGACTCGGCGAACCATCCGCACGATACATACCGGCCCGGGACTCGGTGAAGGAAATCATAACATATGCACGAGCAGAGTCGTGAAGAATCAAATGCGCATAACTCAAGCTCAATAGGTTAATCAAACGTACTCTCAGAATGTCCATACAGATTACTGATTACAGATTACTTTATGTCAAATTACTTTTAACAGAATATTTCTATCAAAGTACTTATCGTTTTTACTCAATCAGAATACATGTTCTAAATTGCTTGCATCGGATTACCCATAACCGACTACTTATGTCCGAATACATATATCAAAAGGGTTATGATGGAATGCTTATAGACATGTGGGGGTCCAGAACGAGTTTCGGGTCAATCGGAGTTAGTATACAAAAGCTACGAGCGTTCGAAGTACTGAACGCTCTATAATCATTTCAGAAGCTTTTCTTGGAAAACCAAAACCATAATTAGGTTAACTACCTTTTAGACATGATTATGGATCAAACCAAATAGAACTCTTGGAATCATACGTATGTCGGAACACTTAAGTCAGAATAAATATATCAAAAGGGTTATGCCAGGATACTTAATTCCACATATTTATATCGGAATGTTCAGATCAGAGTACCTACTTGTATCGGAATTTCTCATATCAGAACACATATGCCAAATACTTACGTCAGAACATTTGTGTTGGCATGATTAGTCTAGAAGGTTTACATCAAAATACTTAGATCACGATTCGCCTATCAGGCTCATTTGTCACTTAAGTTAGGGAAAACATACAGATCACAGCCAGACTCAGAATTACAGAATGGAGTAACCTCAAGATACATATCATATCATATCCTACATGGCTCTAGGGAATGCCAAGGAAAGAAAGGTAAGCCTCACATACCTGAGTGACGACCAACTAGTTGCGCTTACGCATCCAACTTGTTTGCTTACATGCAAGAGATTTTATCCATCTTGTCAATCTACGTCCAAAAGGATTCATTCATTCATTAGACTCGTTGTCACATACTTGCCTTAACCTTTCAAACACGTTTACTTATGTTCTGCCGGAATTTCGGCAGCATCTCCCCTGTAAATCTACCAACCCCGAGAATAAGGCTCGGCCCCAAATAAACAACAACCATCCGGCAATTTAACCCGGCCAAACCAACAAAGATACTAACAACACCAATAAGAGGTTCAAAACACATTTTAACATTGATGACTCCTACACAACCCAACAACATAACCTCATATTCAATTCAACTACTTGCATTCAAACCAGCATCAACATTCATACATTCAATTACTAATCCGAACCCAATCAAAACAATATTGCCAATCCTTTAAACAATTCACACGACATTACAAACAACCCAACCAACACTCCAACTTACCCGAATTCATCCCCAAACCCGAGAACACACTAAACACATTCTTTCCTTCCCAATTCACACATTATGTTACAATACATTCATTTACAACTTCATTTTATAAATTCAAGAAACCGCATCACGACTACATTACAATCACATTAGCTTCCACAACAAACCATAAACTACTATAATCTTAACTTTGAATCATTAAGCTTCTTTTTGCATTACAAACTTCACAACAACACAACTAATACACTAAATAAAATTAATTCATCCCTCCTTCCAACATACAACACCACACGGCCATATTACCAAATACACACCCACACGGCCACATTAACCACATGCATATTTTCATGCACTTTTCATCTATCTTTATACATTACAACCACAAGTAACACATTACATGGAATTAATCCAATCTTTCCACATTACACCACACACCCACGGCTAGCCACACTACACACACAAGTTTCATGAATTAAATCCTTTTCCACAAACTTCAACATACACAAATCACCCATAACATAAGTAAAAGAGAATTGAACCATACCTTTCCATTCATCTTCTTCCACCTCTTGGCTAAGCCATATTTTTGCAAGAGTGAATACCCTACTTGCTCCAACAACTCCACCATGTTAACAAGCATCCTCCAATTAGTAAGAAAACCAAAAGAAAATATTTCTCCAACATCAAAAGGGAGGGGCTGGTTTCGGCCAGCCCCTAGCAGAGACCCTCACCCTTATTTTTTTTTTGTGTTTTATTTTTCTATTCTTGGTCTTGAATTGGAAAGATGATCACTTATATATATCCACATAATTCAATCATGTGAGGGGCACATGCCCCTCTCTACCTTTCCTTCAATTAAAAGATGAATCAAGTCTTGTCTTGCACACTTTGACCCCTATGTTCTCCAACAAATGGCCAATGTGACCCTTTGAACCTTCATGAATTTTTTTTTGTGAAATTCCCGTTCCGCCCCTCAACTTTTCTCAATATGACCATTTTACCCCTAACCTTCCACATTGTTTCCATTGATCATTTTGCAATTTCTCTTCTTGCCCTTAGCCTCTCACAATATTTTCATACTAATAATGGTCATAAATGGTATTCTTAACGACTTGCGCATTAATGCAGTTTTTTTTTTTTTTTAAAATGGTTTCGTCCTTAACTTCCCACGACGACTTTGAAATATCCAAACGTTCAAAATACGGGCTATAACAGCTTGCCTTTCTTAGGAACTTTCCATGCCTAATACGTGTTTGTGTACATACATCATTATACGTATTCATAATAGTACTCGTACCATATTTGTGCTCGTATTCGTAAACATGCCCTTATTCACCTTCATACACATAGTCATATCACATTCGTACTCATATCATATACATAATCATGTCATATACATAGCATTGACATAGCATACCCGACCACGTAGGATCGGTGTTTCATACATATCCTTATATAACATACCCGACCATGTAGGTTCGGTGTTTCACGTACCCGACCATATATAGGCTCGGTGATCATACATACCTGGCCAACCAAGGCTCAGTGTTACACGTACCTGGCCCTACCAAGGCTCAGTGTTGTCCATACCCAACTGCAGTGGTGTGCGCGCGTTACGTAAACATACATACATATACATCTATACATATACTACCCGACCATATAAGCTTTGTGTTTCATAGTAGCCATACAAGGGCATACATACATATAGCTCACAAGCATCTTTACTATTTTCATCATTATCATAATCGTCATCAACATCATTATTACTATTATCGTCATTCATCACATTTGTCTCTATAGGCTTACTCGTCATACGAGGGATTTAGTACAATCGTGGCGTATCGCGAATCGTGAGCTTACTAGCTCGGAAGATCAAATCATTTGAAGGATATCATAGTCTCATAGAAGATTTAGATATTTGGCCAAAGAACCATGCCTTATGAAAGAAGGGTTAGCCTTACATAACTTTGCGTTCGACTATTTACCACTTGCACGTTCTCTTTCAACGGTTGCGTTTATACCTTCATTAAAGTCATACTATCGTTAGAACCGACAACTAGCACACATGGCTAAAGCTAGAGAAAATCGGAAGACATCTCCTTTATTTATACAACATTCCTCCATATCCCAAACGTCAACATTACATTCACAATACCATAACAATGGCCATTAATCATTTACGTTAATCACATTATCTAGATTTCTCAATTCGCCCCCAATTCACCCATATTCATGGTCATATCACCCGGCTTCGTCCATTCATATACAATGCTAATTTTCATGATCTTAACATCATTTATAACACATTCATATCACAACACAACAAGAATCATGGTTCAATTCAAACTATCGCTCAAAATGTCACTATTCATCATTCATGACCCATTTTTCTATACTCATCTAATGTCAAAGAATTTTAACTCTCAAATACCTTAAACAACATATATATACCATAAATATTACCTTAGATGTTTTAGGAACGAGCCTTGGTCGAAATACTCCACTTGAGCAAAAGCCCTAGTTTTCCTTCAATAAGATTTTCTTGACTTGAATGATCTTAATGGGTTTCCTTACACTTGATTCACTTGATTTGTGTTGTTGATGACTAATAATCCTTGAATTCTTGTGGAATAAATGTAGAGAGATGTTTTAGAGAGAAGGGATGAAATGTGAAAATGAAATAATAAACTTGGATCCCTAATTTAATGACTTAAAATCTGGTCTGGTGTGAACAGTACAGTGGTCGTAAACTTGGTTTACGGTCCGTATTCCAGTTTACGGACCGTCCTTCGTGGTCGTATTTAATCATAACTGAACCAGAAACTCAGGCTGAGACGTGGTGATTTACGGACACAGTTTACGGGCCGTAAACCACTTTACGGTCCGTATTTTGGGTCGTATTTAACCATTTGCTCATTTGGCAGAAAGTTGAAGTTTGGGAAACCAAAATACGACATGTCAGTTTACGGGCCGTATACCACTTTACGGTCCGTATTTCATTTTACGTGCAACTGGCCAGAATGCAAACCTGCAACTTTTCACATTTCCAAAACCTATAATTAGTCTTTGTGGAGCATAACCTATCTCTTATTGGAATTGCTTTCGGAATCTTACTTAGGGTCGTCAAACGTCGTTCCCTTCTCATTAAAACATCATATACTCATATTCTTCATTAGTCTATTCACTGTACGTTCACGGGGGAATTCCTGAGGTGTAACATCAGGGGAGCTATCCAGTTGCTCACCCAGATTGTTGCCACATAAGCTCAACGTCAGGGAACATCTCCCAATGTAGGTATTCATGAGGGGTCATACAGCTCCAACATCATAGAGTTCATTTGTATGAACCCTCCAGTTTTCACGATGTCCAATAAGGCTGAGGATCCATAAAAACTTATCGATGAGGTTCAGAAGATTTTTCACATTATGAATACTACCAGATTAGAGGCAGTAGAGTTTATTACGTACTAACTGAAAGATGTTGCTGATATTTGATATGAATCGTGGGATGAGTCCCGAGGGGAGGATGCACTTTCTACGACTTGGGATGAATTTGCAGAGGCATTTATTAAGCACTTGCTTCCAATAGAGGTCAGGGAGAAAAAGTCCCTAGAATTTTAGAGGCTCAAGCAGAATGAAATGAGTGTGAATGAATACTACCTCAAGTTCATTTTGTTGGCCAAGTATGCAAGCATTTAGTTACCAGTATGAGGGCCAGAGTTAGGCGTTCTATGTAGGGTCCGGTACCCTCTTGTTCGATGATGTCAATATCACTTCTTAGAATAAAAAGATGACCATTACCAAGATAGTTGCTTTTGCACAAGGTAACAAGGACAGAAAGAAGGAAGCAGAGAAACTGCAAAAAAAGAAAGACAGGGAATTCAGTAAGAGAGCTAAGTCTACAGGTAACTTCAGCCATGGGGGATCTAAGGGAAGTGGAAGTAGATTGTTTTTTTAATAAGAGGTCATCAGGACCCGTCGCCTCTGCAGTAGGTGCACCAGTCTCTAGGTCTAAGTATAATCAGAAAAGCCAGAATTTCAAAGCAGCAGGCTCACAGTCACAGGCCGACGTGGGCCAAAAGAGTTTTCAGAATCCCATGTGCAAAAAATATGGTAGAAGACACCAATGGATATGTCGATCAGGCATGGATGATTATTTTGGTTGTGACCGCAGGGTCATTTATAAAAAGACTTCCTATCAGCAAGGTAGGGTACCTGTGGTAATACAGCTCATTCCACAAATTCAGCAGCTCCTTGTAATTCTTAAGCCCAATCAAGGTATGAGGCAGATACAGGCAGAGGTCAGAACCACTTGTATGCACTAGCAAGTCGTCAGAATACAGAGGCACATGCAAATATTTTTATAGGTATATTAACAGTTTTCACCTTTGACGTTTATGCCCTTATGGATCTAGCATCCAACTTATGTTATGCAAACCCATTTGCCGCTAAGAAATTCAAAGTAGAACCCGAAAAGTTTCACGAACCCTTTTATGTATCCATTCTTGTTGGGGAATCATTTATAGCCAGATGTGTGTATGGGGTTTGTACAGTTAAAGTCCACCATCACAGTACAGTAGCTGACTTAGTGGAATCGAAAATGGTAGACTTCGAAGTAAAAATAGCCATGCACTGGTTGGCATCATGTTATGCCACAGTAGGCTGTAGAACCAAAGTTTTCCCAGTTTTGAGTTTCCTAATAAACCAGTTATATAATGGAAGGGTGACATAGTAGCGCCTATGCGTAGCTTTATTCCTATCTTAAAGCAAGAAAGATGATTAGCAATGGGTGTATTTATCACTTAGTTAGAGTCGGGGATACACATACCATTACCCCAACTCTTCAGTCAGTACCAGTTGTTAGTGAATTTCAAGAAGCTTTTCCTAAAGATCTTCCTGGAGTTCCTCCCGATAGGGAGGTTGACTTAGGAAATGATCTACTTTCCGACACTAAGCCAATAACTTTTTCGCCATACAGAATGGCTTTACCAGAATTGTAAGAGTTAAAATTCCAGTTGAAGGATTTTCTAGATTATTTATTAGGCCAAGTGTCTCACCTTGGGGCTCACTAATTTTGTTTGTCAGAAAGAAAGATGGGGTTTTGCATATGCGCATTGACTATTATAAATAAAGATGGGTTTTTGCGTATGTGCATTGACTATTATACGTTGAATAAGGTTACTGTTAACAACAAGTACCCACTTCCCATAATCGATGATTTGTTTGACTAACTTCAGGGTACCTTGTGTTATTCCAAACTTGACCTCAGGTAGGGATATCATCAATTGAAGGTTAAGGAAGTTGATATTTTGAAGACCTCTTTCAGAACCGATTATGGTCATTCTGAATTTTTTGTGAAGTCGTTTGGATTGACGAATGCATCAGTGGCTTTCATGAATCTTATCAACAAAGTTTTCAAGCCGTATCTTGACTTATTTTTCGCTGTTTTTATTGACGATATTTTGATCTATTCTCGTAACCAGACTGATCATTCTGAACATCTCATGATAGTTTTACAGACTTTTCAAGATCACAAAATTTTGGCGAAATTCTCCAAGTGTGAATTCCGATAAAATCAGTGACGTTTCTAGGCCATGTCATTTTAGGGAAAGAAGTTAAAGTGGGCTTTCATAAAATAGACGCTGTGAGAATTGGCCATGATCAAATTCAACAATATAGATAAGAAGTTTCTTGGGTCTGGTAGGCTATCTCAGCTCCATTGACAAAGTTGAATCAAAAGAAAGTCAAGTTTCAATAGTCAAATGCTTGAAAGTGAAGTTTTGAAGAGTTGAAAACGAGGTTGACTTCTACTCCTGTTACACCCCGTATCTTCGAAGAAGCACTTATCAAATTTGAAACATAAGTACGTTGAGTTATGGTGAAGTAAAACCACTATGGGATATAAGCAAGCATTATTAATTATATTTAATGAGTGAAGGATGTATATAAGTTATACCGGAAGATTGTATAAGGAAATGAGTGAAGAAATGGAGTAGTACGACTTTGGAGAAAGGATGGGTAAAGTTTTGTGTGGAAATTTTGCTCCAACTTGAGGGAAGAATATCTCTTAGCATATGAAGTTTTTTAAGGTGTTTCAAAATCCTAAAATGAGTTCGTCGAGTCTAGTTTCCAACGCAACAAACTGCTCGTCAATAGGACATCGGAGTAGATAATTATGGACGTTACAAGTTCGGCTGACAGAGCAAAAACGCGTGCTACAGTAACCGACATGCTACAGTACTGCTATAGTGACCCGACCCAAATTTGAACCCTATAAAAGGGGAAAAACCACATTGTTTTTCACCAAAAATTAGATTTTAGAGCTCAACACATATAGGGGTATTTTGGTCATTAAAAGTTAAGAGAATTGAGTGATTTTAGCTAATCAAGGCTCGGATAGTGCGTAGTAGTGATCACGGTATTATTTTGCGTTGGATTTGGCTTGGATTCAAGGTGGAATCTTGAAGATATTATCATTTTGACAAGAAAAAGGTATGAATCTTTCTCTTTGGGTATTGTTTAACGCTTATTTACGGAGATAAAGCCGTTAAATAATGGAGTAGCGAATTTGTGAAGGGAGAAATTAAATGGGATAAACGCCGTGTGAGGTGTTTTATGGAATACTTTAATGCTACCAATGTTGTTATTGATGTTGGTATTGTTGTTGTTGTTGTTATTGGTTGTTGAATTGAGATTTCGGGCTAGGCATATAAACAGAGGAGATGCTGCCCGATTTTCAGAAGGATATAGAACAGTTTAACTTGAAAGTTTAGCACAAGTATACTACAATGAGTCTTATGATAGTGCGAATCCTCTTGGACGTAGATTGCAAGACCGAAAATAGGTGGAAGAGCCGAGACGTAAATTTTCAGGTATGTTAAGGCCCGTCCCTTTCTTTCAAAGGCAAGATTCCTATGTTATGATTCCATAAATGTTTCCATAACCTCCTTGTTCCTAAAAGTTAGAAGTTCATGATTCTAGGGCATGACTTCTTTTCTGATAATCCGTAAGTGCTTTCCAAAATGTCCGTATTTTCCAAACTAGAGATTTATGGTTTTGTAAGCTCTTATGAAAATAACGATGGACATGTTTTTACAATGATAAAGATGATGTCAAAGATGAGAATATTTCTATGATGATCATGATGACGACGATTTCATGTTTAAGAATCCCAAGCTTATGATTTGAATGTGAAAATGAGAATGTTGAGCTACTTCTTGATTTTCTCCATTTTATCCATTGATGGTGACCCTATTTCTAAAGGCTCCAAAGTGTATGAATTGACGTTTTATGAGATTTATGATCTTATTCTATGTTTTCCCTTGATGTTATTCTTCACTGATAGTCTCACCTCATAATGCTAGTTCCTTCAAGGTGAGACATGATGATCATGATGTTCCATAATACAATCGGAGGTTACCGACCTTATGTCACTCCGATAGAGTCATAGCTTTTGATTGGACTCTCATATATGCTTTATATCTATGTATATGTATGATTACATCGTGCCTATACGGCCGGGCAGCACCACTACGGTGGGTGTAGTGGGAGGCTATGGATAAGGATAATAACATCGTGCCTAGAAGGTCAGGCAGCACCACTACGGTGGGCGTAGTGGGCAGCTATAGATAATGATAGTAACACCGTGTCTATATGGCACGGGCAGCACCACTACTGGGCGTTGTGAGATGGTTACCCCGGACGCGGTCTAATGATTATGCTACATATATGTATATCAGAAATGTTTTCTTTAAAGTTAAGCATGCATGATATCTGCCTTAGGAGGCAATCATAGGTACAGGTTATTTCCTTACCTCATGTTATGCTCTATATTTCTCATTATGTTATTTTTCATGTTCGGTATCTCTTACTATATTATTATTCATGCCTTACATACTCAGTACGTTACTTGTACTGACGTCCCTTCTTGTGGATGATGCATTCATGCCCGCAGGTTCAGATAGCCAGCCGAGTGAGCTAGACCAGTAGAACTTCTTTCCAATTCTAGCTAGCAAGCTCCATTTGGACCAGAGCTCTAGCCCTTTGGTATGCCTTTTGACATGTACATATATGGGTATGGCAGAGCTTTTTTCTATCCTTTTCATATTCTATATTCCATAAAGGTCTGTAGACATTGTATATATAGGGGGGGTCGTCAGGTGCTTTCAGTTGTCCCTTAATTTTGGTGAACAGTATATACGATGACCAAGTTGGTCTGTGTTATCATCCTCTGCTAGTATGCTTACATATACATATCCTTATGCATGGTTCGTGGAATTATGAGATAAGATCTATCGTATAAATGCTACCGCGAACGGTTCCAGTGGAATATCAGTCAAAGTAGGCCACCAAGTTGTTTAGTACAGAGTGGGAGTGAGTTTAGGGGTGCTCGATCAATAGTGGTCGGGTGTTCATCGCGGCTCATCGGTTTGGGTCGTGACAAAAGTGATATCAGAGCAGTTCGTCCTAGGGATTGTCTACAGACCGTGTCCGGTAGAGTCCTGTTTATGGGTGTGAAGCTAGCCACACTTATAAATAGGAGGCTACAGGGCATTTAGGAATCATTAACCTTTCTTTCTATCTTAGATCGTGTGATAAAGCCCAAGTCTAGGAAAGATCGCTTCTGACCCTTTTCCTGTAGGTATGTGTAGATTGACGCAAGATTAAGAGATCATCCTCGGACAGTGGGGATGCTAAGATGGCCCACAGAGTAGATTCAGGACCACAGGATTTGGGACAGAGTAGAAGGAGCCTCAGCTATTCCATTAAGACTGATCCCTCTGAGGACCCAGCGATTATTCCTCCACAGTTTCTGACTTCCATAGAGGAGGATCCATCGGAGGGTAGTTATGACACGGATCCATCTGAGGGTTCGTGTGGGACACCGAAGAAGGAGATTCCAGGGGCCATACCAGCTGCTCCTATGGTAGAGCACTATGTCAGGCCAGCTATGCCTGAGAGTGTTACTGATTATTCTAGCCCATTATCTTGGCCATCAGTAAACCAGGAGCTACCCGATTATCCATATCCCTTGGACTCAAATGAGAGAGATAACGAAGGCCAGACTAGTAGACAATGGGAAGAGAATGATGAAGAGCACACTTCATTTTATAGCCCACCAGATCAGGCTAAGGACCGATCAGCTATAGGTATATTAGTCTTTTATTGGAATTTCTTAGGTGTGTGAATTTACTGTAGGTTATTACTTAATAGCGGCGAGCAGAAATCCTAAAGGGACCAATAACCAAAGTATTTATAAGTAACTACGATCAAGGTGTTTTCGCCACCATTGGGAATCTTGAAATTTAGGATGAAAAATAGTCATACATGTAGATTGAAGGTGATTACTCAGGATTTCAAAGGCCAAATTAGCATTTTCTTAGTCGGAAGAGTAAGCGATCCCTTTTAATCCGGAGGGAGATGCATTGATAATTTATTGGAATCCATTAGAACTTCAACATGTTCTAGGTCATGTGATAAAGATCACGCAGTAGGGTGGATGCAATCGTACCGGCACTAGCACACCGAATCCCATTAGCACTCCAAGGTTAAGTGTGCTAGGGTGAGAGTAATACTAGGATAGGTGACCCCCTGGGAAGTGTACTAAGAGTCCTACAAATTTAGACATAAGAGAAAGATGAGAAGCTAGAGTAAACTAAGGGAAATTGGAGTATGCGGAGTGGTTGGAAACCTTAAAAGATCATGAAGGATGAGGCGGACTAGACCGGCAAAGAGAAAGAAGGTGCATCACAACTCTATATATGTTATCCTCATCGAATTGTATTTGGAAATACTTTGTAAACGAAGCGTTAGTAAATATATATATATATATATATATATATATATATATATATATATATATATATATATATGTATGCGTATGACATCCCATATGTGGCTACGCCAACTGATATGTGTGTCCCAGCAACCGATGTTGCTATATACTGAAGGCATTAATCGAACAGGGTAATGAAGTTCAAGTGACAAAAGTGGTACAAATGTTACAAGGTAAGTTGATGTTATTTTCACTACAGGTTAGAGTTGGAAAGTCCTAATGCAATAACATCAGGGAAAGGAAGAAAGTGAGTATATAGAAAGTAAAGAGATTAGAATGCCTTGAGAAAAGGAAAAAAAAGTGTAAGAAACGAGGGTGAGTGAAGCTTCCAAGAGAGACGACGGGCAAGGCAAGGGACTTGTTGCACCCCAGAAAATTTCGCGTTACTAAGGCTACAAACGGCTTAATGTGAGCTCAAGGAGGAGCAAATATTACAAATATAAAGGATGAAATTCTACTGTATCAGCATGAGGATATCATGAGTATGATATTTGGAATTCATACAACATGATTGGAATGATACGTTAAAAGATATATAGCCCTCGTAACCGTAAGTTAAGGTGGGGCCCACATGTCGGGATTTTATAAAGGGCATATGAAAGGTTATATGAATAGTACATGGGAAGTTGATCAATTCTTAAGAAGGACTCTTAAGCCAAATATGAGCATAAACACTCCAAAAGGATGATTTAAGGATACGATTTCGGGTGATCTAGCTTTACGAGGCCAACACGCCATTATAATTATAGAATTTGGGAAAACGCAAAAAATTAAAGTTGTACATAATTGAAATACCTTTTCAACCATAGGTTGTGGGCCTTCACACGACATAGGGATAGAAACTTATAGATGTTTTAATGCAGAAAGCTCAAACTGGGCAGTGGGCTCGGCCCAACCCGAATCCAAGTCAGGTCAGGTCCACTTCCCTTGATATTTAACGAAATTTTTCACCCTTATCTTCCTCATTTCATACCAAAATATCTAGAACATTTTAGAGAGAGAGTGAGGAGAGTTAGAGAGATAAAGAAAGGGTTCGATCAAGTTCGAGGCCCCGAATCCCAAGGCTCGTGAAGGATAAAGTGTAGTACGAGTTGTCGTCGTCGTTTTAAGCTAAATATTGAGCTTGGGGGATGATATTTTCGTGGTTTAGCTGCTGCTATGGTATGTATTATATTCTCATCTTTGTTATTGAGATGATTACGTAGAGATTTAACGGATTAAAGTGTTAGAAATGTAGTTAAAATTATCGTATACCGAATATTAAGGCGTTGTGGTTTAGGGGCTGTTTTGGATGGAATTGTAAGATGAGTTTAGTTATATTATTGTTGTAAATTGTTAGATTTTTTGTTGTTGTTGGTTATTAGCTGAATTTGGAATTGTTGGGTTGGTAGGATTATAGAGGAGATGTTGTCCAAATCCCGTTAGGCGAAAGAATAAATGATTAGTTAGAATAATCTTGTTGGCCTAGTCTTAATCCTTATATTTTTGATTGTATTCTAGTTGAATAAGCTCGGGAGGGGACTCGAGGATTAGCTTGAGGCGTAAATAAGGTATGTAAGGCAAACTTTTCTTCCTTTGGCATGATTCTTGTTGTTATTCATTCTATATGTACTCCATATGATTCTATTCTTAGATGAGTAAGGTCTAAATGTTTCTTGTGATGGCTTATTGATATTATACTCCTATTCTATTCCGAAGGGAGCACCCATAAGGTGCCAAGTTGAGTTGTGTCTATGGTTTTACTAATGATTTCGAGGAAATGAGTTTTCTACTAAAGGAAACATAAAGTTTGATTTTCAAAACCACTCCGAAGGGGTGCGAGATTTTACTACTTCATTTCATTTACAATTTATGTTTACATTCCATAGAATCATCCCTTTGTGTTGATATGATGGTAATATTAAGCCGGAAGCGGCTGCCCGAAGGGGCCATAATTATTATGCTGGAAGCGGCCGTCGGAAGAGACTATTGTGATACTAGCCGAAAGCGGCTGTTCGAAGGGACCATTGTGTTAACATGTCGGAAGTGGCATGTGTGTTGGATTGCATTATTTACTTAAAGATTGTGTTGAGACTTTGTGTGCACATTTATGTTTCTTCCAGCAAAGGCAGCAGGTATTGGGTTAGATTGTGATTTCTTCTCTCCTAAGTCAAATTATGATTATGACTTATTACCATCTTACATACTCAGTACATTGTCCGTACTGATGTCTTTTTGCCTGGGGACGCTGCGTTCATGCCCACAGCCCCAGATTGTTTGGCAGGTTAAGTGTATAGCTAGGATGCTTAGACGTCAACTGGGATTGGCAAGTTCCACCTCATTCTGGAGCTGTGCTGAGTCATGTATAGATATGTATGATTATGGGTATGTTAGGGCCTTGTCCTGACTCATAATGTTCAATTTACTTCTTAGAGACTTCTGTAGACAGTGTCCTGTGGTATGTTTATCGAGATGTCGACAAAGTGATGTCAGTTGAGTCATTTGTGGATTTTAAAAGAGTATGTATTTTAGATGATTTCAATTGGTTTAAAGTACTTATTTGATTGAAAGTTTTCATAATCGTTATAAAGATAATGATTTCTATTTGGAAAAGTTTTATGTTCTTGAATGTTTTTGAAATGACAGGTTTTGATAGAGCGAATGTCTAAGGGTTCGCTCGACTGTGATGAGAGTCAGGTGCCTGTCATGCCCTAACACTGAGGGTGTCACATGCCTATTTGGATAAAATTCGACAGTAGGCATGCGAAAGGGATAAAGTATGGTAGTATGGAACAAAAGATGAATGTGTGGGGTCAGAGAACAGACTTGGGTAAGTGGGACTAAAGGATAGTAGCCACAAATAGGGGTGTGAAGTAAGAGAGAGAATAAGCAATAATACTAAGAGTTTTCCAGCTCCCGAGAGGTATATAAAGGGATAAATGTGTAGTCATACTGACACGGTTGCCTTGGAAACGGAAAAGCTTTCCTAAAATATGATTTAAAAATAGAACGGATTTGCACATTTAAAGGAATATTTCAAGAACTTCAGGGTCGATATTATAAAATAACAAGTGGAGAAGGGTGCTCGGGGAGGAAGGAACTCAAGGAAGGTTTGAGAATTAAAGTAGGAAAGGTACACTAATGGGCTGTTCAAAAGGAGAGGAGAGAAGAAGAAGAAGGGAAGAAAAGAAAAATTGAGTAATCACCACGGATGTTACACCTCGCATTCTCAGAGCATGAGCATGCCACGTACCTCACCA
This sequence comes from Lycium barbarum, assembly GCF_019175385.1. Classification (NCBI taxonomy): domain Eukaryota; kingdom Viridiplantae; phylum Streptophyta; class Magnoliopsida; order Solanales; family Solanaceae; genus Lycium; species Lycium barbarum. Next base: position 35,109,404 of record NC_083343.1, on the reverse strand, counting down.
TATTAATGGAGTACCGGAGACGTTCTATTAAGTTTTGAAAGGTACAAGCCATGGGAAGTTCGTAACAAGGAAGTAAAGGATGAATTACGATCTCGTAAGTCGTAACCGAGAAGGACAACCTTGAAACCAAAGGACATGACTATTATCAAGTATGATTAATGATAAATATCATGTATATAAGGTATACCGGAAGGTTTTATACGGAAATGACTGGAAGAAGTGGAGTAGTACGACTTTAGAGAAAGGATGGGTAATGTTTTGTGTGAAAATTTTGGTCCACATTGAGGGACGAATATCTCTTAGCATATGAAGTGTTTTGAAGTGAAACAAAATCCTAAAATGAAGTTCATCGAGTCTAGTTTCCAACACAATAAACCGCTAGTCGATAGGACATCGGAGTAGTGAATTACTGACATTACAAGTTCAGCTGACAGAGCAAAAACGCGTGCTACAGTACTGCTACAGTAAAATGCTACAGTGACCGACCTGAATTTGACCCTTATATAAAGGGTAAAAACCCCCTTTGTAATCGAATTTTGCCAGAAAATTCCACAAATTTGAAGAGAGAGAGTGAGGGAATCGAAAAGTGAGCAATTTTCAAGTAGCGGAGTAGTGGTTTAGGTCCGGGTAACGCATGGTTGTGATTCTAGTATTGTTTTGCGGTGGATTTTAGCGTGGATATTGAGGATATTGCTGTCTTAACAAGAAAAAAAAGGTATGAATCTTTCTCTTTTGGTATTATTTAAGGCTTATTCTCGGAGACAAAGTCGTTAAATAATTGTGTAGTAAGTTGGTTAGTTATAGAAGTTGGAAAACAGCGTGTGGGCTGTTTTATGATACATATTGGTGTTGGAAATGATGTTATTGATGTTGGTATTATTTTTGTTATTGTTGGTTGCTGAATTGAGATTCCAGGCTAGGCATATAAACAGGGGAGATGCTGCCCGATTTTCAGCAGGATAAAAAATAGTTTGACTTGAAAGCTTAGCACAAGTATACTACGATGAGTCTAACGATTGTGTGAATCCTCTTAAATGTAGACTTGCGAGCTCGGACGAATAAGTGTAGATAATTGGAGGCTGAACAGGTATGTTAAGGCTCGTCCGTTTTTTTCAAAGGCATGATTCCTATGGTATGAGTCCATAAGTATTTCCATAACCTCCTCGATGTCAAAAGCTAGAAGTTTATGACTCTTAAAGCTTCTTATGATGTTAAAAATGAGAATGTTTTTATGAGGATTACGTTGAGGATCATTTTATGATTAAAGTTCTCAAATATGATTTCAACGATGATGTAAAAATGTTAAGCTATTTCATAATTTTCTCGATTAATTTCATTATTGTTAATCTCACCTTATAAATTGTTCCTTCAAGGTGGGATGGAGCGATAGTTTTTATTTGAACTCCTACGCATGCCATGAGTATAATATATGTATATAGCTATTTTGTGACATTACAGAGTTCTATTATTTCATTTTGATTATGCACTGCACTCATTTTCATTCTTCATGCATATATAAGGCACAGTTGACAGGGGGTGACGCTGTGACCTTTATTGTATATATATATATAAGTCACAGTTGACCGGGGGTGACGCTGTGACCTTTGTTGTGTGTATATATGGCTTAGTTGACAGGGGGTGACGTTGTGGCCTTGTTGTGATGTGTATATGTATGGCACGGTTGACAGGGGGTGACGCTGTGGCCTTTGTTGTGATGTGTATATGTATGGCACAATTTAAAGGGGGTGACGCTGTGGCCTTTATTGTGGTGTGTGTATATATGGCACAGTTGACAGGGGTGACGCTATGGCCTTTGTTGTGATATTTCTATGCATATGTGTTTCTTTGATATAGTTTTACTGATGCATTTATTTTGCCCATTCATTGACATGTCTCAAATGTTTTCTAGGATTTTATGTACATGTTGATTTCATGGCTTACATACTCAGTACACTATTCGTATTGACCTCCTTTCTTCGGGGGCTGCGTTTCATGCCCGCAGGTACAAACACTCAGTTTGGTGACCCTCTGGTTTAGGACTTCAGCTCAGCTGCTTGGAGGGCTTTAGTGTTCCGGAGCTCGAGTCGTTTTGGTATAGATCCTTTGACATAGGCTTTGGTATACTCTTAGAGGTCTGTAGACATATGTGGGTTGCGTATATACGGTTTGATCAGCTATGCAGATATAGCTTGTTTTGGATATTCCCGTGCATAATGGCAGCCTTAACGGCTTGCATATTTTGTTATGTTTGGTTAGTTGTGGCTTCTCAAGAGACAGGTTCTTTTTGATGTATGATATGATGAGTTTACAGCGTGTTTTTACAGATTTCCATATTGTTTCCAGTTTCGTATACGGGTGTCCAGTTTGGGCACTGGTCATGGCCCATCGGTTTGGGTCGTGACAAAAGTGGTATCAGAGCAGTTCATCCTAGGGATTGTCTATAGACCGTGTCCGGTAGTGTCCTGTTTATGGGTGTGAAGCCGGCCACACTTATAAACAGGAGGTTGTCGGGCATTTAAGAATCATTGACCTTTCTTTGTATCTTAGATCGTACGATAGAGCCAGATTCTAGGAAAGATCGCTTCTGATCCTTTTTCTGCAGGTAAGTGCAGACTGACGAGAGATGAAGAGATCAGCTTCAGATAGTGGGGGTGCTAAGAAGGCCCCTAGAGTAGATCTAGAACCCCAGGCTCCAGGACCGAGTCGGAGGAGCCTCAGTTATTCCATTGAGATTGATCCCTCGGAAGACCCATCGACGATTCCTCCAGAGTTTTTGACTCCAAGGGAGGAGGACCCCTTAGAGGACAGTTATGACCCAGATTCGTCTGGGACACTGGAGGAGGAGATCCCCGAGGTTGTACTAGCTGCTCCTATGGTAGAGCATTACGTTAAACCAGCTTCCCCGGTAAGTGTTACGGATTACTCTATCCCCCTATCCTGGCCGTTGGTAAACCAGAAGTTGCCCAATTATCCATATCCTTCGAACTCGGATAAGAGAAATGATGAAGGCCAAACGAGCAGATGGTGGGTAGACAATGATGAAGAGCACACTTCACCTTATAGATCACCAAATCAGACTAGAGATCGATCGACTACAGGTATATGAGACTTTATTGGAATTTCCTATGTATGTGCATTTGCTGTAGATTATTACCTATTAGCGGCGAGCGGAAATCAAAAGGGGACGACAACCAAGTATTTATAAGTAACGGCGACCAAGGTGTTTTCGTCACTATGGGGAATTTTGAAATATAGGATGGAAAGTAGTCATACATACAGGTGAAAGTTGGATATTGAGGATTAAAAAGGTGTCACGACCCAGCCCTGTGGGCCATGACTAGTGCCCGAGCTGGACACTTATGTACGTACCTGTTAGACATAGTCAGACTGACGCTATAGACAATATGGGAATTGATAAAGACCCCAAGGTTTACAACGCCACATATCATGATAATCTGTCTCTTGAGGAGTCATAACCAATCACAACGTAATAAAATACGCAAGCTGACAAGGCTTCCACTACATGTCAATATACTACGCAAGCCGAAAAGGCTGCCACTACATACCGATATCATATGCAAGCCGGCAAGGCTGCCACAGCAAACAGAAATATCCACAACAAACCATATAGACACAACTGATCACAATCTATATACAACCCACACATATGTCTACAGACCTCTAAGAGTATCGGTAGTGAAATATGATGGGACAGGGCCCCGCCATACCCTGGATAAACATATATATACATACAACAAAAGGTCTGTACCAAAAGTCTAGGCTCCGGGACAATGGAGCTCTTCAAGACAGCTGAGTGGAAATCCTAAGCTGGAGGATCGCCAAATCGAGTATCTGTACCTGCGGGCATGAAACGCAGCCCCCCCCCCCGGAGAAAGGGGGTCAGTACGAGATATGTACTGAGTATGTAAAGTATGAAATACAATAAAGAGGATCATGACTGAGTAGGGATTATAGGAGACAAGTATAATATCCAGAATACCAAAACACTTGCCTTTTGAAACATAAATCATGCATGTAAATATCATATATCATACTCGGCCCATTATGGGACTCGGTGAATAAAGTCATCATATACCATCCTGGCCGCCATAAACATATCATCATGTCATCATATCATCATATCATATATAAATATATATATATATATATATATATATATATATATATATATATATATATATATATATATATATATATATATATATACCGTACCCGGCCCTCTAGTGAGGGATTCAGTGAACAATGCAGTGAAACTGTGCACGATAACATACCCGACCTGGGACTCGGTGAAAGATATATTGAGGCATGCACGAGCAGAGTAGTGAGAAACCATATGCAAACTAAGTCATATCTGAGACTCAATAGAATAATCAAAATGAACCATCATTTGATAATCAAGACCATAATCATATCAAGTACCCTTCGAATGTCACTATGGATTATATCAAAATAGAACTTCTGGAATCATAGACACGTATCAAGACATAATTAAATAGCTTCTGGAAATCAAGAACATTAGCCATCCTAGTGGCTTTAAGAATAAGAACTTATTTGGAATCATATACACGTCGTTTGTTTGTTTCATAAAGATCATGCCAAAAAGAAAGAAGGGTTAGCTTTACATACCTGTTATAGGTTAACCGTAACCAAGTTCGTTTCGTCGCCCCTTTAGCCTATTTAATATGAAAGTAATGTTATCGTTAGTAAACTATACTTTCTAGCTTATAAATCTACAACCAATCTCTTATAGGCATCATCCTTTAGTTCATACTTTCTTGATTAGGATTTTGGTTAGTTAAGAACTTAACGGAAATCGGGCAGCATTTCCCCTATATAACTCGCCTAACCCGAACTTCCAATTAATCTCCTGTTATCACAGCAATACCAACAACAACAGTAATAGAAATATTCATATCAAATCTGTCACACCCTAATCTAGCTAGGGTGTGATGGGCACCCGACCCTTACTTAGGGCCGAACGAACCCGCTAACTCTTACTATACACATAATCGTTTAGGACTCTTAAATCAAATAAGAATGAAATATATAGTTAAGGCTTCCAGAATCATTCTTTTCATCGTTCTTAAGCCAAGTAAAATCTGCTATCATATGGAATCTGTAACCTAATGCATAATGGTGCATCGGCTTACAGAGCCGCTTACAAGATTGACAACCCACATACGTGACTCTGTCTGCAAAGTCTCTAACATCAATCAGAAATCATAACATATATACTCTGACTCGGCAACACTCCGGAAGGAAGTGGAGCTCGCCAATCCCGCTGGAACACCTTCTAGCAAAGTCTTCTACTCATCTGGGTGTACCTGCGTGGCATGAAACGCAGCCCCCGAAGAAAGGGGGTCAGTACGGAATATGTACTGAGCATGTAAGGCATGAAATACAGTAAAGAGGATCATAACAAAACGGAGATTTACCAGAAACAAATATGACTTTTAAAAGCATCAATGCACTTGCCTTTTGAAATGAAAATCATGCATACATTATCATATACCGTACCCGGCCTATTATGGGACTCGGTGGATAAAATCATGTCATCACATTATCATATCATCATGCATGCATATATATAAATATATATACCGTACCCGGCCCTCTAGTGAGGGACTCGGTGAATGAAGTCATACCGTACCCGGCCCATCCTGGGATTCGGTGCCATAATCATGTCATCATATACATGTACCGTACCCGGCCCATCATGGGACTCGGTGCCATAATCATATCACCATATACATATACCGTACCTGGCCTTCTAATGAGGGACTCGGTGAACAATGCAATGGAATACGCACGATAACATATCCTGGCCCGGGACTCAGTGAAAGATACATTGAGGCATGCACGAGCAGAGTAGTGAGAAACTATATGCACATAAATTAAATTTTAAGACTCGATGAATAAGTACTCAAAACGACACTTGAAGGATCACAAACACGTTTCGGGTCAATCCGAGTTAGTTTAAGAAAGTTATGAATATTTTAGTGCAGAAATCTCTACGAACGTTTCAGAAGCTATCTTTGGAAGGTCAAAGCAATAGTCATATCAAGTACCTTTCGAATATCGCTATGGATTAAATCAAAATAGAACTTTTGGGACCACACACATGTATCAAGACATAACAAAACGGTTTTCGGAAGTCAAGAACGTTAGCCATCCTAGTGGCTCTGAGAATAGGAGTTTCTTTGAAATCATATGTATACATTGTATGTTTGTCTCACAAAGATCATGCCAAAAGAAATAAAGGGTAAGCCTTACATACCTGTTCCACGTCCTATTAGCTACGCTTATTTATCCAAGCTTGCTAGTCTACATTCAAAAGAATTTACACAATCATTAGATTCGTCGTCATACACTTGCCTTAGTTTCTCAAAAAAATTCACTTATAATCTGCCGAAATTTCGGCAGCATTTCCCCGGTAAATTCAACCAACCCCGAGAATTCAACTCGGCCAAATCATCAAAAATAATACCAACAACCACATTGACAGCTTCAACACTCAATTCAAAATGCATTCTAACGTTAGTAACTCCTTTTACATAATTCAACGACATTTCACTTATATTCAATTCAATCACAACAACCCAACTTACAATCTTCCAGACTCAATAAAATTAACACATTTCTCACTTCCAAATTCATGCATTATATCTACAACCACACGTTGACAACATTATATTCACAAATACAAGAAACCATGCTAATGTCATATTAACTTCTTCAACAATCCCACAATGATCACAACTTCATTTCAAGCCATCAAACCTTCCTTTTTATCATGGAATCCACAACAACAACAATCAAAATACTAAATAAAACCAATTCATCACATTCTACCAACATGGCCCTATTCGGCCACAACCTCCACATGCACATTTCATGAATTTCATCCATTTATACATGCTACAACACTCACAAATCATCCATAACACATGAGAGAGAAGATTAAACCTTACCTTTTTCCACTTGTCCTCTTACTTGGCTAGGGTTGTATTTTGCACAAATGAATGATTTGATTGCTCCAATAACTCCTCCATGTTAACAAAGACCTTCCAATTGGTTGGAATGCTAGAAGAAAATTATTTTTCTTGATCAACTCCTATGGCACCATATTCGGCTAGCCATGGCCGAATGGTTCTCCAATTTTTTTCTTGAAGTTTCCTTGAGTTGGAATGAATAATTTGTCTTGCTATGTAAGCATGTCCATATATATATATATATATATATATATATATATATAGATATATAGCCTATAAAAGGGTGGACACATGCCCCCACCTCATGGCTTGAGTTAATTGGCCAAGCCATGGGTGGGACCCACACACACACACCACACGGCCAAGTTGGCTTGGTCTTGAACCTTCTTGAATTTTTGTGAATTTTCCGTTTTGCCCCTAGCCTTCCACAATATTACCATGAACCACCTTGTGAATTTTTCTTTTTACCCTTAGCCTTTCTCAATATTTCCATACTAATAAACAACTTGTGTATTAAAATAACTTTGGAAAATAGTCTTGCCCTTGACTTACCACGACTATCTTGAAATATCCGAATGTACAAAATACGGGATATAACAAAATCCTTACAATTCAGTCCATAAACAACTCAAACAACCCAATAACCTTTCTTAATCCTTTTCCAATCCAAATCATTGACATCTAAGGTTATACACCAAACAGACCAACATACGCTTTGTTTACGATACGTTATACACTTCTTTCTTCCAAATTTAGAAGCCATATCAACGACAACACGACAACAACATATGAACATAAACTACATTTTTAATCTTTCAACCCAACCATTCCATATAACAACTACAACTCCCAATAACAACGAATTCGTGCAATTTCTTACTTCCAATTTTATCCAATCCAATTTTAATCCTTCCATTACAACACCATTAATACAATTATACCATAAAATGAGAAAATCTTACCTTAATTTAATCGGAGGAAATTCTACACTTATTTGCTTCAATTTCACTATTTCTTGTCCTCAATTCAATACCCAATGTTGCTATCACCTCCTTGGACTTGCAAAATTACCTTGGAACTCATTCAAAACAAGAAAACAAAATTGTTTTCTAACAACCATGGCTGGCCGAGAGCTTGGCAGCCATGGAAATGTTTTTTTCTTTCTTTTTCTTGAACTAATTTTTGCAAAAATGAAGATGAATTGCTAATTTGGTCTTTGACACCATTATATATATATGGTGTCCCTCCCTTGGACACGTGCTCCCCTCCTTTGACTCACCAATTGTTGCCTTTTTTTGTTTTTAATTAATTACGGGTGGGGCCCACTCAAAGCATAATTAACTTAATTAATCACTAATCCCTACTTAATAATCTAATAATAGTTAATTAGTCCCTAATCTCCAATAATATTTCTATACTAATTGAAATTTATAAACAACTTGCACTAATAAAAATTGAGAATTAAAAGTCCCTATTTCATATCCCAAAATATTCCCGTCCTTAACTTATGTCGATTAGCTTGCGAATAATTCGACGTACAAAAATACGGGATATAACAAAAGGCCAAGGTAGTAATTGTGTAGTCGGAAGAATAAGAGATCCTTTCTAATTCAGAGGAAGATTCGTTACGAGAATGTTTTGGAATTCGTTAAGACCTCAACTTACTCGAGATTAGGTGATGAAGGTCATGTAGTAAGGTGGGTGCAATTATATCAGCACTAACACACCGAATTTTATTAGAGTTTCAAGGTTAAGCGTGCTGGGGTAAGAGAAATACTAGGATGGGTGACCCCCTGGGAAGCGTACTAAAAGTTCTATAAAGTCAGACATAAGAGACAAATGAGAAGCTAGTGTAGCCTAAGGGAAAATGGAATATGCGGAGCGGTTGGAAACTCTAAAAAATCGCGAGGAATTAGGCGGACTAGATCTGCAAAGAGAAGGAAGGCGCATCACAGTTTTAGGATTAGGATAGGTTTGAAAAGTATTCGGATGTACTTGTGAGCAAGGCGTTAGAAAATATATGCGTATGTGTATGATATCTCATATGTGGTTGTACCAACGGGTATGTGTATCCCAGCAACCGACGTTGCAGTATATGGAAGGCATTAATCGAATAAGGTAACGAAGTTCAAGTGGCAAAAATGGAATAAATGTTACAAGGTAAGTTAATGTTATTCTTACTGCAGGTTAGAGTTGAAAGGTCCTAATGCAATAACATCGGAGAAAGGAAGAAAGTGAGTATATATAGGAAGAGAAAAGATTAGAATATCTTGAGAAAAGAAGAGAGAAGTGAGAAATGAGGGTGAGTGAAGCTTCCAAGAGAGATGACGGGCACAACAAGGGACTATTTGGATAAAATTTGGGAGTAGGTGTGTGAAAGGAATAGGGTATGATAGCACGGACAGGAAATGAACGTACAAAATTAGGAGAACAAATACTGGTAAGTAGGATTGAAGGGAAGTAACCACGAAGAGGAAGGGGAAGTGAGAGAATAAGTAGGTTCGGTAACAATGTTAGGGGATTCCCAGTTCTTGAGAAGCAATCGAGGAACTAAAGGCACGGCCAAGCAGACATAATCACCTTGGAAAGGGAGGAAGTCCTCCTAAAAGATGATTTGGAAATAAAACGGATCTGCAACTCTAAAATTATATTCTATGAACTTTAGGGTCAATGTTATAATATGAGGAAACGAGGAGAGCATTTAGGAGTAAAGTAACTAGAAATCTTTAACCCCGGGGGTAGATAGGACGCTTTAACGATTTAGCTGTAAGAAACCGATAAATCATCAAGATAAGAACGAGGATGATGGGATGACACAAATGATTAGAAAATTAATGGCATGGGACAAGAATTCCGGCAAAGGCCGAGAAATTCGGTCATAGAGGGAGTAGAATGAAATGTAAGGAACATGTATGCAAGACAACTCGGCCGTAGCGTCAGAAAGATGGATAAAGGCTCGATGAATGAAGCATGGAGAGAGTGTGAACTATAAGAATTTCGTGCTAAGAGCAAGAAGTAGTAGGACACTAGGAAAACTTGATGTACGGCTGCAACACAAATGCATAGTTAGGAAGAATTGCGAGTAAATGAGCTAAACGGGTGGAAGGACTAACAGTGGATGGAAGCCCATGGAATAGTGATGGGATGGTACGGTATAGACCTAAATGGAAGGAGAACTTAGGGCAAAAAGAGATTTTCGGTGTTAAAAGGGATTCGCACTCGTAACGAAACACTCCAAAGTTTCCTAACCCAAGAGTAAAGGATGACCAATGGAAATAGGCATTGTACAAGTAAAAGAAACTATAAGGGCTAAAGGAAGGGCAAGGTGTCAATGAAATGGTTAAAGGGAAATATGTGGCCGCTGACAACAAGGAGAGGGTTAGTGAATCAGTAGGCTTGCCCAAGGGAAAAAAAATTGAAATTGTAAGACAATAGTTATGTGAAAGATGCAAAGATGCGATCATGAAGAAAACCAATTGTTTTAGTTATATATGTATATGTGTGTGCACAAATTGTAGTATCATAAAGAAGATGAAGACTTGACGAAAGAAGAAAGGAAAGGGTGTACTTTGTGAGGATTTCATGTTAAGAACAAGAACTGATAGAACACTAGAAGGACTATGATGCATAGCTGCGATGCAAACGAGTAGTTAAGGAGAATTACGGGACAAATGAGCTAAGATAATGAAAGGACGAGTCATGGGAATGGATGGTGTTGAATATCAACTTTCAATGGTATAGTATAGACATAAATAGAAAGTCAGAACCTAGATCAAGGAGAATTTCAAGGATATTAAGAAGATAGTCGTGGAGAAAGACTAGGGCTAAAAGAGCGTGGTATAGTCAGACACTCCATAAGGGGCTTAATGAATTCTGATGTCCCCATTAATTCATTAACCTAGGAGACTAGTAGTCATGAGAGGTAGATGTGAAAAGACAATAAAGAAGGCGTTTGGATTGTATCTGATATGTATAAGCATTTTGATTTGATACAAGAACTCAACTAGCAAAAAGGAAAACAAGTTAAACCATACGATGAAAAGAACTCCGGCATTATATGGAATAGAGGAGTTGAAGGATCGCTAAGGTCGGCCAGATGACTATCAAAGACGGTTAACACTCAAAGGTTACAGTATATGAAAATATCCTTTAAAAGGGGGGAAGAGAAAATTCAGTTCTAAGATGAGCTACAATATTCCGAAGCCCAGGAAAGGGAAATCCTAGCACTAGAAGAGATGAAAGTTTTAGCAAGAGGAATAAGTATAGGGAGTTCAATGATCTGCAAAGTGAAGGGAGATAGTGTGCCTATGAATAGCAAGACAGCAGTGCTACCTAAGATTATAAAGTACCTCGCAAGTTGTGGAGTCACAAGTCGCCGGTCATATCAAATGTGAGAGTATATGTTATAGAACCATATAGACAATCGTCTTGATGCAATGGCCGATAAAAATGGTGTAAGAATAACGATAGAAATCAAAGAAGAACATTGGCTAATTTAAGTCTCAAATGATCACCGGTACAAGAGAATCAAGGACTTAAGAAGAAAGCATACTCGTATCAAAAGGAAGTTATGATTAAGTAGGATTTTATCTTAGTTCCATGTTTATGAGTTTGTAGTGCAATTATGCTAAAACTGAGGAGAGGAAATTGTAGGAAAAGTTCAGGTATGAATATGATGATATTGTAAGGAATTAAAGAGTTCGACCAAGGAATTAAAAAGGAGATAGTGTGGTAGGTATATAAGGTCGACGAGTACAAAAAGGGATAATCTAAAGTTGCACCAAAAAGCAAGCAAGGAAGAGTGCCATATCTGAACAAAGGAATTTGTCTACTAGTAGAGAAACAAGGAGCAAGGCAAAAAAGTACAACAATTAAGAGTGCTCATAGACTAGCAGGGAGCCGTAGCAATAATGAGTTAAGACCATCTTAATGGCAACAGGTCCCAGGACAGTAACTAGATATCAGTTGACCACTGAGTACATACATAAGAACATGAGGATATGGAACTAATGAATGAGTTCGATTGAGAATTAGGAGGATATGAAAGAAGACTAATGAGCCCATAGTATAAGAGCATGGAGATCAAGAACTAAAGGAGGACAACCATTTCAAGAAATTAATAAAAGCGTCGTAAGCTCGCAAGCTACAACATTCTAGGACGAATGTTCCTAAGGGGGGAAGGATGTTACACCTCGCATTCTCAGAGCATGAGCATGCCACGTGCTTCACCATATTAATGGAGCATCGGAGACGTTCCATGAAGTTTTGGAAGGTACAAGCCATGGGAAGTTCGTAACAAGGAAGTAAAAGATGAATTACGATTTCGTAAGTCGTAATCGGGAAGGACAACCTTGAAACCAAAGGACATGACCATTATAGGGTATGATTAATGATAAATATCATGTACATAAGGTATACTAGAAGGTTTTATAAGGAAATGAGTGGAAGAAGTGGAGTAGTACGACTTTTGAGAAAGGATGGGTAATGTTTTGTGTGAAAATTTTGGTCCAACTTGAGGGACTAATATCTCTTCGCATATGAAGTGTTTTGAAGTGAAAAAAGCCTAAAATGAAGTTCGTCAAGTCTAGTTTCCAAAGAAATAAACCTCTCATCGATAGGACATCAGAGTAGAGAATTATGGTCGTTACAAGTACAGCTGACAGAGCAGAAACACGTGCTACAGTAACCGCCTGCTACCGTACTGCTACAGTAAAATGCTACAGTGACCCTACCCGAATTTGACCCTTATATAAAGGGTAAAAACCCCTTTTGTAATCAGATTTTGCCAGAAAATTCCAGAAATTTGAAGAGAGAGAGTGAGGGAATAAAAAAGTGAGCAATTTTCAAGTTGCGGAGTAGTGGTTTAGGTCCGGGTAACGCGTGGTTGTGATTTTAGTATTATTTTGCGATGGATTTTAGCATAGATATTGAGGATATTTCTGTCTTAACAAGAAAAAAAGGTATGAATCTTTCTCTTTTGATATTATTTAAGGATTATTCTCGGAGACAAAGTCGTTAAATAATTGTGTAGTAAGTTGGTTAGTTATGGAAGTTGAAAAACAGCGTGTGGGCTGTTTTATGGTACATATTGGTGTTAGAAATGTTGTTATTGATGTTGGTATTGTTGTTGTTATTATTGCTATTGTTGGTTGCTGAATTGAGATTCCGGGCTAGGCATATAAACAGGGGAGATGCTGCCCGATTTTCAGCAAGATATAAAATAGTTTGACTTGAAAGCTTAGCACAAATACACTACGATGAGTCTAACGATTGTGTAAATCCTCTTAAATGTATACTTGCGAGCTCAGACGAATAAGTGTAGATAATTGGAGGTTGAACAGGTATGTTAAGGCTCGTCCCTTTCATTCAAAGGCATGATTCCTATGGTATGAGTCCATAAATGTTTCCATAACCTCCTCGATTTCAAAAGCTAGAAGTTTATGACTCTTAAAGCTTCTTATGATGTTAAAAATGAGATTTTTTTTATGAGGATTACATTGAGGATGGTTTTATGCTTCAAGGTCTTAAATATAATTTCAACGATGATGTTAAAATGTTAAGCTATTTCGTGATTTTCTCGATTAATTTCATTGTTGCTGATCTCACCTTATAAATTGTTCCTTCAAGGTGGGATAGAGCGATAGTTTTTATTTAAATCCTGTGCATCCCATGAGTATAATATATGTATATAGCTATTTTGTGACATTACAGAGTTCTATTATTTCATTTTGATTATGCACTGCACTCATTTTCATTCTTCATGTATATATAAGGCACAGTTGACAGGGGGTGACGCTGTGACCTTTGTTGTATATATATAAGGCACAGTTGACAGGGGGTGACGCTGTGACCTTTGTTGAGTGTATATATGGCACAGTTGACAGGGGTGACACTGTGGCCTTTGTTGTGATGTGTATATGTATGGTACAGTTGACAAGAGGTGACACTGTGGCCTTTGTTGGGATGTGTATATGTATGGAACAGTTGATAGGGGTGACGTTGTGGCCGTTGTTGTGATGTGTATATGTATGGCACAATTAACAGGGGGTGACGTTGTGGTCTTTGTTGTGATGTGTATATGTATGGCACAGTTGACAGGGGGTGACGCTGTGTCCTTTGTTGTGGTGTGTATATCTATATGGCACAGTTGACAGAGGGTGACGCTATGGCCTTTGTTGTGATATTTCTATGCATATATGTGTTTCTTTGATATAGTTGTACTGATGCATTTATTTTACCCATTCATTGACATGTCTCAAATGTTTTCTAGGATTTTATGTACATGTTGATTTTATGCCTTACATACTCAGTACACTATTCGTACTGACCCCCTTTCTTCGGGTGCTGCGTTTCATGCCCGCAGGTACAGACACTCAGTTTTTGACCCTCCTATTTAGGACTTCAGCTCAGCTGCTTGGAGGGATATAGTGTTCCGGAGCTCGAGTCGTTTTGATCCAGATCCTTTGACATAGGCTTTGTTATACTCTTAGAGGTCTGTCGATATATGTGGGTTGTGTGTATGCGGTTTGATCAGCTATGCAGATGTAGCTCATTTTGGATATTCCCGTGCATAGTGGCAGCCTTATCGGCTTGCATATTTTGTTATGTTTTGTTAGCTGTGGCTTCTCAAAAGACAGGTTCTTTTTTATGTAAGATATGATAAGTTTACAACGTGCTTTTACAGATTGCCATATTGTTTCCAGTTTCGGTCTAATTATATCGAGCAGGTTCGTATACGAATGTCCAGTTCGGGCACTGGTCATGGCCCATCGGTTTGGGTCATGACAAAGGACAAGCGAGAGGATAATGAACTAACTAAGTTAACCAGGAGGTAGTACATCAATGACATGGGATGAGGATAAGGAATACCGTGATTCGATTATAAAGGAAATAGAAGGATGTATGGGAAATATTCATGAGTATGGACTAGCCTTGGCGGCAGGAAGGAGAAGAAAGAAGAGAGTATATTTGCAAGGATTTCACGACACGAACAAGAAGTGGAAAAACACTGGAAGAACTACAACGCATAGGTGGGATGCAAGTAAGTAGTCAAGGAAAATTTCAGATAAGTGAGCTAAGTTAACAAAAGGATTGATAGTGGAAGTAGAAGACTGTAGTATATTAACTCTCAATGATATATTGTAGACGTACAGTGAAACCGGAAACTCAGAGTAAGAATAATTTCAGTGATAATAGTTGTGGAGGAAGACGAGGGATAAAAAGAGCAAAGTGTGACCAAACGCTCTGTAGAATGTTTTGATGGATTCCAATGTCCCCATTAACCCATTGATTCGGGAAATGTTCAGTCATAAAAGGTAGAAGTAGAAGGGCCTTAAAAAAAGGCAGTGAGAATGGATCTGTAATGCATAAGCGCTTCATTTAAATGCAAAGTCCTCGATTAGCAGAAAGGAAAATAAGTGAAGCTATACGATGAGAGAATTTCGGTATTATAAGAGACCAAAAGAGTTGGAGGATCGTTAGGGTTGGCTGAAGATTACTGATAATCGGTAGTTACTAGTGTATAAGAACACCCTTAAAAAGGGGGGGGGGGGGGGAAGAGCAGATCTAGTCCTGAAATGAGGTATGACATTGTATAAATTCCAAGGAAATAAAGATGTTAGCTTAAAGAGGCCAAAATTCAGGACGTAGTGGCATATCAAGAATGCATTAAGAGGGAACAGAGACGAATTAAAGATAAGCATACCACAAAGCAGGTATGAAAGGGAGTTAAAAATAGATCAAGAGAATACTTCATGCAGATGTGAGATATGATATTTCTAGACCAGGGAAATTTGTGCCGCACCTAAATAGGCAGCGACGTATCCTAAAGAGTAATAAAGAGAGTAAGAAAGGTCTGGAAGCTAACTACAAAGAGAATGACGAAATGGATGATGAGTACAAAGGCCACTTTGCGTTACAACGGAAGAAAATTTTGATATTAAAGGAAAAATATGAGAATCTTAACAAAAGGAGTAACGATAAGCGGTGTGGCGATCTCTAAAGAGAGGAAGTACGATGTGGGTGACAGATAGAAAGGCAGCAACATCACTAGAAATTAGAAAGTATATCACGAGTCACTAACCATACTGAGTATAAGGGTATGTATTATAGAATTATATGAACCATCAGTATAAGGTTATGCTCCACAGATAGCAATGGACACACCGGAAAAGCCAACAAGGAATGACAGCTAACTAAGTGATCACTGGAATAAGGAAGTCAAGGGTAAGTATACCATACCGATGTTGGAAAAGAAGTTGTGGCAAAGTGAGAATTGCCCTAACTTTATAATTATAAGTTATACTTCAAGATTTGAGGCAAAGGAATTAAAGGGAGAGTTTTGACAAGAACTCGGCGATATTGTGAGCTATAGACTAGTTCGAACTATGATTATTGGTTCATTGCAATATATTATCCTGCTACGAGGAATAATAAAGATGGTGATGGAACATTAGGAACCATTAAGAGATTGTATTGAGGATATGATTATAACTGATCATGGAAAGGAATTAAGACGGATGGTTGAAGAAACCTAACTGTTAAGAGTAAGGATTTGTCACTAGCAAAGTACCGCTGAACAAGCAACTGGATGTTAGTATAAGAAAAGTTATAATAAATCAGAGAGCTTGGCTGATGAATTACGAGGGGATAATCTAGCACGTATCTAAGCTCAACAAGTACAAGTAGGGATAGCCAAGATAGTATCGGAGGAGTCACCAAAAGAAAGTGTTGTATTCGAGCAAGGGAGTTATTCATTAATAAAGAAATGAGGAATAAAGAGGAAGGACGCTTGCAGGACGGCGAGTGGCCATGGCGTGGCCAGTTAAACCACAGTAATGGAGACAAAATAAGAACGGAATACTAGTTCACTTGTGATTATATATATATGAGGATTGAGGACTGTACGACTCACAAATGAATTTGATAAAGAGCTAAGAATAACAGGACAAAACTGACCAAATTATAGTATAAGTATACACGGTAGTCGAACAAAAGGATTCAATGAGGCTATTGAGGATCGGTGTACTACAACATTCTAGGATGAATGTTTTTAAGGGGGGAAGGATGTTACACCCCGTATCTTCGAAAAAACACTTATCATATTTGAACCATAAGTATGTTGAGTTATGGTTAAGTAAAACAACTTTGGAATATAAGCAAGCATTATTAAGTGTATTTAATAAGTGAAGGATGTATATAAGGTATACCGGAAGGTTTTACAAAGAAATGAGTGGAAGAAATGTAGTACGACTTTGGAGAAAGGATGGGTCAAGTTTCGTGTGGAAATTTTGGTCCAACTTGAGGGGAGAATATCTCTTAGCATATGAAGTTTTTTAAGGTGTTTGAAAAACCTAAAATGAAGTTCGTCAAGTCCAGTTTCCAACACAACAAACCTCTCGTCAATAGCATATCGGAGTAGAGAATTAGGGACGTTACAAGTTCGGATGACAGAGCAGAAACGCGTGCTACAGTAACTGTTACAGTAACTGACCTGCGAAAGTAAACTGCTACACTAACCTGACCCGAATTTGAACCTTATAAAAGGGACAAAACCCCATTTGTTTCACCAAAAATCAGATATTAGAGCTCAGCACATATAGGGGTATTTTGGTCATAAAAAGTTAAGAGAATTGAGTGATTTTAGCTAATCAAGGCTCGGATAGTGCGTAGTTGTGATCATGGTATTATTTTGCGTTGGATTTGGCTTGGATTCAAGGTGGAATCTTGAAGATATTATCGTTATGACAAGAAAAAGGTATGAGTCTTTCTCTTTAGGTATTGTTTAACGCTTATTTACGGAGATAAAGCCGTTAAATAATGGTGTAGCAAATTTGTGAAGGGAGAAATGGGATAAACACCGTGTGCGGTGTTTTATGGAATACATTGATGTTACCAATGATGTTATTGATGTTAATATTGTTTTTGTTGTTGTTGTTGGTTGTTGAATTGAGATTTCGGGCTAGGCATATAAACAGGGGAGATGCTGCCCGATTTTTGGCAGGATATAGAAAAGTTTAACATGAAAGCTTAGCACAAGTATACTACAATGAGTCTAACGATAGTGCGAATCCTCTTGGATGTAGATTGCAAGACCGGAAATAGGTGGAAGAGCCGAGACGTGAATTTTCAGGTATGTTAAGGCTCGTCCCTTTCTTTCAAAGGCATGATTCCTATGTTATAATTCCATAAATGTTTCCATAACCTCCTTGTTTCTAAAATTTAGAAGTTCATGATTCAAGGGCACGACTCATTTTCTGATAATCCATAAATGCTATCCAAAATGTCCAAATTTTCCAAACAAGAGATTTATGATTCTGTAAGCTCTTATGACAACAACGATGGACATGTTTTTATAATGATAACGATGATGTCAAAGATGGGAATATTTCTATGATGATTATGATGACAATGATTTCATGTTTAAGAATCCCAAGCTTATGAGTTCAATGTGAAAATGAGAATGTTGAGCTACTTCTTGATTTTCTCCATTTTATTCATTGATGATGACCCTATTTCTAATGGCTCCAAAGTGTATGAATTGACGCTTTATAAGATTTATGATCTTATTCTATGTTTTCCCTTGATGTTATTCTTCATTGATAGTCTCACCTCATAATTCTAGCTCCTTAAAGGTGATACATGATGTTCCATAATACAATCGAAGGTTAGCGACCTTACGTCACTCCGATAGAGTCATAGCTTTTGATTGGACTCTCATGCATGCTTTATATCTATGTATATGTATGATTACATCGTGCCAATACGGCCGGGCAGCACCACTACGGTGGGCATAGTGGGCGGTTATGGATAAGGATAATAACACTGTGCCTAGACGGTCAGGCATCACCACTACGGTGGGCGTAGTGGGCGGCTATGGATAATGATAGTAACACCGTGTCTCTATGGCACGGGCAGCACCACTAGTGGGCGGTGTGAGATGGTTACCCCGGACGCGGGCTAATGATTATGCTACATATATGTATATGAGAAATGTTTTCTTTAAGGTTAAGCATGCATGGTATCTTCCTTAAGAGGCAATCATATGTACAAGTTATTTCCTTACCTCATGTTATGCTCTATATTTCTCATTATTTTATTTTTCATGTTCGGTATCTCTTACTATATTATTATTCATGCCTTACATACTCAATACATTACTCGTATTGACGTCCCTTCTTGTGGACTCTGCGTTCATGCCCGCAAGTTCAGATAGCCAGCCGAGTGAGCCAGACCAGTAGAACCTCTTTCTAGTTCCAACCAGCAAGCTCCATTTGGACCGGAGCTCTAGCCCTTTGGTATGCCTTTTGACATGTACATATATGGGTATCGCAGGGCCTTGTCCTGTCCTATTTGTAGTCTATATTCCATAGAAGTCTGTAGACAATGTATATATAGTGGGGGTCATCAGGTGCTTTCAGTTGTCCCTTAACTTTGGTGAACAGTATATACGGTGACCAAGTTGGTCTGCGTTGTCATCCTCTGCTAGTATGCTTACATATACATATCTATATGCATGTTTCGTGGCATTCTAAGATAAGATCTATTGTATAAATGTTATCGTGAACGGTACCAGTGGAATATCAGTCAAAGTGGGCCTCCAAGTTGTTTAGTACAGTGTGGGAGTGTGTTTAGGGTTGCTCGATCAGTAGTGGTCGGGTGCTCGTCGCGGCTCATCGGTATAGGTCTTAACAACTCCAGTTTTGATGATACCAGAGGGAACGAAGGATTCGTAGAATATTTCGATGTTTTAGGAGTTGGCCTCAGATGTGTCTTAATGTAGCATGGTAAGGTAGTTGCTTATGCATCCAGACAGCTTAAGGTTCACGAAAAGAATTATCCGACTCATGATTTAAAGTTGGCAGTTGTGGTTTTCGCACTAAAGATGTGCACCACTACTTGTATGGTGTTCACATTAATATTTTCACGTATCACAAGAGCCTTCAGTATGTTTTCAAGCAGAGAAAGCTAAATCTTAGATAGAGAAGATGGCTCGAACTACTCAAGGATTATGATGTAGATATCCTCTATCATCTAGGAAAAAGCAAATGTGGTAGTAGACGGCATTCCATGGGAAGTTTAGCTAACGTTGAGGCAAACAACAAAATTATGTTAAGGGAAGTTCACCACTTAGCAAATCTTGGAGTTCGACTCTTGCACTCGAAATATGGTGGAGTTGTTGTTCAGAACAAAGCTGAATCCTCCTTAGTAGCTGAAGTGAAACAAAAACAGTTTGATGATCCCTACTTATTGTTGTTGAAAAAGGGGATTCACAAGCATAATACAACAACTTTCGAAAGAGGGGGAGATGATGGTACTTTAAGGTACTAGGGCAGATTATGTGTCCCAGACGTGGAGGGACTTAAAGAGAGGATCATGTCAAAAGCACACAGGTCCAGTTATTTTATTCACCCAGGTTAACAAAGAGATCTCGAGGAGATTTATTGGTGGAATGTTATGAAAAAGAACTGTTATACCCCGCATTTTCAGAGCATGAGCATGACACGTGCTTCCTAAAAAAAAATTGATTATGTTGTTGCTACGTAATTTAAACTCACGTTGATAGTGTTGTATCTCGTATTTTAGTACGTCGGATTATTTGTAAGCTGAGGTGGGGCCCACACGTCGAGATTTTTTATGGACATGTGACAAATTATATGAAGCACATATGTGAAGTTAAACACAACTCAAGAAGGACCCTTGAGCCAAATCGAAGTGGAAGTCCTCCAAACAAATATTTTTAAGTAACATTTTCGGGTGATCTGACTTCGAGGGGCAAACACAGTATTATAAGTTTGGAATTTGAAAAAATACCAAGAAATTGAAGTTGTAGATAATTGAATTATATTTTCAACCATAGGTCATGGGTCCACAGGTGACGTCGGGACAAGGAGATATGGATGTTTTAACGCAGAAAGGACCGTGGGCTAGGCCCAATCCGAGCCCAACCGGGTTGGGCCCATGACCCATGGTTATTTAAGTGCAACTTCGGCCCTTTTCTCCTAAATTTTCATACCAAAACACCAGAAAATTCTGGAAAAAGAGAAAGAGGAGCCTTGGAGAGGAGAAAAACCAATTTTGACCAAAATCTGAGCCCCGAATCCCGAAGCCCATGAAGGGAAAAGTGTTGTACGCTGCGTTGTCTTCAATATGAGCTAAAAATCAATCAAGAAAAAGAGGATGGACATGATGTCTGCACACTTGGGGTAAGATTACGATCCCTTTTCATTGTTAACAAGTTTATTTAAAGTTTTAACGGATTAGAACGGAGAAAATAGCGATATAAATTCGTTTGTTGATGTTGTTGAATTATGGTTTGAGTTTGAGGAGAACTTTGGATAAAATATATATATATATTTCTTGTAGGATGTTGTTATTAATGTTATTGGTATTGATTTCAGCTTCTCTACGGATATAAAATTACTAAATAGTTATACCGCAAATTGGTTGGTTGAGAAATTTAGAAAACAGTGTGTGGGCTGTTCTATGGCATACGTTGGTATTGGAAATGATGTTAATACTATTGGTATTGTTGTTGATTTTGTTGGTTGCTGAATTGGAATTCGGGCTAGGCATATAAACAGGGGAGATGCTGCCCGATTTTCGGCCGGATATAAAATAGTATGATTTGAAATATGGTACAAATGTGCGATAAAAAGGCTAACGTTAGCATAAATCCCTTTAAATGTAGATTTACGAGCTCGGACAACTAAGCGTAGCTAATAGGAGATTGAATAGGTATGTGAGGCTTACCCTTTCTTCTTTTGGCATGATCTTTATGAAACCAACATGACAAAGTATATGTATATGATTCCAAAGAAACTCCCATTCTTAGAGCCACTAGGATGGCTAACGTTCTTGATTTCCATAAGCTGTTTCATATAGTTTTGATGCGTATCTATGATGTCCGAAGTTCTGTTTGATATGTTTCCGAATGGCATTCAAAAAATAATTGATATGACTAAAGTTTTGATTTTCAAATGATAGCACGTTTGATTATTCCATTGAGTCTTTGATATATTTTGATACGTACATATGGTTCCAAGAGCTCTATCTGATTTGATCCATAACAATATTCGGAAAGTACCTAACATGATTGTTGTTCTGATTTTCCAAAAATGGCATCTAAAACGTTCGTAGAAGGTTCTGTACTTAAAACGCCCATAACTTTCTTATACAAAGTCGGATTGACCCGAAACTTGTTTCTGAGCCTTCAGGTGTCGGTAAGTATACTTGTCTATCGAGTCTTGATTTATGTGCATATAGTTTCTCACAACTCTGCTCGTGCCTTCCTTAATGTATCCTCCACTGAGTCCCCGGCCAGGATATGTTCTCGTGTGTACTCCACTGCATTGTTCACCGAGTCCCTCTCACTTGCGGGCCGGGACACGTTATATGTATATGTATATGATGATATGACGATACGGGGATGCCGGCCAGGATGGCATATGATGACTTTATTCACCGAGACCCGCAATAGAGAGCCGGGACACGTTATGTATATATGGTATGCATGATTCTATCCACCGAGTCCCTCAATAAGGGGCCGAGACACGTTATATGTATACATGATATATGATGTTGGCAGGCATGATTCTATCCACCGAGTCCCTCACTAGAGGGTCGGGACACGTTATATGCATACAAGATATATGATGTGGATATGTATGATGTTATCCACTGAGTCCCTCACTGGAGGGCCGGGACACGTTATCTGTATATATGATATGATGTGGATATGCATGATTTTCATTTAAAAAGGCAAGTGCTTTGATGTTTTAAAAGGTCATACTTGATTCTGGTAAATCTCTGTTTCAGTTATGATCCTCTTTTCTGTATTCCATGCCTTACATGCTCAGTACATATTCCGTACTGACCCCTTAATTCGGGGGCTGCGTTTCATGCCACGCAGGTACACCCAGATGAGTTGAAGGTATTATTAGAAGACTTGCTAGAAGGTGTTCCAGCGGAAATGGCTAGCTCCATTTGCTCCTGGAGTGGTGCCGAGTCAAAGTATATGTGCTATGATTTCTGATTGATGCTAGAGACTTTGCAGACAGAGTCGTGGGTATAGAATGTCAGTTTTGTAAGCGGCTTCATCAGCCGATGTGTCATTTTATGTTATGTTACAAATTTCGTATGAATACAGATTTGACTTGTTTCTGAAAGTTTCCAAAAGCATTTATTATGTTTGTCATTTTATTGATTAAGAGTTCAAAGGATTATGTATGTAATAAGAGTCAGAGGGTTCGCTCGGCCCTAAGGAAGGGTCGGGTGCCCATCACATCCTAGCGAGATTAGGGTGTGCCAAATTGGTATCAGAGCAGTTCGTCCTAGGGGTTGTCTGCAAAGTCGTGTCCAGTAGAGTCCTGTTTATGTTGTGAAGCGCGCCACATTTATAACCAGGAGGCTATGGGGCATCTAGGGTGGTTACTCTTCTTTGACCTCTAAGATCGTGCGATAGAGCCAAGTCATAGGAAGTGAGTTTCCTTATACTAACCTTTGGTTTCAGCAGAAGCACAGTATCAACGGGAGAAAGTGAGTGGTTATATGGGAAGTCACAGAGGTAAGTCACTTCGTTGAGGTCACGTTATCAGAATGTATTTTTATGATAATGGATCGGTCGACATAGAGGTAAACCAGTGTAAGTACAAGTAGAGGAATTGATTAAAGGTATCTCTTGATGATGAGTTCAATCATAAGGTTGTGAATTGGACAATTGAATGAATCAGTACAAAGGTAAGCAATGGCACGAAGACTGTATGTCGGGTAAGGTAAGAATATTGCATGTATGATTGAGGTGTAAAGCCGAAGAATGAAAAGGAAAGGTAAACAAGAAGATATAACAGGGCAGATCGTTAAAGGATCAGGTACACCTCGAGGTATGATATATAAACCCTTATTGGGATTTTCTATGTATGTCCATTTACTGTAGATTATTATTAATAAGGGCGAGCGGAAACTCAAAGGGGCCGAGTATTTATAAGTATAGGAAACCAATGTGTGTTCGCTATCTTTGGGAATCTAGAAGTCTAGGACAGAAAGTAGTCATATATACAGATGAGAGATGGGTATTGAGAATTAAAAATACCAAAATAGTAATTGTGTAATTGGAAAAGTAAGAGACCCCTTCTAATTCGAAGGGAGATATGTTACGAGAGTGTCTTGGAATCCATTAAGGCTTCAACCTGCTCCAGATTTTGTTATGAAGATCAGGCGGTGAGGTGGATGCGATTATCCCAGTATTAATGCAGCGGATTTCATCAGAGTTTCAAGGTTAAGCGTGCTGGGGCGAGAGAAATCTTAGGATGGGTGACCCCCCTGGGAAGTGTATTAAAAGTTCTGTAAATTTCAGACGTAAGAGAAAAGTGAGAAGCTAAAGTAGTCTAAGGGGAATTAGAGTGTGCAGAGTGATTGAAAACCTAAAGCGGTCGCGTACGACAAGGCGGACTAGACCGGTGAAGAAAAAGAAGGTGCACCACAGTTCTAGAGTTAGGTGAGTTTGAGTACGTTTGGAAATACCTTGTAAGCGGGGCGTTAGAAAATATGTATATATATATATATATATATATATATATATATATATATATATATATATATATATATATATATATATATATATATATATATATATATATATGAATGCGTATGATATCCTATACATGGCTATATCAGCAGGTATATGTATCCCAGCCACCGGTGTTGCGGTATATTGAAGGCATTGGTCGAACCGGGTGATAAATTTCAAGCGACAAAAGAACGTTAACAGGTAGGCTGATGTTATCGTCGTCACAAGCTAGAACTGCAAAGTCCTAAGGTAAAGAAAATTGGAAAAGAAAGAAAGCGAATAAATGGAAGGTAAGGAGATCAAAATGTCAGAAAAAGTGAAAAGGGTAAGAAACATGAGTGAGTAGGGCCTCCAAGAGAGGCGACAGGCAAAGCACGAGACACGAGGCCATTCTGGTAAAACTTCGAAGGTAGGCGTGTAAAAAGGATTAAAGTGTGGTGGTATGGAACACAAAGAGGGATGTGTGGGGTCAGGAAACGAATTGCAATAAGTGGGATTACGAGGATAGTGACCATGACGAGGAATGAGAAGTAAGAGAAGGAATGGTTAGACCGTGCGACGATGTCAAGAGATTCCCAACC
Source organism: Lycium barbarum (assembly GCF_019175385.1). Taxonomy (NCBI): domain Eukaryota; kingdom Viridiplantae; phylum Streptophyta; class Magnoliopsida; order Solanales; family Solanaceae; genus Lycium; species Lycium barbarum. Next base: position 35,084,244 of record NC_083343.1, on the reverse strand, counting down.
CTTGAAAGGTATATGAAGGGATAAGTGTGTAGTCAAATTAACACAGTCGCCTCGGACATAGAGAAGTTCTCCACAAGAATGACTTAAGAATAGAACAGATTTGCACGTTTAAAAGGACATTTCACGAACTTCAGAGCCAATACTACAAATAACAAGAGAAGAAAGGTACTCGAGGAGGAATAGACCCAAGGAAGGTTAAGGATGAAAGTAAGAAAGGTATACTAATAGGTTGGTCGAAGGAAGAAGAGAGTATTTAGGAGTGGAGTAACTGGAAATCTCTAACCATGGGAGTGAGAAGGATACTTTAACTAAATGACGGTAGGAAACCGATTACTCATCAGGGAAAGAACGAGGATGGTGAGTTGACACAATTGATTAGGAAATTAGTGATATGAGGCAAGGACTTCCGTAAAGACCGAGAGGTTCGATTATAAAGGAAATAGAATGAAATGTAAGAAATGTGCATGGAGGAGAAGACAAACTTGGCCATGGCATCAAAAAGATAAATAAAGGATTGA